>NW_025766993.1:320000-920000 GCF_003918875.1 Haliotis rubra | reverse complement strand
CATCAGGTGACGCCAGCTTTACAACTGAATAGAACCAGCTAAATATTCTGTGTGAAGAGAAAATGTACTTTCATAGAGACATTAGCAGGTTTATAGGTACATTTGATACAATTTAGGCTGAACATACAGGTTTCAAATCTGTCACACACTGAAAGAAGCTAGTGGACTGTGAGACGGCTGGACAAAAGCTCTACAACACACCACCAGTCTAGCCCAGAGCTCAACCAGAAATGTCAACATTTTGAAAAATACAACCAGTACAAGCAGAAAATACTCGACTATTACAGTCCAAGAGATGAATGCAGTGCATCTTTTATTTGAAGAGTACAGTTGAATTAAGTTCAAGAGTAAATAAATCTCCTAATGCTGTTAAATGGCAGGCCTGAGGCCTTGTTTTTCTTTATCCAATGGTGATATGCAAGTCTATCCGCGTTCAGCCAGGCGGACAGAGTTCCGAGCCAGATCATTGTCATTCAACGATCACAACCACGTTTGAAAAGCTTTGGAAGACATGTGCGATCGTCTTTCTATTCTGTGTCACGTCTTCCTCGCAAGAGAAGCTGTACAGAGTATTCAGGTTGCATGATTTTATCAATCCCGCTATTGAGGCCAGGGGAGACATATGAGCAAACACTCAACAACACTGGATCGCCAAATGAAAATATTCCCATTATCGCACAAAGACAAGATTGCTATTTGAGGACCTATCCACACAACGTATCACATAATGTCATCACAGCCGAGTCGACATGAGGTGTTTTCTTACTCCAACTTACGACTTCAAGACAAATATGTGCGCTATATTCACACAAATTAGTTTCAAATTTAGCAAATATCGCAACCAGCACACTTAACTTACTGAACACAATATGTAACCATGGAAATCACAATTAGAGTCTGATTTTCTTTCTGTCTACATGACTGGATGCTTTTGTTTCATTTCTTCATAAAATATTTCACCAAGCGGGTTATTGAATGTACAGTGTTATTAGTATTAACGCACACATACAAAATAACCAAAACATGAATAGGAAAGCTGTCATTTGGACAATGGGCAGTATGTCAATAGTGTTGTATTGGCAGCCACAGAAGAGTTATTATTGAACATGTTCTTTGTCCCAGTGAAGTATTAGAAATTCTCCATTGCTCGTTTTCATATGGTGTCAGTAGAGGGCGCTGGTGTATTTGCTGGTGTTCATAGCACATTCAATAAGGGTAGCCCAAGGTGAACAGACATGAAGACTCCATACAAAAACCTTTGAATGAAATAATATGGAGGTTGTCAACCCTTAGCGTTTTCAAGATACTGCTTTCCAAACAACTACTACAACAAACTTAATGCAATTATGGCAAGATGCATTTATCATAATTTACACAGCATTTGGAAGTTTAGTTCAAGCTATGTTGACACATTAACTGGTAGTGTTGTTTATTTTGAATTGGAGTTTTAAAATTTAATTTTTTATAACACAGATGTTTTAGGGTTTTTTCAGTTTCAAGTACATTCTACCTATGCTATGGAGGTTTTGAAAGGCTATATAAAAAAGAAACACATTTAAATCAATGTATAAAGCAAACAGCAGGATACTGAATTTTTGCTTCATTAAATGCAAAAATTTATTTCCTGTATAAGCTTTCATGCAAAATACACAAAACTTCAAACTGTAAACAATTTACTCTTAAACCTTAACACAGGAAATTGAACATGGTAGACCCCAAACTCCAGACTTCAATAAACCTTACATTATAACAAATCTCAGAGCAGAACAAAAAGTGACAGTAATGGTGAGTTGTCAGCTGGAAGAGAATTTGCCCACGACAGACAAACATGAAACTGGCTTAGTCCCTATGCTGTCAATATTGGGACAAAACCCAGACTGCTGTGTTGCTTGTTTGCAAACACACAATCTTTCCCCTTTGGTGAAAATGACACTTTTCGCCTCAAAACACAGGTGATGATATCGAATGCTTCAACACACAGACTACTTGACACAGGAAATATTTCAAAAGTTTTCATTCTTTTTCATCATATCAAGGTTAGTCGACAACACCCTGTTATCAAATATTACATTTTTAAGAAAATGACCAAAATTTCAAACTGCACTAAAATGATAAAACTGTTTAACAAAATTTGCTGAGGCCACCACGTGAAAACAATATTTAAAACCTACATCAGTTGTACCTCTCAAGATTAGATTTACTTTTATAATTAACTGCGAAACATTCTATGTCAGCTGAGTGCGGCGTAAAACTAAACTCACTCACTCATTCTATGACACTTATATTTCTGATCAAACAGGTGACAAAAATCAATTTTATGTTCGTTCACAGACTCAGAACGAACTTACTGATTTTCCATGACATTATTTTTTTTTCAGTTCCAACAACAAAGAGCCTCTGTCCAATGAACCTGAGTTGACATTGAAGTAGTTGATTATATTCTTAACTGTTTATTGAGTTAAACGGCTAATTCAAACCAGTTTTGTGGCAAACATTCTCGATGTACCCCCTGGTGCGTCCAGCCACCTCAGACATGACCCATGAAAGGTAACGACGTAGGTGAGAGAGGTACACCTTTACCCTCCCAACAGGTACGCACCAATTACTCCCAACACCTCCGCAGTGGGGGACTATAGAGACAATGACGGGACCAGGCTCTGTGAGAGATATATTGCATAACACGTCGGGGGAAATCTGCCAGTTTCTCTCATTTACTGAAAAGTAGCTTTTTTCTTTGTTATAAGCAGCTTTGAGGATTTGAACAAGAAGTAATTATCTCTTCAGGATCATCCGAGCGGGTGGAAGGAAGGGCTATGGAGATTAGGGAACAGACAGTCGGATATAAGCTGGCTGCTGGGGCAATATTACATCAGAGACAGTTTACGACATACTGCTTTCCTGTAATTAACCTCATGACCAGATGATGACCTCTTCATGCTAATACCCCTCACAGCATCACATAACTTGAGGAAAAAAATGCGGATTTGATTTTTCCAAACAGACCTTCAAAATAATCATTTTCAAACATGAAATGTACATACACTTTCATTAACTTGAAATAGGTGATAATATTTCAATATTTTTCTCAATATTTTTTCAAATTGTAGCAAAAGTGTTTGACTAGCTATATATAAAAAGAAAGTAAAATATAAAAAGTAAAATATGATATACAGTATAAGCATTGTCATAAAAACTTAACCGTTTTACAAATAAAGTTTTATAATCAAAGAAATTACATGAAACCAATATATAAAGTTTCATAATCAAAGAAATTACTTGAAACCAAACCCATTACAAAAACTGGAGTCTATCAAATATTGTCATGGGAAATATGAATCTCACAGTTCCTTCTCAAACCCAAATAACAACTGTTATAAATACATTGTTTCGTGTCCACAAATTACATCATTAAAACAACTTATTCCCCATGACCACATTTTGCGAAGAACTGAGTCACCAAGTCGTTCCATCCTTAGTTGTATCAGGTGAGAAATTGTGGCCTCTGATTCCCCTGATGCTCTGTGTTAGTTTTTCATTAGAAGTAGATGTATGGTAAATGTCACAGTGCTATTCCCACCTTGTGTACATCCAAATTCCCCAGTGTCATCACACTGACCTCAGTCACAAGAACGTTGTCTCACAAACTAATTCCAATAGTGAAAGTGTTAATTCCCTTCCTCAACTACATAACTTTGTACATCATGCAAAAAAGTTCAGCTGCACACACACAAAAAAGACAGAGCTATTTTTAACACATTTTTCTCTCAAACACACTGTAGCTAACACCAGATTTCAAACTATTTTCACTTCACTCATGATTAACCCTTTCAACACCGCAGGCCGAATAATCGGCCACAACGTTATGAGTCCCCAGACACCGGAGGCCGATTAATCGGCCAGGCAGTAGTCACGTCAAAATGAGACATAATTTTAGGAACCTACCTGACTTTTGATTCATATATCAAATCTATCACATTTCACAATGTCTAAAAACACTTATTAAATTTCAATTTATCATATATTATCAGCAGAATTAAAATTATAAACTATTTTTCGCAATGTTATTGAAAACAACGATTCTCGGACACATGCTTCGGCAGCGGGTCTACAATAAACATTGTCAAAGAGCAAAGTAACGATGTTTCGAGGAAATTATTAAATAAATTGAATAACTAATGAATAAAATCAACAACAGCATTCATTAAAGTTGTCAAACGCATATATAAAATTACTATTTCCATCTTTTGTGCGATCATGTAATGCAAGTCAAGTCACTGACGAGTGACATCTCGCTCACCTCAATCTTCACGCCGACACGATGTTTAATGCGAAAATACATACATGAAGCATTTTTGTCACAGGTCATAACCAAGCACGATACATCCAATAAGTTCCATAATTTACGATAGGTAGCGATTTCTTGCTTAATATGTTCAGAATACCATTATTTTACCCAAAACTTTTGTCTAAATCTAAAGGTTTTCGCTTACGAGGACGATATCCATTGCTGTAATATGATTGGCTGCCTTAGGTCACGGTCTGATTTTGACCAATGACGACCCTTATAGCAGACTGTGGCTAAAAAGCCGCCATTAGAAACCAATTTTTATCCAATAAAATCGCTTCTTACAACTGTGAAAATACTCTTGACAAGGGTACAGTGATATTGTTGATGTTCAGAGCTTTCGAACGATGCCCGACATCAAACGATTTGTCACAAGATGTTATTCATACAAAGCTTCAAAACGGAGGTATTTTCAGTTGTTATGTCATTTTACCGAGCTGAAAGCCACAGATATCGGAAATAGGCTGCACCATACATATTGTTTAAGAAATCTTTTATAATAATTTTCTGATTACGTAAAGATGAAAATATAAAAGAAAAGGCACGGGCATATTGTGACATGTCACAAATGGAAAAAATCGCCATAGTTTTTGCTCCTTTCGTGGTTTATCTGGACGTTATAAATGTAAGCTTGCATTTTCATTCAAATATAAATTTATTTAAGTTGTAGTTGTATAAATTTAATAATATTATAAAAATAAACTTCATATTTATCAACAGTAGGATTAGATCTTTTAAATGGTGTATGGGATGTAGTAGCAATAACGTTTTACAAGCTTATAATTTCCTTCATAAACATAGGCTTCATCTATGACCTCAGAGTCTCTGGGAACTCGGTGTCATGGCAGTAAATGCCTCTGGTTGACTGGTGTTGAAAGAGTTAAGTAAAATATTTTAAAAAATCCAAAATCATAATCATCTTGAAAACAATGATTATGCCACCAAGAATATTCCTCATGGACTAACATATACTGAGAGAAACAAATAAAGGAACACAGGAAAATTCAAGTGTTCCTTAATATTTTCCAGTTTTCATCACCAGCTTTGAATAGGAAATCTGACAATAAATACAGGAACACTGCCATGAAGCGGTGTTCCCTTATTTGTTTTCCTCAGTATATTTCAAAAACATTATTTCTCAGCTACCATTTCTGCATCTACAACAAGAGTTATAAATTGTATCATGATTGTTGGTTTAGAAACCTGTTGACATGGCCGTCAAACAAGAAAAGTGTCATGTGACCTGCCATTGTCCTCCCATCAAACCGTTTCAAATATGACACCCTATACTTACTATCTCATTGACAACATAACATTTATTCCACATGTCAAAACATGATTTATGGCCATTTTTCCCCTTTATCTGGCATAGTTCCCCCAACTTGAACTACAAACCGATGGGCTTCACTTGGGACAATTACCAATGGTACCTGCTTATTTGAGGCGAGGGTTCCAAACTCATGGCGCCTATTCCTGAGAAAGTGAAAGAAATCTGTGACTACTTCAGCACACTGTAACCATCAATGACCTGCATTTAAATCGGGGAGGGGTCTGTAACCTTAGCATGTTAATAAAGTGTTGCGTATGTCTATGAGTAGTAAATACCCATGTAGCTAAACAACATAGCTGTGGCTTCATAAACAGCTAGTGGTAGCTGTAGATTAGGTCTACGAGAAGGTGGCTGATAAATTACAGAATTGTAACTGTACAAACCATCGATAACATACAGTAGACGGAGGCTTTCAACAGTAAGAAAATTGAAAACTTATGGTAGTCTACAGGTTTGTAACTGTTTTTGTTGTTTTGTTTCTGTTTGTTTGTTGTTTAATGTTGTGCTCAGCAATATTCCAGCTAAATGGCAGTGGTCTATAAATAATCAAGTCTGGACCAGACAAACCAGTGATCAACAGCATGAGCATTGATCTATACAATTAGGATACAGTGAAATGTGAGCAAAGGTTTGTAGCTGTACAAACCATAGATAACATAGATGTATTCACAAACCAGTACGCCTTGATTTTCGAGTAAACTATTTGACAACCATCAGTGTTAGGATTCAGCCACATAAACCTTCAGAAATAGATACGTAAACTTCAAATTATTTCAACAACCCGAGATCTGCGATCTTCATGAAATGTCACAAGTGTAAAGGAGAGCCATATTTAGAGACCGGAATGCTGCTTGAAAAGGTCACATTTGCGTGAGTTCATTCTAAATCACTGAATCGGATGACTAGACCAGCTGACACTACATGAAGTCCATGTCACACACGGTGATCTTGCTACAACGACACACATATACATGATATACATACATGCATCTATTATCTAAATATCACCTCATCTGGTCTCAGTTATCTAGGTCAATAGCATAATCCCTAAATAAAGCATTGTTATTTTAATAATCTCTACATTAAAGTTCTCCCATTTTAAGCGAAACTACATTAAAGTACTTCCACATTAAAGCTCAACAACTTCAAAGTTCTTTCACATTTGAGCTTAACTACATCAACATTCTTCCACACTTAAGCTAAACTAACTTGGTGGTCACAATAGAAGTCTATCTAACCTCTTAACAGCATTAGAAATAGAAACCTCCACCAAATCCTATTAATTTTAGCAGTGGTAATGTTTTCTAAAAACTAATAATAGAAACTGAGAACTTGACAATTTTCAACAAATTTCACACTCCATTACTAGTACATTAAAACTGTAACCTAGTTACTGACATATTCATATTAGCCGTCACATCAATGTTCACACTCTTAGACGGTGGCTTCACAGGTCCTGTGCTAAAATCAGCTGTCAGGAAGATACTATTTCAGTGCTGTGTTTAAATATTTATACCTGAACATAATCCTACAGAAAACCATCATAAAATTTAATAATTGATAAGGCTTAGTCAATAATAAGGTCCTCAGTATAGCATTTATCACCGGGATTAATTTCTCCCGATGAATAACGACCACTTAATAGAATCGAATGATCACATGCAAAAGCTGTTTGCAAAGAGGCTGCTTGTTGTTTTAGAGATTATGGTAACATCAAAAACTGTTTTGTTTCTCCTCAGAACCATTAAGAGTTATGTGTGAAACATGAAACATCTAATTCCTTTTCTTAGTTTACTCAATTGATTACTTCAGGCGATTCCTGATCAAATTTAATGTAAATATCTTCCCTGCACGTCAACAAGACACAACATCCTATTCTAATATTTTACTGGGAAACAGATAAATTCAGTGCTATTAAAAACATGAAATGATGTTCCTGAAATATGCTGTGTGTTTTTTAGATTTATTCATGTGTTGTATTTTGAGGAAGCGCTACCATGCTTTTTCATCCACAACTTTATCCTTGTGCATTATGTGTGAATGGTATGTTGTCTTGTTTTGTATTTTGTGTGTTTGTCAGAAAGAAAAACATACTGTATCCTGATTTCTGATCTCTCTGTTCTATTTGTTTTGGCTTTGCAGTTCCATGGTGCATAGCTATTTCCTTGAGAAAGGACTACAGGAATAAATATGTCAGTTTAAAAAAAAGTGTTGTGTCCAAGGGGTTTTACCGCCATATTGAACACCTGTGTGTTCCATGACTAGCAATTAATGGCGGTGGGGAAGCCAAATGGGTAAAGCGTCCACTCGTCACGCCAAAGGCCCGGGTTCGATTCCCCACATGGATACAAGGTATGAAGCCTATTTCTGGTGTTCAACACTGTGATATTGCTGGAATATTAGCAGTATAAAACCATACTTACTCACTAACAATTAGTATGAAAAATGAAAATATGATTTCTTAAATAATGTTATGATATATTGGAACACAAGTGAATCTCAACTTGAAAGATTATTAGACTAGCAAGGAATATTATTGATTCACTGTTTCAAGGTCAGTTTATAGAATAGCATGTCCCCAACAACCCAAGTGGTTTAACTATTGTATTACCCTCCTGTGCAGCCTAGGGACCAGCTGATATTGGAAATTAGCCAATCACTTTACATCACAGCTCGAGTTGTCAAGCTATAAACAAACATGCTCTATGTAATCAATACCCAATAAGACGTAACACAAAATATTTACAACATAAACTTGATGCTGCTATTACCATACAAAAGATTGTTATTTTTAACAGAATGTGTTGAAGTCGATAACCATTGTCCAAGAGAAGCTAATGTACATCTTATCGATTCTACTACACGGTGACAGAAAAATACATAAGGCCAGACCAATCTTATTTCTTGTTTTACAGATTTTTGTCCTGAGAAAACCTAAAGACAGGAGGGGAAAAAAATAAAATGACCAGTCACAGTAATATTCCTTCTAAATACCAAAAGTATTTTACTTTTGGGAACTTATGAAGTGTATATGGGGCAAAAAACAATCTAAAAGAAGTTTTCTTGTAAGTTTACATTTTTGGCCAATAAAAACATGAGGATTTATTTTTCTGAATCTTGAAAAAATATGACCGGCGGATCCGTAAAACAAGAAATAAAATTGGTCTGGCCTAACTTAATAAAATAAATGAAACATTTGATACAGGTAAGTCTATGGTCAAATCTTGGAAAGGTGTGGTTCTATTATCAGGATAATTTGGATCATTTTGAACATCACTGCCCTGAGTGATGGATAAAATCTGTAACAGTCTCCGGAGGAATATAAATGTGAACGTCATAACTCATCCGAGTGTTACAAAACACAGAGCCTCCTATTCATCCTGTGATGTGCCGATGTCACAAGATGGTGACAGGTGCTTGTCATCAGGGTTGGAGGGTACCTTGCTACAAGTATGCGAACATGTCAACCCATGTGTGCATGGTCAGTGAAGCAGTGAAGATTATATGAACATCCAGTCCATATTATATATGACCCGAATCTGGCAGATAGTCTCCAATAAACCTAACATGAATTATACTTATTAAGTGGTTCAACTCTATATTCATCTTCCATTACTTCCACAAAGGAGGCAAGCACCTGTGAGGTAAACCACCACAAACTTTTCAAGTTGAGATATCGACATGATCGCCAAGGAAAATTCAAGCTGTCTCAAATCCAACCTTGGGGTTCGATATAAGATCCATTAAAAATTCTTATCTAAAAAATTTACTGTTTGTCAAATAACCAGCTTTGGGAATATAGAGTATTTATCAGCTGATACAATTTGAATCAACTTCGCAACCTAAACTCTGAGGGGAGTTTTACAAACACTTGACTCGCCATTATCTGAAGTTAAGTTCTGACTTATGTACAATATAAAGGCTATCTAATCTCTGACGAAATGAGAACCAGACAAAACAAGATATTACCAACATGTTCAAGTGTGTCGTGTCTTTGTCCTGCCTAATATCCACTAAAATTGAGTTATCACAATGACTGTATAGAATATCTTACAATGGTGTATATAAATTGCGAAAAGTGTACTCGGAACAAAAGCGAAAAAGGTCTGACAGATAATTCTCCCGTTGGAACTAAATACATTTAATTCAAGTTAACAGATGTGTTTGAACTTCGCTGACACATTTGTCACACATTACTGTTACCGTGATGCAGTACAATCGATTATTTTCTTTGAAAATAAATGTCCATTCTTGAGATGAGGCCTTAGGGGAGTGAGTCACAAATTCCCAATATACAAATAAGAGAAATTGATCACAGAACGTCTGCTTGACTTTCACACAAACCTGTCAGAATGTTTCGACTCGATAACCGTATTAGTGTTGATGATCTGACCTACCATATTAATAAAGGATTGACTCACTGTGGGTAAAATCATTACTCCTCTCCAAGGATACTAAGTAGAACAAACTGTCTGCTTGGTATATCCAATCGACAGGTAATCTCAATCTAAATATCCTTCACACAAGGGATAGTTACCGATCAGCAGATTGACTTCATTCAATATCATATTTCTCAAGGGAAAAATCCCATGGAGACAAGATAATCTCTCATGACGCATTTGATAGAAACAATTTATTCGTTAAGGTTTCTTAGTTCACTTTAATTAAGATTCCTATCATCTTATTACTATCATTAATTTCACATTTTACATTTAAATTTATTTTAAAACTTACTACTTTGAGTATTTTACAAAACCATAATATTCCCATAAGCAATTTAAAATTTCTATCAGATTCTTCCATAATTACAATAAATGAATATATACAAACTATTAACTTTAGTTCATATTATCATATTCATGTCTGTCAAAATGGTTGACTATATTATTATGATAATTAAACAATATGTAATTATTGAAACAGGAAAAAATCAGAAAGTCTGTAACTTATTACACAGCAAAAAAAAAATTAATAAAAATAATAATCTCTAAAAAAGCCTAAAAAAAACTCAACGTATTATATCGAGGGTTTGGAGCAGCAAGGTACCAAGTGCATATTTCATCATTCTGAGAAAATCGCATTTGAAGTTTTCAATGACCATATCTGTTGCTCTGTATATCTTAGCTTAACCAATACATACATGTTCAATAGAGGTGGTGTGAATGTATCAAATGCTCTGATGCCATTCCTAATGAAGCCTTAATTTCTTAATTACATCAATTATTGTGATGATGGTACACTTTGAATGAAGAGAATTTGTTCAAACATTCCAGGACAGCAAGGTACCAAGTGGCACTTGGTACCTTGCTGCCCCAACATTTCACCAATGTTCAGCGTGAGTTTCAGAGCTGCAAAGGACCAAGTGGCACTTGGTACCTTGCTGCCCCAAACATTATATACAGTCATTTTTGAATTGCAATGTACCAAGTGGCACTTGGTTCTTTGCTGCACAAACCAGTTTACAGTAAATATAGGGTTGCAATGTGCCAAGTGGCATTTGGTTCTTTGCTGCCACGAACATTGCACAGTAAAGAGATAGTGTTGCAATGTGCCAAGTGACGCTTGGTACCTTGTTGCCCGTAGCATTTATGCCATAAAGTTTGACTTAAGGAGTACCTAATGACACAGGATTCATTGTTACATAAGCATTTGACTCTATATCTATTTAATATGGAAATTTGACACTTAGCAAACTGCTGCCGGTGATGTTAATGAAATATGTTTGTCTAGAAAATCATATTATTAACGCATTGTCAACCTTAACTTGTCAATCGTGATATCTGTTTGGTGAAAATGTGCGATTTGTTTTTATCTATTACATATCTCAGATGCTATCATTGTATTAATTAATTGCGATGTAAAATATTGGGCACAATATGAAAAACAGACCTTCAAGTTTTATAAAGATAAAACTATTTACCATATTAACACAATAAAAAAATAAAAATAAGAGATGATACTTTTATTCCAAACTAAACTATTTTGCAGCGATTGAAATGCCATGCTTTCCATTCAGTTTGACTTGATGCATATTATTTGAATTTCTTATAATACAAAACATCAAAGTGAATATATTGTTACAGAAATCATAAAGTGACTATGTTACATAAATTGGTTACGGTTTAATACATTGTATTTGGCAATCACTGAAATGGCCTCATAATTAGTCTCTTGCTACATGATTGTCACTAATAGTCCCTAATCGTCCACTCCTCATCGCTGGCAGGCCCGGAAGCCGATCAACAGATGTTGCTGATGTTGGTAGAGATTCATAGTAAGGGTGGAACTCTGTCGGGATAATTTCTTTTCCACACAGAGTTAACAAATCCTGCTTCTTTGCAACAGAAATTGACAGCTTGGAATTGTAAGCAGGTGTTGGAGCTCTTGTCATTAAGCGCTGCTGTTTGAGATTTCCTCCTAGTCCCTGAGATAACCTTGATCTCCAGGAAGTCGTCCTCCTGAAAACCATAGTTGACAAAGATTGAGTTCACAGCTTCCCCGTCGGACTTGAATCCACTTGATCTTCAGCCAGTTGATTCTCTCTCCTCCAACCGAGATCTTCATATTTGGATAGAACATTTACAAATTCCTTGAAATCAAGAACATCATCTCATTTCAATGGAATGGTAATATATCTCTTACCTCCCTGGCCAGAGATATCACCGTGCTCCATTGCACAGGTGCAAATACCTGGGTTCTTTTTCTTAGCTGTTTCAATAGCTGAATGGATGGAATCGCATTCCATTTGAGAATGACCTGATGTCAGAAATTTGTGATTTAATTTGTGTAAATTTGAATTTTTTGAAGGCTATAGAGCAAGGAGCCTGCAACAAATTGGTTTCGATTTTGGCCGCCACACGAGTCCGAGAAATATGTCACTTCCTTCACATTTTTGTTCGATTGACATACGGAAAAGGTGTTTTTTAATAAGCATGTGGCAATTTCGTTGGCTCCTCTTTTTCCATTTGTTTCATCCCACAGGTGACATGTTCCTTGTTGGTCCCCAAGAGAGTAGAAGGAAAGGTTATAGACAGACAATTTTCTTGCATAATACAGCTCCCCAACAAGACTGCATGGAGTATTTAGAACAGCTTGCAAATCAAACGTTGCCACATAGTGGGCTTTATTTAATTTGGCTTCGACTTTGTCTCGTTCTTTTTCATTTCTGGCTTCTACCTTGTCCTTCTGATGTTCCTCATACTTACTGAGAATTTCGTTGTCAATGGTACCAGCCAACTTCTTTCCCTCATACAGACTGCATTTTGAACATTGATCCTTTTCGGTTTAAAGAATGAAATATTATATTCTGTACAGAAGATTTCTCTATACTTGCTCTCCTTGACATAGTTTGAACCTGATTCTTGACATTTTTGCTTGTAAAGCATGTGCATTTTCTTTATATTTAAGTCCTGCGAGAGATATTTTTTCACAGTGTCCTTCCTCACATAGTGTGATTCCATTTGTGGAAAGGAGGTTATATGCCAGCCTCTTATGTTGTTTATTGTTTCAAGGTCAATTTTGTTCCCAGATGCAGTGACACCTCTTCTGTCTTCGCCTGTATACACACCATGTTCTTTCATTTTCAATGCATGATCCACAACCTTCCTCCCAATATTGAGTGTTGCAAGAAAAAGTCCCGGCACACCGCGAATCTTCTTCTCCTCATAGACAAAATGATACTGTCGAGAAGTTGTTTTCTTCCCCTTTGACCTTACCGGTGACAAGGAATCCACCATCTGACACACAAAACTTCTTTGCCTTTCATAGGATGGTAGTTGGTAATAATTCTCAAAGATTGCCTGCCTTGTTTCGAATCTATGTTTTTGGAGCACCCAAAAGCGACACCTATCACAACTGATATCTTGCACGTGCTTTTCTTCTACTAGTTTCCCTCTACAGGATACATAGGCTTGCCCTCTGCAGCTTTGCCTTCCTGATATTTTTCTTCCATAGTTCTGGAGCTTTGAGCTTCTTCCTGCTTGAAGGCCTTTTCTTGGGGCTTCTGTAGTCAGCCCTTTGTGAGGAGTTACAACCCGGGATGGGTACTGATGTAGATGTTGTGACTTTACATGTTTCCACTTGAGTTTCCATGGTCTTCTCTGGGGTTGCAGGTGTTGCTTTAAGAGGAACTATGCCTCGTAATGTTCCTCACAGCGTGCAGCAATATAGCCAAGACCTGAGGCAGCTATCTTTACTCAGTGCTATGTCCGGTTCCACATATTGGACAGGTGTGGAGACACTGCTTGAAAAATCCTCACCGGCCGCTGAAACATATTGGCAATAGCCAATGGCAGACAATCTCCGATTGGACATTTCCAACTCCATTCCCTGATATTTTGTTCACCTCGTGTCTAAAGAGAGTGAATTGGTCTTCTTTATCTAACTGCCCTGTGGCAAGAAACCCATATAATTTTTCATAATTGTCAAGGAGATGTTCGCCGACGTTCTTTCTCATAAAGACTGTGGATCAGAGCGTTTCTTGCAAACTTGCGATTACTGCAGCAAAAAAACAATTTCCGTCTGGTGGTACTGCTGACACTTGTAACTCATTGCTGTTGAGGAGAAGGTCAAGTCTCTTGTTGTGAAATCTTCTGGCAAGAATAAGCAGATTTTGCATTTCAGCACTTGTTTGTTGAGCTCTTTGCATATAATCGTTTTTGCAGGATGTGGAAGACGTACTTGCTTGAATGTCACAACTGGTTGATGCTGAGGTTCGACTGGGGCTTTTCTTCTGTCGCTTTCTGAACTTTACAGGGCTGCTTCTTATTCTTTTCCTAGAATCCCTTGACTCACTGGAATCAGAATCTGAAGATGATGCAGGGTGATATGTTTCATCAATCCCAGAGCTATCTATATCACTTAATTCTGCCATGTTGTGCACAGGGAGTAACTGTGCTAATGGAACATCCTCTTCATCGTCTGTTTCTGACAATGCACATTGTCTGTTTGTGCTATTGAGGGGGCAGTCGTTGTCTGCAGATAAGTTGCTTTTCAAATTTGATTTTGGTACGTCATCTTCATTTCCGTCTGATAGAACTTCAGTTGATTGAAAAATCCTTTTTTGTCCATCTTGTACTTGATCTGCAAGGGAAAAGTATAAATATCAATGAATTCAAAAGCCACCATATAGAAATGGGTGTAAATTGATTTCTTTGAAAACCAAGACGGTAACATGTTTAAATGCAGCGTGATTGTGAATGAGTTATTCATAAGCCCTTCATTTGCTCAAGTTATCAAGGTATCAAACATGGTTATGTACTATACCTGATTCATCAATGTACATGGCACACAGTGAAGTCATCATCATCATCGTCTGGCCAAAGATCATTGTTTGCCGAATCCTGTAAGATTAGAATATTATCATACTTCAACTGCTGTTCAATATAAGGATACAAACTGTACATCTTCTTGTTCATGCATGTGAAATAGGAGAATGGAATGTACCCTTCACTACATTCATATTGTACCACCTGGATCCTATTATCCATGCAATTAAAACAATACATTTCATATACCTGTCTGTTATAATGTATTCCCAAAGAGAAAATATACCATGGAAGAACATCCCAGTGTATAACATCTTTTTAAAGTCCAAAGAAACTTTAACGATACATTTGAGGAACCATTCAAATGGTAAATTGTTTTCTGTAGCATAAGTTTTATGTGATATTCATAATTTATGTATCCGCGTCGTGGTTCTTCTCACTATGAAAATGATGTTACTAAGCAAACTGAGAAAGAAATTCACATTTATAGTCCAAATTATTCTTCTGATATCCACATGATTTTAATGTTTGTTTTCTTTTAAAACATCAGTTCCCCGTGACATTGACACATTCTCTTCTCAATTATATAAATAACAAAATCATAAAGAGAATAACACTTACTTTTACTTTGTCCATGTTTTCCTCAAATCGGTGTCCACGTGTGAATATGTCTACAACCATGCGGCAAATGAACCAAGTTAAGGTTCCCCATCCCTAAGAAGGATGTATCAAGTAAACTAACTGTCAATTCTAGTTTCTTATCATGAAATAGTACTTCACAGATATCTATGTGTATAAAAACTCAACAACAACATAGGCAGGACCCTTAGTGGAGCAAAGGCCCAAGTGCCACATGGCTAAAATAGCCAGGCTTGACGCGTGGCGTGAGTGCAGCAAGGAGCCAAGTGGCACATGGGCCCTTTGCTGCCCTAAGCACATAGCACTTGGTACCTTGCTGCCCTAAACATTTCTAAGTTATGCACTTGGTACCTTTTAACATAATTAAATATCTCTGCAATTAATTAAAAAACAGCCTTGATTTTTTTACAGAATATCAATGACATCACAGTGGTCAATAATCTTTAAAAATGTGAAAATGTCCCAAAAGTGCACTTGGTACCTTGCTGCCCTAAACCCACGATATAGCAATTTTAAATTGCTTTCATTTTGAAAACCTTATCAATTCACTAATCATTTTCCACATCCCCAGTCCAGCTTTTTGCAACACCTGAGTGTCCAACAAAAATTCCACCAGAATAAACCAATTAATCACATTCTGTATTCACTACCAGCACATCACAATAGAAGCTCTCAGTGTCAAGGGAGAGTTCAAAAGCTTACACTGCACCCACAATGAAAGACCTCTAGTGAATTGCAATGACATTCCATACCTAAGTGTACATTCCAAAAATGCATTCATTAATGACCTGGGCTGATCACCAGACAAATTAGTATTCCCTCCAAGAAGAATCTGAGTTGAACCCAGTTCGCCTGTATTGGGTTACGATCAATTTCACGTTTATTGGAAGAATTTTTAATTCACACCAGACAAGGTAATCCTGGCAATTTTTCTGTATCAAAGACATCTTGCAGTTTGGTTACAGTCAAGCTGTAAATTAAACGGCACCAGGGATAAATCACTTGCAAGATGGTACAGGGGCCCATATATTAAGGTTCCCCTCATCACACATGTCATATAAATTATCTCCCTTGGAAGTCTAACCTCCGTTTGAAATTAACCTTTATTTATTAAAATGGTCATATTTCATGACCATCAATAAACTCAATAACAATATTTGGCTTTTTCACATAATTATTTCATACAGGTTCTGAAATTCAAGTATAGCTGTAATATCCTGAGTGAGTGAGTGAGTGAGTGAGTGAGTGAGTGAGTGAGTGAGTGAGTGAGTGAGTTATTGCAACATTGGCAATAATCAACTACATGTACTTTGCAATTAACATTTCATGGCATTTCCTGTTACATGCACATGGTAAAGTAATTGCATCGGTGAAAAAACACCGAAACACGTTATGGCATGTATTATCAGCACCCCACTCAAAACAGCCATGTTTCCGAGAAACAAAGTGTGCACCACAAGCAAGAAAATACATATCAACATTATTGACTTGGGGACTAAACTTCACTCACTTACTCACCGGCTCTATAACCTACAGTCTACCTTTCAAATATTTTTTAACTTTTTCCTTTGAAAAACACACAAACATTTCAATAATTATTTCCTTCCTGTGGAACAGCGCACAGAAGGAAAGTCAAGCACACTACAATAGCCATTGCAATAGTCCCTTGAACAATGACTTCAAGTGCTGTGCACCAGCCAGCCTTACCCACACCCCACAGGTACCAGCCTGACATAACATAGGAGTGACAACCGATCCAGTATAAACAGATTATACACCAGCCCATATACCACCACTTCAATAGCGGGGACGGAAAAGCTCGAATACCAATAGATCTATTGCGAATAAGCGTGAACAGTAGGTGTCTTGACCAAGTCAATATTATAGCTTGGTTCTGAGGGGTTGAACTAGAGTTAGCCTTTAGTAGGTCAGTCGTCAATGCAATCATTGTCAACAGCTTCCCGTTTTCAGGTACAATGCTGAGAATCATGGGAAATGTTTCTGCGGTTCTATTATTACATTATTATTGATTATAACAACGAGCTTTGAAATCACATGGGAAAGCAGGGTATGCTGTTATATAAGAGATTGAATGCAAGACGAAGCTCATTTGAACCATTATAAAAACCAAACTGAATTTAAAACAGAATCTAAATCTACAGCATCCCATTGGAATTTCTTCAGATATTACCATAAGAATTTTCACAATGGACGTTACAATCATTTTATAATCTTTGTTAAAATCAATAACCTGTTCCTTAAAAAAAATATGAAATAAACAACTTTCATGATTCATCTTAAAGCAGGTTACTCAAACAAGTTAAAAAAGTATTCAAATTTCATTATAGATATTCAAAGAGATATGCGTTTTCCCTGGGACAAGCTAACGCCACTTGTCAAGAAAATGCTTTGTTGATGTGAAAATACATTAAAGAAAAATATATTTTGTCAAGATTTGAATTTCAATTATATCCATTTGACATGCTAGAATATTCTCAGCTGACAGATCGTGTATTGTTTGTTGGGCTACTTGGGGCATATTGAAAGAATGTGTAATGTGATGAGTTTTCTAAGAAAACCAATAACGATGTAGGGCTTGTGGTATACAGTGTCAGTAAATGGCTGTGTTGCAGTGTAAATGTATTCTTGCTGGTCTGCGGAGAATAACGTTTGACATGAAATTCAATACAAGAGAAAACATTTGAATATACCATGGAAACAGAAATTGAATCTGGTGTCAAAACCGGAGAAATTTGTTGCTAAAATTCAAACTGAAGAAAAATTCTATTCCTTGGATATGTTTTTAATATAACCAGTTTGACATGCTTGAACATATGTATCTGTTTTGTTCTCTGCAGAGATAATAGTGAAAACTTTATATTACAGAAATCATGTTTCCATGGCGATTTCAAAACTTTTCTCATGCACAGTAATTACTGTATTACAAACTGGCTACATTTCAATACTGACAAAAAAAATGTTTGTGTGTATATTTTCTTACATCATTGTTGAAATAAATTAAATGCCACTCAAATTGAATCTATGAATTTGTGCTGAACTCTTTTGAGTCCACTAGCCAAAACTTGCTTGTAGTATAATTTTCAGGCGACCTCTGTTATGATATGGGCCATTACGAGCTGATATTACCAGAACAAAAAGAACTTTAAAAGACCCATTCTTCAAGCAAGAAGATATATGGTGTCACTGATTACAAACAACAGAGATTCAGACAGAATTGATGTAGCCAATTTTTTAAGAGTTGTCTACCTTCAATATAGGAAGGTTTCTGTCTTACCTGAGTGGAGCGAGTTCTTGGGCCATTTCCACCAATCAGTGCAGCATAAATGGTGACATCCACATATTCCGGTAATTTTTCCCTGTCAAGAACTTGTGCAGTGGTAAGCCTTCCAGTTGATTTATTAATGTCAAATATCCTTCCTGCGGAGCCTGAAACGCCTGTGAGAAAGTATTCTACACGTAATCCAGACTGGGAAGATGTCGCATCTACTTGCAAAACGCTTGTACCAACAGGCTGGTTCTCTTGAACACCACTACTGTACGAACGTGAGGAGAATATAGGACCACCACTTTCAGATATGACCAAAACTGTAAAGTCCATGCTTGTTGATTTGGGATCGGGCCTCCCATCATCCTGTCCATGGTCAGTGGCCTTGACTGTCAAGGAGTAGGAGACTGGATTCACAGGGAAGTTCTTCAACAGGTTCAACTGTCCACTGGAGGCCAAGGAGAACAGAGTGGTGTCACCAGACACCATACTGAACGATATGCGTCCATTATTACCGGTGTCAGGATCATCTGCTTCGATTGTGGTGATGATGCTACGAGTGGCACTTGAAGAAACAGGAAATGTGTTCTGAGACTTAAATGTTGGTGCATTGTCATTTACATCGAGGATGATGAGGCTGACGATTTTCGTGGAGGAGAGTCTTAAAAGTGGATCTGTTGCCTGATCTGTTGCCATGACGGTTACTGTGTAGAGTTCAGACACTTCTCGGTCAACCTTCTCATGGATGTAAATATCACCAGTTGCAGGGTTTATCTGGAAGTTGTTGCCCACAGGGTTCTGTTGAATGATGCTGTACAGAATCTGCCCATTTGGACCTGAGTCAGCATCAAAGGCATTAGCTGAAGCCACATTTTTGCCCTTTGCGGAATCTTCCCTCACAGAGCTTGAGATGGACCCATCACTGAATATGGGAGCATTGTCATTGACATCCAGGACATTGACGACGAATGAGGTGCTGGACGACAGTGTTTGGTGGTCACCATCCCCTGCGTCAGACACCATTATCTCCAGAGTAAACTTCTTGGTATTCTCGTAGTCCAGGGGTTTGTTTAGGTACAGTTTACCCGTGTGCCTGTCCAGGTTGAAGAAGTTTCCGTTGTTGCCAAGGTTGATGTCATAGAAGAGGACGGCATTGTTGGCAATGTCATCATCCACAGCAGAAAACGAAGCAATAAGTTCTCCAGGCTGGGCTGACTCAAGGATGCTGGCTTCTGATGGAGGAGAGACAAACATTGGTATGTTGTCATTGAAGTCCATGACGGTGATGTGCAGAGTAGCAGTGGCACTGAGGCGGTTGCTCACATCCACAGAGTCAGAGGCCAAGATGATTAGGTCATAGTGATCTATTGTTTCACGATCTAGCTCAGCGATGAGAAAAACGTTACCCTGTGTTTCATCAATCCTGAACTTCTTCTGTTCATTTCCTGACAGGAACACGTAAGAAATTGCTCCATTTTCTCCAATGTCAACATCAGTGGCTGTGATTGTGGTGAGTCTCACTCCAAGCTGGGCATTTTCCATCACAGATGAAGTGTAGATTTGCTTCGAGAAGATTGGTGGGTTATCATTATCATCTGTGACATAAACTTTCACTAAAGCAGTTTCATGAAGACGTTTCAGTCCATTATCGGTTGCTGTTACCTCAAAAGCATAATAATCTCTTCCCATTAGAGTCTGCATACTTTCCCTATCAAAAGATTTCAATGTGAATACCTCTCCAGTTTGAGGATTGATAGTAAAATTGGTTTGATCACCTCCAACTGAGAAGATAATCTCAGCATTTCTACCTATATCAGCATCTGTTGCCCGGACTGTTCCAGTGAAGGTTCTCAGGGGCATGTTTTCTCGAACATAGAGTTCATATGTGTCATTGCTAAAAACTGGTTTGTTGTCATTGTCGTCGAGAATATGAAATGTTATGTTGGCTACCGAGCTTCTAGGCTCTGCACCCCGGTCGCTGACGGTCACAGACAAAGAATAGATGTCCCTTTCTTCTCTGTCCAGTTTATGAGCAACATAGAGAGTACCATCGGGGAAATATACCAAACCGATGTTGCAGGTTTCCTCTTGTGATGTTGTACACAAGAGCACCGTTCTGGCCCAAGTCTTCATCAATGGCAATCAGTTGGAATATTGGTTCATTGACTGGTTTAGACTCATGGATAGACCTCTCATAATGACTGCTTTGATACACAGGGTTATGATCATTGACATCTTGGATGAAGACAGTGATGTCGACAGTGGTAGAGAGCTGGGGCGTTCCTGCATCAGTTGCTGTCACAGTGAGGGTGTGGGTGCTTCTGTTGGATGGCAGCTGGTCGAGTGGCTTGTTCAGGTAAATCACTCCAGTCTGGGCCTTAATCATGAAGACATTGTTAGAATTAGACGTCAGGGTGTAGGAGAGATCCGAGTTGGGACCAAAGTCAGCATCCCTGGCTTCTGCATGGTAGATGTTCCGGCCGATTGGCCAGTTTTCATGCACGGAGGTTTCCATGGTTTGGTCCACAAAGACAGGGGAGTTATCATTGATGTCAGTGACCTCTACCTTCACTGATGTCTCCCGGAAGCGAGAACCGCTTGCAATTACCTTCAGGTGGAACTCAGACTGTACTTCCCGGTCCACTTTCTTTACAGTGGTAATCTGCCCGGATGTTCTGTCTATGTTGAACACTCCATAAGGATCGCCCCCAACAATAGCATATGTCACAGGGGTGTTGTCTGACACGGTAGCCGTTACTCTTCCAACACTTCTGCTCACATCAGGAATCTGATTTTCACCAACTTCTTCAATGGAGAATGTATAGCTTTGACCACTAAATTGTGGAGCAGGGTCATTAACGTTAGCGACAGTGACCTCCAAAGAAGCATCAGGAGATGCAATCTTCCCCCCACCATCAGTAACCCGCACAGTCAGACGGTATGGGCTGCGACTTTTGTCCAGCTGCTTGGTTGTCCGGACCCATCCAGTGGATGCATCAATGGAGAAGCTGCTGAAGCTGTCCCCAAAGAAGCTGTAGGTGACGCGTCTGTTGAGTCCTTCATCTGGATCAAAGGCAAACACCTGGACCACATCAGTCCCTGAAGGCTGGTTCTCTAGGATACTGCTGAAGTATTGTCGGGGCTCGGAATGTAGGGGCGTTATCGTTCACATCGTTCAGGCTGACTATCACAGATGCTGTGGATGAAAGTGATGGGTTTCCACCATCTCTTGCTATGACTAAAATGGTGTATTTAGGAACAGTCTCTCGGTCTAACTCTTTAGCTGTTCTGACCCTGCCACTGATAGAATTAATTTGGAAAGTGTTTGGGTAGCTTCGATCAACACTGGGTGAAACAGGTACCTAACAGTTCCATTCAAGCCTTCGTCAGTGTCCGTCGCTGTTAGAGTGATGATGTCAGATCCAACCCCTATGTCTTCTCGAACATTCACATCATACACCGATCGATCAAATGTCGGAACCACGTCATTCTCATCAAGAATCGTAACAATCAGTGTGGTGTAGTTTCTGAAAATCTGAGCGCCCCCATCTTTTGCCGATATATTCATGATGACCTGGAAGGTAGTTTCATGGTCTAGCTTGTCCTGGGTGGTAACAAGACCTGTAGCTGGATCAATCCGGAACCAATTCAGGTCATTTCCTGTCACAATTGAATATGACAATGCAGAGTTTGGGCCTGAATCTTCATCTGAGGCTGTCACACTTTCCACAAAACTTCCTGGCAATTCAAGTTCGCTCATCTTCACCCTGTACTCATGTTTTGCAAAAACTGGAGCATGGTCGTTAGCATCGCTTACATAGATTATGAGATGGCCAGTGGAACTACGTTGAGGGTATCCATGATCAACTGCTTTCATTGTGAGGTTATACATGCTCACTTTCTCCCTGTCTAAATCTCCAATGACCTGAATCAAATTTACACTTAAGTACGGGTTAAAGAGTGTGAAAAGTTTAAAATGTCCAAGTTCATTACCACCGATGATCGAGAGAGATGTGTTACCATTTTCACCAGAATCATCATCGATGACAGACACAGATGCAACTTTTTGCCAGGCGTTACATTCTCATCCACTGTAGCAAAATCCTTACTTCGGTCTGGATAGTAAGTAAAACTTATAATGGGATCGTGATCGTTTTCATCATTGATGATAACAGTGATATAAGCACGGCCAAGGAGGGATGGTGATCCTCTGTCTGATGCCTCAACGGTGATCAAGCAGCTGTTTGGGTTACACCTCAATGAACGAGCGCAGATTCTTGTACAAGTCAAGGGAGTTTTTAATGTCCTGATCACACCTGTCCTTTCCTCCACCCTGAACTGGCCGCTGTTCTCATCACTGAGGCTGTACACAATTTCTGAGTTTAAACCTTTGTCCGCATCTGTAGCATGGACAGTTACTACAGCTGTATTTATTGGTGCACTTTCGTTCACTTTAGCCTCAAACTCACTCGGGTTAAATGTGGGGTTGTTATCATTGGTGTCCGTTATCATAATATCTAATTGTATGAATCCATATAGGGGGTGGTGTCCCACCATCACTGGCCGAAACGTTCAGTTTGTATGAATCCCTGGTCTCCCGGTCTAAAACACCTTGCACTTCCAAATACATAAATGGTGTTACAGAACTTGGGGGGAATGAGTCGAAATTTACCATCATCATTGCCTGAAATAATTCTATAACTTGTAATAGTTCCATTTTCTCCTTCATCAGCATCGGATGCAGTAACTAAAAGTTGCTGGGAGCCTGTTCGCGAATTTTCGGGTATTGCAACAGGATACACAGATTCTTGAAACACTGGAATATTGTCATTTATATCCTGAACTTTGACAAGAATTTCCATAGGTTGACCGGACAGAGAAGGGTGTCTTCCAATGATGAAAATATTGATCTGATCTTCTGACAGTGACTCCCGATTTATAACTTGCAAAGTTTTAATTTTGCCTGTTGAACTTTCTAACGTGAAATATAGCGACGGTGTGGGCATAGTGTAAGTATACCCGGCCGTTGTGTTGATTGTCCCCACCGTCGTTCAATGGGCGACTCCTCGGGTATGTAAAATATCACTCCTGGACCCTGGCCTTGAGAAAATTTCACTAAAAACTGTAATAATATGATACATATGACATGATATGAAGTCCTTGGAGCGGGCCTCTCGATGCTGTTTTTAGCCGAGGCCATGTTTCAGCAGAAGCACACGCACGGTCGCACGAGCCCTGTGTACACACCTGTGCGTGAAGCTCTAGACCAGCTCGCTAACCAGCAAACATGATCTTCCTTTCCAAACTTTCCATCACCAAACTGTTCCTGTGACAAAACAATGGCCTAAGTTTTGCATGGTGGACGTACAAACCTCTTGATAACGACTTTGATATCCAGGTGAACTTTGAGGGTCCGTCACAAGCGTATTTCCTGTGTCACCGCCGTCAATCGACCGATATGACTCGCACCGCTCACCTTTACAGTCCTCGTCCTTCTAACGGACATCTACAGTGACACAAACGTACACAGTCCACAAGCAACATTCTTACTTACATCGGTATCATCTTGAATGTATATCCGTGGCTTCTTACATTTACTCAAATTCAAACACACACAGTGTTTTCACAGTAAGACATAATTCTCTTAGGCCGTGTATCTCTCACGGTAGCGAATGCGTGCAATGGGAACGTGACGTCACAACGCTCCGCCCACTGCTGGATGATTGACAAGCCAGCTGTGTGTATTGTCAGGAAACACACGGTTACGAGGTAGACATCGCCTGATAAGCCACGCCTCTTGCATTGATAGAATAGTACACCTACAGTTCATGTCAGTTTGACAAAGAGAAAGAAACGATTTTCAACCAAAGCATAATTATCGATTAACCATCTCCATTTTAAATTGTCGTGACACGGTATATATTTTAACCCACGGTGACTCGTGCTGTCTCTTTTTCACATTTCAAAATGTGTTAAATTTTTATTTGAAGATATGTCCAGGTTAATTTTAAGAAAACACTCTACAGAAGCAAGGTAAATGACAAATATGTACTGTCAATTTCTAAGTTAATAAATCACCTGCTCCAAATAGTAAAAACTATTGAATTTTCACACACAAGCTATAGATTACTCGGTTATCTTTCAACGTCTTAAAACGGAAAATAAACCAAAGTGTGTCGGTCATTTAAGTCTATGGGGACATTTCTTCAAACCGAATTTATTAATCGAATCCATTGTTATCAATCACTTTCATGTAACATACATATATAACAGTGAATACACGTATAACAGTGTTACATGATGTCTGTCTTTATTATATCGACAACGTTGTGTGGCATCAAGTCGTATTCGTAATGGCCGTGGTATAAACTGAAATAATCGCTCATGGCTATATTTTCCCAGTGTCATAACAGCGAGCATCAATGCTTAAAATAAGTACAAATATATCGAGATTCTATCGAGGCGGGCTCAGCGAAGCGTATATCCGCTCCGCCCACGAAAATGACTGACAGCTAAGCCGTCCAATCAAAAAGGACCCAAGAGGCCAAGCGGACTCAATGCAAACCTTCTTCGTTGACATACCTATCATCCGTTTTTTACCTGTTGGCCGCAATCTGTAGTGTTGGAGGGTAAACACCAGTAGCCAATTAATCAGGCGGGTCAACCGGGGAACAAAGAAAACTCAAAGCAATTTACACAACTTTGCAATAATTATCGCCGAAGAGGACGCTCTTATGAAGAGAGACTACGCATACCTTTCAAGTCAACAAACGCACCAATTGGTATGGAAACAATAGATAGGGTTTAATATGTTAAGACTCATTTTACAAATTGAAATTCAATGTGCCCTTACTGAAGGTAGCAGGTTATATCATCACACGTGGTACATATCGGGAAGCCTCGGGATGAAAATGTGGAATTATCCGAAGCGAGTGATATCATTACTGTCTTGCTTGAAGCATCTGAAGATATGAAACGATAGCAGATGGTGGCAAGTGATATCATAAACCGCACGCGCTGAGACATTACTTAACCCCTGTCTCTGGGTCGTGACTAATCGTTTTAACTTGAAATTATAAACACTTAATACTTGAAAGTAGTGTCACAAGTTACCATGAAATTTAAAACTTCAAATAAGATATTTTGAAAAACGTAAAATTTCAAGATATTGGTTCACTGTGCAAAATATGTATTTAACAACACCAAATGTTGTGATTGTTGATTCTGCTATTATAATATAAAATTGCATTTCTGTGATCACATACATTTTCATTTTGTACGTGCGTTTTATTAAGTGCTCAGATTTCAGTACAAAAATGTTCAATACAGGTTATTGGGAGAAGGGAGGTAACTCCGACATCGATCAACACGAGGAAACAATGACAAACGGTTTTTTCGACTGCAACGAACATTCGGAACACGTTGTGAACGTGAGGTTTATTCCAACGTGATCAGTGTGTTTCGTGTTTGACAGTTCATGCCAAAGAGCGGAATAAATTAATACAATGCATCAAATAAGTAATATATGATTAAGAATTCTATCACATATGTGACTCGCATGCTCTGTGTAATTGATTATGTTGCTAATCCACTTTAAATGTGTATTTATGTATAAACACATAATTGAAAATAGTATAGAAAATACAAATAGTTTAGTCGCCGTTCCTTAACCGTGGTAGATAATTAACACACATCCTCACGCACCCAACACCCACACTACCGTATCATCAAAATCGAAAATTAATTGTAAAAATGTTATTTTCCAGATGTAAATAAAATAAAATCCACAGATGGGAGTTGTACAGACATGTTGTAGTTATCATGTTTAACTCGTCTATAATGTATACGATGGCGGATAACTGAATCCTTCGTGTCTGGCTGATCAGACAAACGTTGATGGCGGGCTTTTGAAGGCAGAGACAAACACAGATAAGAGCTGTCTGGACCTAGCGTTTGAGGATGACAGAATATACTGATAAATCTGTCAGAAATATAGAACAGGCGCGAGACACATCTGTCAACTTCGGGGCTTCACTGGTGACGTGACGTCATATACCAACTCACGTGCAGTCTCGCCCTTTCTCCTGCTTCAAGTGGGGGTGGAGTAATGACTAGGATATACTTGTGCTTCTATGTCGTATATAACAATATTGTCAATTTAGTGATGATTTATACCGAGAACTCTATTTCTAGTAACATGTATGGCGTTATTTACTGCGCAGGACGAGATATACACTACTTATGTTGTACACTGTTACAGGTAATAAGAAAACAATTTGTGCCCAAATTACCGCGTATCTTGAATATTCATCACAGTTACTTACGACCAGCGTAAACTGAAATATAAGACCACCGAGAGGAGCTATTAGTTGTTCTGTCTGGATATCTTGGTTTTATATATTATATGGAAACTTCGTCAGAGTAATAGTATAAAGCTACGAAGCTGTTTTGGATTAGTTTCTGTTATCTTTAGATTGATGTTATGTTGCTATAGCCATATTTTACACTGTTAAAAATAATTATGATGATAATAATTCTTTGAAGACACAGACATTCGATGGGTCATCGCAAGGATTTAGCTTTGTTTATCGTTGAGGTTATTTTCAAATTTATATTAAATAAACCGTTGTTGCGTTTTTTGTGAGGTCATTATAAATATCTGTAAATCGATGCTCGTTCTGTTGATCACTGGATAGTCTGACACAGACGCGATTGTTTAAAGACCGCCGTCATGTTGCTTGGATAGTGCTCAGTGCGGCGTAAACAACAAATAAACAAAATATCTAACCCATTTTTATTGAATTGTGTTTGTTTACACTACGGACCTAAATATTATGCTATAAAAATTCACACTATACATGTTTACATGCTGGTTCGATGTACTTTTTCGTAAATAAACAAAGCATCTGTTGTAATTTAGTTCTCGAAAATCCAGATTTTAGCGCTGACGATATCACTGTTATACAAGCTTGCCGCCACATTTTATTTAAAACAATCCAATGCTATCATCACATCTTATTTAAGATAGTTTTATCTTATCACAATTAACACCTTGCCTCCAGACAGTCTGATTGCCTCGAGGCTATGTGTTGATTGTCCGTGTGGGAAGACACACTTTGTAGCCGATAACTGTAAAACAATAAACTAATTAATCCCCCCATAAGCTCCGTGTTTAATTACCCTGATATGCGTGAGTAATGGGCTTATGAGCGGTGACACTTAGATTAGAATTGTGTCTAGACAGATAGCCATAAATTCTCACAGCCGACAAGTCAGTGCATCTGCAATTAGTGACGTCACATGATCAATCTGACTGTGACAGTTGTCAGTTTGCATTGTACGCTAATTGTAGGCATCACAGAGTTGAGTAACTACGTAATGTCGGTGAATGTTATAAATATGTAAACATCATCTTGGTTGAGATACTGAATTAATATGTGAACTGCACATGACTGAATTATGTTTGTCACTGGCCCGGAATCTGGAAAGAATGTTTAGGGTTGTTCCGTGAATAAATTAATTGTCTCTTAGGTCCCTTATTCATCCAATCTGATCATGTTAATTCTGTATAAATTGTTGAATTTAAAAACCAATAATGACAACACATAATGATCATATTATAACAATAATGTCTTCATTTTTAGCTATTTGGTTCCTGCTAGTCCGCCACAGTTTCAGGGCTCCCTGGGCTCATTTTCATTATATTTTATTATTAATTTTCATGAACAATTTTGTTCTGAAAAGTATGTTAATTTCAGAGACTAAATGCTAGTCTATGTTACTGCGTTATAAATGTCGAAGTCAGCTGAAGTTACAAAGATTTGTTTCAACAAGGATGGCCAGATTCAACCCGAGTTCATCAGTGGCAATCAAGGATACTCAGGCTCACGACATAAAACACAAACTCAAACATAATTACAAACTGGCTGCCAGAAGTAACACAACTGTAAATAGCTGTAAAACACAGCTATGAAAGGTCAAACAGAGATTAAAACTCATCATCAGTGTTGCCCCGTTGATACCCAAGTATTTGAATCTACAGTCGAAAGTTAATTTCCAAGATGTACATCTGAATACACATATACTGTCAAGTTAATCGTAATATGTTATGATTAAAATAAAATGATCATGTTGATCAAAATGTTTTAGTCATTAACCCAAACAGGAGACTTTTGACGTACTTAAGTGTTGACATCACTTGTTGGCTTCTAACCAGAGTACCGCTATGGTTTACCGACGCGTGACACAAATCAGTAAACATTCACAGTACTGACTGACTGAGTTTGGTTTTACGCCGCTTTTAGCAATATTCCAGCAACATCACGGCGGGGGACACCAGAAATGGGCTTCACACATTGTACCCATGTGGGGATTCGAACCCGGGTCTTCGGCGTGACGAGCCAACGCTTTAACCATTAGGCTACCCCACCGCCCCCACAGTAACATTGGTAAAGCAAGGTTGACTTAGGTTATATCTTTATCAACAAAGATTTACTTTAGTCGCTCATGGAAGTGTTTAAAATCGAACGCAACTTTTATCACAAAGAGGGCTTCAGAAAAGTTGATTATTCTGGGACATTGCATGGTGTGTCATCCAAAACGACCTTAGAAGTTGTGCAAATGACATTTGTACAACTACTGCCCTTAATTTTGTTATAAATTTGGCTATAATACATTTTAAAATCCAAAACGTATAGAATGACATTTGTCTCTGACAGAGTCATTTCTCCTGCCTATATTCGGGATATAGTGGCTGCAGAGTCTAAAGCAGTATTGTATATACGTATATCACTTATATCTTCGCATGTTGATGACTCGTGCAGGGTATATATGGTGACGACAACCCAGCGATAGAACTGGTTTAAATCTGGATTCGATCCCAACATCGTTGAATCCTGTCCACACATTAGACCTCTTGGCCACAACTGCCCGCCATCATCGCTTAATCCGCCCGGAGAGCGAAAGGTCGCGGTTTCGATCCCCGACGGCGTCATACCAAAATATGGTACTTGTTGGTCCCTGCCTGGCGCTCGGCATTAATGGGTACAACAAGGACTGGTCGGCTCGGAGTCAGTATAATGTGGCTGAGTGGGGTATTCATGCTTCACTGCGGCATGGTATCTCAGTGGGCTAGCACTATAAAACCAGCTTAAGTCTGGGCTAGTACAAACAGCCGCACGTGGGCAATTTGGGAAACTATCATTTCCCATATTTGTCCGTCCCCAGCTTTCCCATGTCTCTGTGAACTGGGGCTTCCACGGGTACTCGAGTACTCGAGGACGAGTCGGGTTTAGCTGGACTCTAGTCCATTTTCTAGGACCCGAGGACTCGAAAAGGGGAGATAACTCGAATTATTGGGTTACGTTGAGAGATAGTCTGTCTGTCATGTGCTAAGCATGAGCGGCCGTTAACGTCTGATATTAGATAAGATATAACTTTATTATCCCGAAGGAAATCTTATACATCCAAACTGTCTCAAAATGAATATGTACACAGTTCACAAAAATATACACAATAATTACATGCACAAAACGAAAGCTATTTACACAATAAAACTGACATGATATAATTTAATTAACCATAAAGGTAAAGAGGCTGAATAATTCTAGTTGTAATCACATGATGACAATTCAAAATATTTGTTGCATTCACGAATACTTGATAGTATGAAAGACTGTCGAGCTCTGTTTTGAGGGAAAGTAATCGACAGCAACGTCCAGAAAGAAGTAGTTCAAAATGGTGAGATAAAATGTGTTAACTATCAAATCTAATTTTAGTTGCCTTTTTGACAGTCTGGCGCTCATTGATAAAGGGAATATGCTCGAAAGACACTCAAGCAATTTTGCTGGCAGTATTAACAATTTTGAAAAAATTGTTTTTGTTGCGATTAGACAGACACCCATACCAACATAGAAAATTGTAGCTCAACACACTTTGAATAAAGGTTTGATAAAAAAACTGTCATTACGGTTTTGCCAATGCCTTGACGATAATAATGTTCAGAATGAGAAATTAGGCCAGTAACATCATCTGCGTCATCTGCGAATTTCACAGTAAACAAGTCATTTATTGACAAGTAACAATCATTGGTATGCAAAACGAAAAGTACGGATGAAGGAACACAGCCCTGTGGAGCTCCAGAAGACGTTGAGAGAAAAGAAGATTGATAGCCATTGACACTGACATACTGAGTTCTATGTACCCTGAATTCTTTAACCCATATGATAATGTTTTTATTAACACCTAGATTAAATAGTTTACCCCTCATAAGGTGTGGCTGTATGGTATTAGTTGTTACAAGTCTGCAGATGAGAGTAAATATTATGCATCGTGTGAGATTTCACTTCTTAAAATGATTAGGTAACTATCTTAATAGACATGGAGAACGTACGATAAAAAATCAAATGTATGGGCGTATCTTGATCTGGACAGTGAAAAGAGAAAAATAACCAAATGCCGCCTGTGCGGTATATCACTGCGTTACGATGAAAAACAACAACATTTGGCAAGTAAACATCAAAATACTGATTCTGACCAACAGGAAATGTTAGTCACACGACGATATAGTCGGAATGATGTAAGTGTTCACTTTGTGACCGGAACACGTGATGCCGGTTACGTTATCGTTTGCTTGAAAGGTATGAATTTCGAGTACTCGGGTCCGAGTCGAGTCTCGCTCCTCGAGTACTCGAGCCCAAGAAAATGGACTCGTTGAAGCCCTAGTTGCCACGTACACATACGCACACATGCACGTCGTCATACGGGCGAAATATTCTCAAGCACGACGTTAAACCCAAATTCACCTCACCTCATCATCGCTTAACCACTGGATAATATTTCAAATTTTCTGTTTCAACCGGATCTAATGAAGACATGATAACGCGCTGGATACCCGAGAACCCGGTAAATTAACATTAATTAATGAGAAAAATAGTCACCATCACACCATATAGTAAAACAAACTCCCAAACTAGGTATGGTTAAAAAACAATCCCGATTGGGATTTATGTACTAGACATGCAGTTGTATATTTGTGTGAGTGAGTATGGTTTTACGCCGCCTTTTAGCAATATTCCAGCAATATCACGGCGGGGGACACCAAACTGGGATTCACACATTGTCCCCATGTGGGGAATCGAACCCGGTCTTCGGACGAGCCAATGCTTTAACCACTCTTCCACCCCACCACCCCAATGTATATTTGATTCCACAGACTCGGCTCGCGTGTGGACGTCGCGTGATTCACAAGCATAATGGAGGTGATTGATAGGTGTCAATGTCAATCTGGCAGGTGGTTGTGACGTCACCACTGCGGAAATACCCGTCATATCTCGTTGCGGTTATGTGGGCGCGCCAGGTTTTATTCAGTATTGGTTTCAACGGCTGTAAAATATGGAGGTTGAAAAACTACAGACGTTAGAGACATTGCCAATTGCTACAGATGCGTCATATGTGTCAACTTCAAACCGTCCGCAAAGTATTTAATCTACTTATTACACAGACAGTAATTACTCATATGTTTGGGTTTTGCATTGTTGAGCATTACGCTTGTTTGCTTTGTGCAAGTGATAACATTCCAAGGCTATCTACGTGGGAAAGGTCTACACCTTTCAGATGGTGCTGACAGTTCACTGCAACCGCCAACAAGCATACATATAGTCTGTTTGCAGTGAAAACGTACCGATGAATGTCACTTTAAACCTAAAGGTAAAACAAATAAAGTGAAATTAAGACTGCGAATCCTCATGATTTTACCTTGCCAATTGAACATTTAAATCTCAGAATTTTATTCTAAAAGTTGTTTAACAAACGATCATAGTTTCACATGGCTATTATTGGTTTGTATTACAAGGGGTATGCACATCAAATGAAACACCGAAAACGACAAGGGTTGTTATAAGTTAACGCTCTTCACGTACCGCACGTGGATTTGTTTCACTGTTCCAACTACTGCGCTTACCCCCTTGTAATACAAACCAGTAATAGCGATTTGAATCTATGAGTTTGTTAAACAACTTTTTATCCTAATGTGAATAAAATTTTGAGATTTAAATGTTCAATTGGCAAGGTAAAATTATGAGGATTCGCTATCTTAATTTCACTTTATTTGATTTACTTTTTTGTTTACAGTGACATTCATCGGTACGTTTTCACTGCAAACAGACTATACACTTGTTTTGTCGTTTGTTTTAAAGCCACATTCAGCAATAGTCCAGCTATATGACATTGTTCTGGACCAAATAATCCCATGACTGACATCGTGAGCATCGATCTGTACGCGACTGGGATACGAAGACATGTAATAGCAACTTTAGTGACCCTGACCACCCGATCTTGTTAGTCCTTCCTACGACAAGCATGGCTTGTCTATTCTAACCTGTGTTTCTTCAAGGAGGTTAAATTTTAAAATTCCTGTCACACTTATTACAAATCAAAGACTTGCGACTCCAATAAGTAAAACCAGAAAAGAATTCATATACATTGTACAACTTAATAATTTTCTTAGAATCCTTTCAGCATTTGCTATATGTGTAGATGGTAAACTCAGAACACATCATTCGCCCAGATTCAGACTCCTGGTGTTTTAAATATTTACCCTCGCTAAATAAGTTCAGCCATGTATCTTGAAGTCCACTCTCCCCCATCATGGCTCAGTAATCAATGTAATGGAATTTACTTTTGTCTCCTACGAGTGTTGTATGTAAACGGAACCCTCGTTAACTCGACATGCACCGTCCCCAGCCAACTCGGTCTGAAAATTGGGGTTCTGGATAAATGGTGTCCGGATTAAAGGGGTACACTGTATCTGTAAACTACATGAATGGATTCCAGCAACATATACCACATCTTGATTCGTGAATGTATTGGATAATAAACGCATGGCATCATACGTGCATGCGTTTATTGTGTAACTGACCACATACACGTGGCTGGCTCAAAATGTTGTAACACAGAGAACCAATTTCGTTCAGGACCTGTCATAGCTTTTGATGATTTAGGTATCACCGTGAAGGAAGATTCTTTAACGTAAGTGAGTGAGCTTAGTTTTACGCCGCTTTCAGCAATGTTCCAGCAATATCACGGCGGGGGACACCAGAAATGGGCTCCACACATTGTACCCATGTGGGGAATCAAACCCGGGCCTTCGGCGTGACGAGCGAACGCTTTAACTACCAGACTACCCCACCGCCCCTTGTTTTACGTTACAACTCAGTAATGAAGTATGTTTGTATTTAACGTCGCAGCAGGGAATGTTCCGGCTATATTAGTCTGTTTCACAGTCCCTGAACCACATTATTTTCCGTACTGCCAAGCCCTCTCTGCAGTACTAAAGCCCTAAATAAAGCAAGTCTAGATTTCCTCGGGTTCAGTCTGAATCTCTGGTCTCCCTGGGGCTCCTTTTCAATTTCAATGGGCTTGTTTGATACTATCAAAATTATATATATTCAGAGACTAAGCCTTAGTCTACGGCTAAATGTGCATGTGCGTGTGCGTGACGGCCATCTGTAAATAATGACATTTTACCTGTGATTGATGTCATGAACAACACGGTACCCAATCGGAGTACAGAAGCATGCAAGTTATCGCCCCTCACCGACCGATCCATAAGTCTATCCATGACGTATAGGTTCTTTGGGAAAAGTTTTTACCAGAATTTCGCGCGCGCACGCACACATGCACATACACACAACCTGCGTAGTATGTTGAAGTGTATCGAAAGTGGACCGTAAAACCAGTGGACGATTGTATACGAACAAAGAATCACACTTTCGTCTACGCTTTGTAAACTACCGGCTACATGACGTTGGTTGTAGCGAAAAACATATTTGATTCTGCTCCATTTCCATGGATGATCAGACTACAAAAAAAACAACAAAACAACAACAACAACAACAAAACACACACACAAAAGAACAAAACAACCACACCAAAACAACACACACAATAACAACAACAATAACACACACACACTAACGGATGACGAAAGTTTGCCCCCTACCACTTCACTTGACGTAAATGCAATAGTGTACTCAGATTTTCAAAATATGTGGGAATTAATTACTTTCTATTCAAATGTTTCTATTCAACATGTTCAAGCAGTGTTGCTAAGGCGATAACAAAGAGATTAAAAAAATGTATATGATAAATCGAACAATGACCGTGTTGAGAGGACTTGCAAGACACTAAGGTCGTACGAGTGGTCTCCCCTTACTTCATGCCCAGAAATTTGAGGACAACGATTTAGAAATTTCCTTCCAACAAAAGCTATTCGTCCGATTCGTCTTGATATCAAGTTACTTCACTCTTTCTGACAATGTGTTATATAATATTAGTATACATATCTGTTTGAATCATTAGAATGGATAGTCAGTACATGAGCGACACGGCAGTTGTAGCTGTATCAGGTGTACGAAGCGTCTCTAAAATCCCCATCAGTTTGTACCACACCTTGCCTAGCAAGAGTTTATTCAAATTCGTTCTCGTCAATCTCAGATATTTACATATAATCACAAAACAACCCACACATTTTGTCTTTTGGGGTTATTTCATATACGTTATTGCTGCGTTTGCGCATAAATCTTTCCGACGACGTCGTATAGGCCACAGTCGATTTACTCATGACTATCTGCTCAAAACAGATTGAGATGGACCTCCTAAGTGTGTCTCTTGCGATGAAGTGTTCACCATCAAGCATATTCTGCTTGACTGTGTGGGTTTTCAACTGCGAAGGATTCACATTATAAGCAGTAACTCTGAGAGATATGATCGGACATGTCATTGTGAACTACTTGAGAGAAATTGATCCGTATCATAAATTGTAACTATGTAATGTGTATGACAAAGTGCTTATTTTTTAATCTGGTGTTATGACTGAATGTCCCGGCTATATGTGCGTGTGCGTGTGCGTGTGCGTGTGCGTGACGGCTACCACTAAATAATAACATCATACATGTGATTGATTTTATGAACAACGCGGTACCCAATCGGAGTACAAATGCACGCAAGTTATCGCCCCTCACCGACCGATCCAGAAGTCTATCCATGACGTATAGGAACAGTTCTTACCAGAGTTTCACGCGCACGCACACACGCACAGACACACAACCAACGTAGTATGCTGAAGTGTATCGAAAGTGGACCGTAAAAGCACTGGACGATTGTGTACGAACAAAGAATCACACTTTCGTCTACGAGTTTCACACAAACAGTCAGATCACTCTTTGTAAACTATCTGCTACATCAAGTTGGTTGTAGCGAAAAGCATGTTTGATTCTGCCACATTTCCATTGATGATCGTGCTAACGGATAGGTAAATGTGAATGACAAATTGCGTGTTTTATTTTAATCTGGTGCTTTGACTTTTTTCCGTTTATAAATAATAATGTAATGAATAAATATGTATTTTAAGAAATTCATTTAAACTTTGTAATTAAAATGAGTATGTGTGCAGGCTTGGTCTCGTCGCTATATGGCTGAAATAATGCCGATGCGACCTAAAACTTCAACTCGCTCACAATAACTCACTCACTCACTCACTTTCCTTTCGTTCGTTCGCAGTATTTAAGTAACATCCTAAACATACACTAAAACGTGCTCACAAAAATATCGAGGTAAATATGATCCGATAAACAGTTGATGATAAAGATCAATTCCTTTAAGATGGTTTAAAATTAGATTCCCGCTAACTCGACTGACATCTGGTTTCTGAAATCAACATATTTTACAGTGTTTCCAAATTATGTTAATAAAATGTAATAAACATCAGCCCAGACGCTTTCTTCAAACAGACGCATAATGTAGACTTGTATAGGCTTCATTGGGTATATTTGTTTCAGGGTCTAAAGCCTATTTCTAGTGTCCCCCGACGTGATATATTGCTGGAATAGTGCTAAAAGCGGCGTAAAACTAAACTCACTCAATATTTGTTGTTGCTCTGGGATGCCAAAATGTATTGTAGTAATATACTAGCTCTTCAGGAAACCCTAGTAACTAGACAAGGCCTATGCCATTGCTTTTCATTCATATGGCCCGTGAAGATCCGGGCTTGAATTGATCTTTAGTAACCCATGCTTGCCTAAGAGGTGAGTAACGGGATCGGGTGGTCAGGCAAGCTGGCTTGGTTGACATATGTCATCGTATCCCATTTGCGTAGAACTATGCTGATGCTGTTGATCACTGGATTGTCTGGTCCTGACTCGATTATTTAAAGACCGCTGCCATATAGCTGGAATATTGCTGAGTGCGGTGTAAAACTAAACTCACTCACTCTCATTTTGTATGACATAGCAGTTTTCTTTTCACTCTTTAGATACATGCAATGCATCGCGGGAATTAAAACTGTTGATATGGTTCATATCAGTGATAACGTTTCATCATATCTCGAAGTTCACTATTGTCATGTTATAAATAAAAATATACCTTACATCATACTGCTATTTTGGGATATCGTAAATTACATATTAATATACATATTTGAGATGTCACGGGTTTTAAAATTGGTATATTTAAGTAAATTATTTTAAGAGGCTTTCGGTTCTGCTACCTCGTTTAATCTAATTTGCGATATATTTGATATTTTATCCCCTCAAAAGGTAATTACGAAAATGATAGAATTTATAATTAAATAAATTAATTTCATAATTATGGATCGTCTAACGTATACAAATTATAATAATCAGAAGAGCAAATTATATTTGCCTTAGATATTCTCACAAGTAATATGAAATATCTGTTTTTCTGTCTCCATGTGACCGGAAATTATTGTGTGTGGAAATATACACCTTGGCGGGTTTTCAGGGATTTTCTGTTTATAAGTTTCGAACAACAACCTACATTGAGCTAGTAACGACACTTTTTACCTAATGCATACCGAATGTATTGAATGTGTACAGTGATTAAGTACCGGGGAGTATGTAATACAAATAAGCTCGTATGTGGTAACATGTCTATTATGACTAAGTTCTATTTTAGATCTTGATATCGATCCGTGACTTGCAGTGGTTGTTTTCATCGTCAGTTAGTCTGAAATATAACCTGTATAGGTGTTCACGATGAAGTGAAACATTTATGAGCAGTTGTTAACGCTCGTGGTGTGAAAATAACCAAGATTTAACAGCATGCAGTGCAAAAATAATTTCGATGAACATTTCCGGAAATATCCGGAACACTCCGACGTCGTCTGCTCGGGCACCGAACATTCCCAGAATTCATCATTCAAAATGTCAGCCTACGTCAAAATCGAAAACAGAACAGCAATTTCTTAATTTCTTCTGCGTATTTCTGAAGATCTGGGAAGATCGCTGCACGGGAAAACGCTAAAATGCCCTGTATTATGTGATTGATTGCCTGGGAGAGAAAAAATTACAATGGCGACAGCGGTTTTGCAGTGCTCTAGAAGTCAACTGGACACGTTTTTGCGTGGCGAAGAGCTGTGCAACAAATTTCATGACCTCTTCCGCATTCGCGATGACAGCCCAAATAGGTGAGTCATCCTGCAACCCCTAATGCCCTTTAATTACAATTTACATATTCGTGTACACCTCCTGCACATAGTTTCCATTCACGGGAAGGCCATTTTAGATGATGAAATGTTTTGACATTTTGGTGATTGCATTGTAAGGTTTCTCCTTTGATTGTGATAGACTGGGTCTAAATTCCAAGTATATTTCTGATGATTACCACAATAAAGAAGTTTCACATAAGGAATGTGTTGTGATCGTTGTTTGATCAAGAATATGGGGCAAAATATGAGTTCCTGCTCTCTTCAGAAACGTAAACCATGCTATCGTACCAGTTTCATCCATCACATTGACATCGTTGATACATCATTACCATAATGAGTTAATAACTCAAGAACGAAATGAAACTGAATATTGGAACAATAATAACCTACATGCATAGAACTAAAATTACTTCCGCTGTATGTGATGTATACAAAAAGGAGGAAAAAAGTTCCAAATAAGGATCTGATATGACATGAGGTGTTGTGGATAAAGGAGAAAGGTCAAGCTTTGGTAGTAAATAGAAAACTCATGTAAATAATGATTGAATTATGGCTAGTTGTCAATATCATTTTTGTATCTTTTGAAGATATTCATGCTACTGTTAGATAAGACCAGACCAATGAAGATCTGGGTTAGAATTGATCTTCAGCAAAGTGAAAGTGTAATCCCAAATATGATATATGTTAAACCCATGTTTGTAAGAATTGACTAATGGGATCAGGTGGTCAGACTCGCTGACTTGGTTGACATATGTCATCATATCCCACTTATGTATATCGATGCTCATGCTTTTGATCACTGAATTGCCTGGTCCAGACTTGATTCTTTACAGACTGCAGTCATATAGCTGGAATATTGCTGAGTGTGACGTAAACAACAAACAAACTAATAGACCAGACCAATCTTGTGGGTACCTTCAATACCTTATATCAGTAGCTTTTTATTATTAATTCATGAAAGCTCATCTGCTATTAGCCGTATTAATGATTGTTTTCTGGAGTAAAATTCCTTTCTGTTCGAGGTATTCTACTGAGAAAATTAGTTTCTGAAGCAGAAATAAACTCAATAAATTTTACACAAAGTGGGTTTTCTCTATCATCCACTTTTAAGTAAAAAGAAGACATATAGTAAAAGCAAGCTGTTTATTTTAAACTTGCAACGGTATGAGTATGAATGTGAGTGTGAATGGGTGTCTTTCTTCTTCTTTTTTAGAAAATGTCAGATTGTCTACTAGTAAGATTTCATACCTTACAAATGAGTGTAATCCCTTACCATGGAGGTGATCCTCAATCCAGTAACAGTGATTTTCAGACAATAAAAACATTGAAATTTAAAAACAAAAATTCCTTTCTGTTCCCCATCTTCTCATCCAAAAGTACCCATTACTTGTTGAGAGAGGACGTAAGATTGATGGGGTCATGGTGGTCTTTACCTGACTGATTTTGTAAAATCATTCACAAGACTGAAATGCACCTTGATATACATAAAACCTTGATCATGTTTCGAGGGATTCCAAGACCCCTTTAATTTAGAACACTGGTAGGTTACAGACTAGCAGACTGAGGAAAGGTGTCAAGTTTGGGGAGTAATTAAATGTGTGCCATGTCATTTTGGCAATTTATGTGTCTCATCATTATATCACATTCTATAATTAAACATGTTAAAAGTAAGTGGTGATGCTCTGATGATCAGTTATGGTTGATCAGTCAAAGTGTACTGATTCACTCAGTCAATGAATGTTGGTAAGTGTCCATTAATGACTCTTCTGTTTCTGTTGTGTAGTTTGGTTGTCTTCCTTGTGGTTTCATCACTGGAGTCATACTAAAAGACATGAAAAGATGGCACTTATCCAGTGTGCGAAATAGTTTCCAAAATTTGCTAGCAGCTAGCTATGCCTGAAAGTTACTTGCCCACAAAATAATTAACTATCCCGAAATTTGAATGTAGAAACTAAGCAAAAGATAACAAAAATAGATGAGAATAAGATATTGTTGGCATGACATGTTTCATCATTAAGCTGTTAATATGATGAACATTTTAATCAGGCCATAATCTTGCATGATTAAAGTGTATTATAACTTAACAAGTCAGAGAGAGTGATATATTTACAAAATAACCCCATGAATATTCACTAGCCAGTCGGACCAGTGACTGTGGAGATTTTCTGGCCTGACTGGATTTTTACTAGCCAGGGGCTAGCAGGCCAGTGGCTATTTCGCACACTGCTTATTGTTACCCTGCTCAGCAATAAAGGGAAAAACAAAGGCTGAACAGCTCGGATTTAGAACACCAAGTTAGTCGGTAGCATGGTATCTCATTAGGGTAGCACAGAAAAGCCAGCATTAGTCTGGGCAAGTACAAAGTGCCACACACACATCCATGCAAATCCAATGTGCAGCATAAAATAACCTAATTTCAGCATACCACTAGAAATGATTCTTGAGAACTATTTAATTTCATGTTAACTTTCTGAACATCAGCTCCATAATTGAGTGTAATACTTACAATCATGTAAGATGATGTGCAACTTATGCTTATTAGGTGAGGTGAAATGGGGTTTAACGTTGCATTTAAGAATATTCAATCATATGACGACGTGCATGCGTGTGTATGTGTGGCTGCTTGTACTAGCCCAGACTTCAGCAAGTTTTATAGTGCTAGCTCACTGAGATACCATGCGCAGTGAAGAATGAATACCCCACTCAGACACATTATACTGACTCTGAGCTGACCAGCCCTTGTTGTACCCATTAATGCCGAGTGCCAGGCAGGGACCAACAAGTACCATATTTTAACGTCTTTTGGTATGACGCGGCTGGGGATCAAACCCGCGACCTACCGAACTCCAGTGGACGCTCTAACCATTATACTGCAGAGGCAGCCCATGCTTACTAGAGTGTTGTTCAGATGTTCCATGTGTCAGTTTAGACTAAGTAGATGTGATGATTTTGTTTTATTGTTTTGTATGTCATTGTACCTTGATAACATGGGATGCTGCTAATTTCAGTAAACTCTGGTTATAACAAACTGAAAAGGACCACTTATTTTAGTTTCTTTATGACTACTGTTTGTTACGCACATTTCAACTGAAAGATACAGCAAGAGACGGGGGGAAAACCCACAACAGTTTGTTACATCCATCATTTCATTATGAGTGAGTGAGTGAGTTTAGTTTTACGTCACTTTTAGCAATATGCCAGCAATATCACAGCAGGGTACACCAGAAATGTGCTTCACACATTGTACTCATGTGGGTAATTGAACCCGGGTCTTCGGCGTGACAAGTGAACCCTTTAACCACTAGGCTACCCCATCGCCGTGAGCTCATGAGTGTTTGTTATGCACACAGGTGACCAGTGAAGGTCCAGGTTAGAATTTGTCTTTAGTAACCCATGCTTGTCGTAAGAGGTGACAAACGGGATTGGATGTTTAATTTTGCTGACTTGGTTGACAGATGTCATATCCCAATTGTATAGATCAATGCTCAAGGTGTTAGTCACTGGATTGTCTAGTCCAGACTCGATTATTTACAGACCGCCACCATATAGCTAGAATATTTCTGAGTGCGGCATTTAACAACAAACCAACCAACCAATATACACACAGGTTACTGTATGTCAGTCACTGGTTTGTCTGGTCCTGTCTTGAATCACCACCATGACGCAGGAATAAATGTTGAGTAATTAATGAATAACAGGAACAAACCACACATAGTCAGGGATAGAAATAACTTTAAAATTGCTAGTGTACTCCCGGTACAGTGGCACATGTAAAATCACTTGCCCTAATAATTTTTCCACTATACCGGCCATTTTCTTGTTGACTTTTTAAATAAACAACGTAATTAACATTGGAAAGTCAACTGGACACCGGTACAGTGTGATATACAAATTTGCTTGCCCGACAGAAAAAACACTGGATTCGGAAGTCGAGCAATGGGTTATTTCCACTCCTGATAGTGACCTATTATTTTAAGTCACATTTCAACTTTGGTGTTGTAGACTAACAATAATTTGTCACAGATTTAGTGGTGACCAGAGTGATCTTGCGTCAGTAAGATTTCCAAAGGACATCTTACTAATGTCTGAAATTTGTTAATTAACTCCATATGTTGCAACTTAACCATGTTTGAACAGGATTAAAACAAAATATTGTCTAGCATTCTTTGCCTCTTGAGGGGTGGTTGGGTAGCCTAGTGAGTAAAGCGTCCGCTCATCACGCTGAAGACAAGGGTTCAAGTCCCCACTTGGCTACAATGTATGAATCCCATTTCTGGTGTCCCCTGCTATGATATTGCTGGAATGTTGCTACAAGTGGAGTAAAACTGTACTCACTCACTCACTGTTCAATATTGAACATGGTAAACTAAAAGTGATCAGATCAATCATTTTTGCCCCATACCAACCTAGTAATTGACAGTCACGTTGCAACTTGTAAAGTAAGTCAGAATCAGTACCTCATGGCTACCCAACCAGGGCCAAGGGTAGATTACAGTGTTTCCGCTGGCATTTTTTATGACTCGACATTGTGACTGGCTAGCATTCCAAATACTGGTCATTTGTAAATTTTACCGGTCAAGTGGTCACGCTTTTCATTGCGTGCGAGACCTTGCACCCTAACAACCAATCAGAAATGTAGATGGTATCGTAATGCGTTAATGCCGCTATTGTTAGCCTGTTTTTTTTCCCAAAACTGCTATTTGTTATTGGACACCATCTTGATGTAATAAACTGAAAACATAATCTTTTTCCAAGAGAAATAAAATTGACGGAGGTAATTAGAAAATTTATTTATAAATTTGTCAGACATGATGACCGACAGCCTTTGAAATTACCGGACATTCTAACTTTTTACCGGTCAAAGTCCAGTATATGCCGTATAACGGAAACACTGGATTATATCTAACAAACGTAGGTGCTGTGACTAAATATAGCCAGGTGTTCTTAACGTCACCCATTTGTTTGGCCATGTCTTTCTTTATTGGACTGTCTTACTATATAGCTGGAATATCGTTGAGTGGCTTAAAACAATGAGCAGGAACCTGAAAACTTAAGATCATTTTTTTTTTTTCAACAGAAAAAAGGTTGACAAGAAAAAGAACAAGAAGAAGGGGAAGAGCAAAGCCAAAGAAAGAAATAAGAAGGTTTGTGATTAGCTGTTTGTCCGGTGGGTTTCACACCTTGTTAGCTGAGATCTATTATTAGTTCACTGGACTGTCATAACATATGTCAGCTTTAACAAATTGTTTGTGTAAGCTGTCACAGTGCACTGCATTGTCAGTCATGATCAGTGTCAACAAAGATTTCGTTTGGTTTTTAAAGGCTTGGATGTGTTCGAAAATAACTTCTAAAGCTTGTGTGTAATGAATAATATTTGTCCTGCAAGTGTTGAGCTATGATTCATAACTACATGTAACTGTTGTGATTTCTAAAGGAAAATATGACTGAATTAGATTTAAATTCCAGGAACATTTCATCATTGGTTGTTTATATATACAGTGGAAACTGCCTAAGTAAAGACCGCTTAACTAAACAGACCTGATAAGTAAACACTTTTCTTTGGTCCAAGCAATTTTCTTCATTAATTATAACTATTAGAGTCCAGTTAACTAAAGTCGGATAGGTAAACAATACCGCTTAACTAAACGTCTTCTCACGGTCCATGGAAGTAAATTACTTAACAAAAGAGACTGGATAACTAAATTAGCGATCACCACATAATCCGACATGAGGTGCAGTCGTGTCAGTCTCCAGTCAAACAAACATCCTACTTAAAGCTCGCTGGGGTCAAGCAGTTGACAATACACTGACAGCACCGATAAGTTGTTCATTGTTACATATGCATACATATAAATGCATATGGTTGTCATTTGCAGGTTTGGATAGTAAAATACCTGATAAGTTATACTGAGTCAAAAAGAAACTTCACATTCTTTCTTCAGGGCACTATAAAAGAACAAAGAGATGGTAAGATGGTTAAATTGTTATTATTTCATTGCTGAGATCTGTGTGATGTACTCGATACACTGACAGTGCCATAATCAGTTCCATTAGGCTACACCGCCGTTCCAAAACATGGGTATACAGAATGTCAAGTCACAAGAATAAAAATGCGAAATTTCTCAGTTCAATATCGTGTATGGCCGCCCATTTCACCACTGCCAAACACCGTCTCCTCATCGACTGCCTGATGCTTGTGAACACGTGGTTGGGGATTCTGCGCCATTGCTCTTGCAAGGCAGCGCCAAGTTCCTGCAAATTCTGAGGTTGGTTCCTAAGACCACGAAGCCTTCTCCCAAGTGCATCCCAAACGTGCTCTATTGGATTAAGGTCAGGGGACCTCGATGGCCAGTCCATGGCGTTGATTCCAGCGTTTTGAAGGAAATTTCGTGTCAACATCGCGGTATGCGGCCGAGCATTATCATGCTGGAACTGTAGACCTGGGCCATGAGCAGCCATGAAAGGAACGAGTTCAGGGGTGAGCACCTGGTCGCGGTAAGCAGCAGCTGTGAGGTTTCCACGGATGACCAGAAGTCGGGAGCGGTTGTTCCCACAGAAAGCACCCACACCATGCAACTTCCGCCCCGAATCTGTCGACTTCCTGTACACAACATTGGGCATACCGTTCCGCGGCGTCGTCTCCAGACTCTATGCCTGCCGTCCGCGAATCTGAGGGTAAACCTGGATTCATCGCTAAAGACGACTCGATTCCAGTCTCTCTGGGTCCATCGGAGGTGACGTTGGGCCCACAGCAGGCGTTGGCGTTGATGAAAGCGGCGTCAATATTGGCCCACGATATGGGCGTCGAGAATGGAATTGGCAGCCCGCAACCGATTTTGAATGGTCTGTGAGGACAGTCGACCTCTAAACATCTCAGCCCTGGTTAGGTGTAGCCGGCAGAAATCTGTCACGTAGGTGGCGTAGGACGATTGACGGTCTTCTGCTCGTGGCGTCACACGTGGACGACCCGACCTTGGCGATCAGAAGTGGTGCCAGTTTGTTGTAGGCGACCTGCGCCAAAGTCATACACAGTGCGACGGCTGCATCCCATTGCTCTTCGCGGCGTCAATAACTGATCTTCCGGCTTGCAACATGCCAGCGGCGTTCACGTTGCACATTTGACAATCGTGGCATTTCAAGTACCCGTTAGAACTGTGGTTTAAAAGTGTTTTTCAATTCTTGAGGCCAATGCAAACACGTGCATATGAAGAAAACTTCCATGCGAAGATCACGTGATCGACTGCACGTGCAAAACCTGATTTGGCACTAACGTCATTTGCATGACGAATGGATGGGTTTGAGTGGGTTTTGCTAACGTTTTTCTAGAGTTGAAAGATAGGGATCCCATTTCGGATACATAGATGTATCATCAGAGAAAAATTATTCATTATTTTTCAAATTACATTTTGTGAAGTTTCTTTTTTTGACTCAGTATATATATCCCACTTGCTACATCTATGCATTATGAATGTTTTGTTAAAATGCACTGACATACATAAATAACCTTTTGAATCAAACATGCCTTTTCTTATGGTTTAACATGTTTTCCGACCAGATAAGTTATATCTGTAATTAATTTTTTTTTTATTGTTTGATGAAATAAATTGGTCAAAATATAGACTGACTGACTGACTGACTGAGTTTGGTTTTACGCCGCTTTTAGCAATATTCCAGCACTATCACGGCGGGGGACACCAGAAATGGGCTTCACTCATTGTACCCATATGGGGATTCGAACCGGGTCTTAAAAATAACCACTAGACTACCCCACCGCCCCCAAAATATAGACATAGATAGGTATGTAATATTCAGTGACTGTGAATCAGCAGATGGATTTCGGATGGGCATAAGTCCCCAACAAGCTGTATTGGTTGTAGAAGGTCATGACATGGTCAGGCTGTCTGGTCAGGTTGACTGTGCACCCTGAATTTGTGGGATATTGTTCATAATATCAGTCACTGGTTTGTCTGATCCGATTAGATCATTTATACTCCAAATCCATTTTGCTGGAATATGCCTGGGTCCTGTGAAATAATAAGCCAACAAACTGAGATTTTGTAAAATACTGGCAAATTTATGGATACAATTTCTTTTATCTATTATTGTACTCACAAAATAAAAGAAGTTGTTATCCATAAATTGTCAGTATTGTACTTCCCAACATCTGAATGCCAGCGGCCGTGGGGTGGCCTAGTGGTTACAGTGTCTGCTCGTCATGCTTAAGGACCCTAGTTCGATTCCCCACATGGGTACAATGTGTGAAGCCCATTTCTGTTGTCCCCAGCTGTGATATCTCTCGAATGTTGCTAAAAGCAGCATAAAACCATACTCACTCTAAATGCCAATCAAAGATGAGATTGTGTAGTTCTGCAAATTTGGTATTAAATGTGTTTCAGCGTGAGGGAAGCCCTGATATTCCCGATGCCCAGTTCCTGTCAGTGGAGCTTCAGGGCAATGCTTCAGGCTTCAACGTGTACGCCAGTGTCCGGCAGTCTGTCCTGGAGCAGTGTATGCGAGATACAGCCCGGCTGTACCGACTCGCCACAACCACACAAACGTCAGACTCGGAAACTGATGATGACAATGATGACAAGAACAAAGATTCTGCAATCAAAATACCAAAGGTACATCCTTCTTTAAATATTTTATTTTATTTTATTTTTTTTAAAAATTTGTAATTGATATTTTATTACTGAATCCTTGTTACATGTAGGGACAAAGGAACCAGGGAATTCCCTGCCCTCTTGGAGAATAAAAACCCAAACATGATGAAGGATTCAGAGTTTTAACAAAACTGTTACACACACATGCATACCGAAAGAACACACAGTATAAACACACAATACAAATGACCTGTGAAGGTCCGGGTTAGAATGAGCCTTCAGTGACCCATGCTTGTCGTATGAGGCGACTAACGGGATCGGATGGTCAGGCTCGCTGACTTGGTTGACAAATGTCATCCGTTCCCAATTGAGCAGATCGATGCTCATGCTGTTGATCACTGGATTGTCTGGTCCAGACTCGATTATTTACAGACCGCCGCCATATAGCTGGAATATTGCTGAGTGCGGCGTAAAACTAAACTCACTCACACTCACAATACAAAAGATCTCTTTCTTTAAATATTGATATTACCTCTTCTTGAGCCCATGCTGATTAGAGCTGTTACGATTCATTCACATATTCGGTGAATCAAACTGTATCCCTTCATGAACTTAATTCATTGTTTTGAATCATTTGGACAATTGTAAATTTCATGTCCATATTTCGGACTTGTCTGTTAAGTAAGTCAACAAGAACTCTTATCATACCTTGTCCTTTGTGGGAGATCATTTAACTATTTCATGATCATAAACATTCTGAATTTGAGATGTTGACAAAATAACATTGATGAGGTTCTCTTTGCATCACACGAACCAGCTAAGGCTACAGGTTACTAAGAGGTCCAAGCATCTTGAACAGGAGTAAAATCCAACAAACCATTTAACTCATTGTATTTTATAAGTGAGAGATTTTATTTTGCAGCTTATGATTTGTGATTGAAATGCTCTTTATTCCTGCTGTGTGCAGATCGTTGGCTTGGGCTTGAATGGAGTGTTTGAGCTGGTCCGTGAGACAAGACACAAGTACCCTGACCTGTGTGTGAAGGCCCTGAAGGCCCTGCTTGACCTGCTACAGGGCCAGCAGCCAGAAGGCATGAAGTGTGAACCACCAGATGTTGTTGGTAAGAAATATCTGGTGAAATTACTATGAAGTTATGAATAATTCCGAAATTTTTAGAAAATTCAGAATTTAGGTTATCATGTCAATGCCTAATTGTCCAGAGACTAAAAATGTGAATCAGTGATGAGTAATTTTATCACTATATGTGTGAAACAGATGGTTATTATTTTGAGGGTATTAAAATCATTGACAATTGTTTGGTACTGTTTGATGTTACATATTCATTTGAGATACTAAATTTGCAGCTAAAAAATGAGAAGTTTATGCAAATAATGTGTGCCTCATGCTTGTAGTAAGTGACTAAGTGACAACATGTGTATTGAGTGGTCACAATCATTGCTGAGTATGGACAGTGCTTATATGGAGACAACCAACTGTGATATTGCTTATGGTAGAAGCCTTGATAATTGACTCATGGTACTAGGCATCCTTGATAAGATAAACTTTATTGTCCCGCAAGGGAAATTTGTTTTGCATTCAAAGAGCCAATACAAGCATATAACAACAAATAATATATATATATACATATAGATTTACACAATGCCAAGCTAATCAGAATATAATGTTGAATTATAACATAATCAAAGTTCATGATATAATAATCACTCGTGCCTCATAATAGATTTCACTATTACAATTTTGAAGGAAGGTTTAGAAGTTTTATGCTGTATGGGACAAATGATTTTGAAGTTCTATTAGTTTTGTAATACATGATTTTGAAATTGCGGCCAGAAGGCAGAAGTTCATAACATTCATTTAAAAAGTGTGATGGATCCAATTGAATGGCCAGAGCTTTCTTCTTAACTTTTGACTCATACTGAAAAGGTAGAGGTTCGAAATTGAAGCCGCAAATTTTGCTTGATATGTTTACAATTTTGTCAAGTTTGTTTTTCTGTGTAAGAGGAAGATTGCCATACCAGGCATGAAAGCAGAAAGTTAAAATACTATTAATGAATGTTTGGTAGATGATGACCCCACCATCCCCCTCCCAAGCATCAAGCATGATGGCTTTACCACATACAATGTTTTTGTGATCTGTATGTACTGCTAGTACACCCAACTACATGTTTTTGTCTCCAGAGAACCTGTACAACTTGCTGATGGAGATAGCGACCAATGTTGGCTCAGACATCGTGTTTGATGGTCAGTCACTGACAGCTCTTGCCTGTTCTGCTCTCATCAGTCTCACCATTGCTCTGGGAGACACAGGGAAGCTGTTGAAGGCTGTCAAGGCTCTGCTGATGAGCCCCTCGTCACTGGCCTCTCAAGATATACTGGTAAGTATAGTGTTAGTAAAGTAAGATGCTGTCTCAGGTCTGTTTCCATGGTAGCAAAATAGCTAATTCAAAATATTCAAAACAGTGGTTATTAAAAGAAAGTTGCTTGAATGTTATCCAGAGTCGACCCTAATACCTTTGCATTATTTGAGACCCTGACAGAGTGATCCTTGAGCAGTGGGATTTTCTATAAGTTTGTTGGAGTAGCAGTGATCCGAAGTTTTTGTTGGAGTAGCAGCAGTTTGTAGCAGTTTGTTGGAGTAGCAGACATAAGTTTGTTGGAGTAGCAGACGTAAGTTTGTTGGAGTAGCAGACGTAAGTTTGTTGGAGTAGCAGACGTAAGTTTGTTGGAGTAGCAGACGTAAGTTTGTTGGAGTAGCAGACGTAAGTTTGTTGGAGTAGCAGACATAAGTTTGTTGGAGTAGCAGACGTAAGTTTGTTGGAGTAGCAGCCATAAGTTTGTTGGAGTAGCAGACATTTGTAGCAGTGTGGTTTTCAGGCTACATAAAAGATTTATGGGTGTCAATATAAGTAGTAGTTGGTAGTTATGTTTAATGTGAACATGCTATAATCAATGTGGTTCGGCTTGATTCCACACAGTGGTATAAATTGAGTTCATTCTGAATTTGTCTGGATAAGTACCAATCCGTGAAGATCTGGGTTAAAATTTGTCTTCAGCAACCCATGTTTATCGTAAGAGGTGACTATCTGGATTGGGTGCTCAGGCTTTCTGACTTGGTTGACACTTGTCATCTCATCCCAACTGCATAGATTGATGGTCATTATGTTGATCACTGGACTGTCTGGTCCAGACTTGATTATTTACATAACGCCGTCATATTACTGGAATATTGCTGAGTATGGCTTTAACAACAAACAAACTGGATAAGTACCAGCAGCGACACACATGAGCATTAATGTCAATTAATAAGCGAAATTATCTTGAATGTGACATTAAATCCCATTTCACTTCACCCATCTTCTACTCTCAACATGTTTATTGCAGGAGAAGCTCAGATGTATTTCTGTCTTAACCAGTATACTTAATGATAAATCAGATCCCTCCTTTCCCTTCCCTTTGGTGTTATGTCCATGGGTTTCTTGTCATGGAGAGTGTATGGTTTATGATGTGTGTCGACAGGTGCCAGGAATCCTGACTTCACTACAGAAGAGTGTGCAGGCCGTGTTACTGGGAAAAGCACAGCTGCCAGACTGGTTCAACAGTGGGGTCAAAACAAAGTCCCACTCTCACAAGTTCAACATACCTGACTTGAAAAATAGTGAGTTTAAATTCTATGATGAATTGGGATTAATTTACATATCAAGCCAAACCTTAAACTAAGAAAAGGGTAGTCTGGATGAATACCAACAGTAAAAGTGTGACCTAACCTTAAAAGTAAAAACTAGAAAGATGAATCTTGCTTCCCACTGAAGAATATATCTAGAATTTCGTCAGCTTCATCAATGAAAAGGAAATAATTTGAAAGGCCTGGTTCTAAATAGTCTTGTCACAGAATGCTTGTTGTTAATATTGTGTGTGTTCTCCAGGTGAAAGTACAGTGGAGAACAGTGCTGTGGCTAGTGATGGAAGATACCTGTATATACTCAATAAGAAGGGACTGTTTAAGATAGGGACTGGATATGGAGGAACAATCAAGGTATGTGTGTCGGATTGTCCGTGCTAATCCTACTGATAATGGGAGCATTGGGGTAGTCTGGTGGTTAAAGTGTTCGCTCGTCACGCCGAAGACCCGGGTTTGATTCCCCACATGGGTACAATGTGTGAAGCCCATTTCTGGTCTCATCTGCTGTGATATGGCTTAAATATTGATGAAAGCGCCATAAAACCATACTCACTCACACACTATTGTCCGTGCTAATCCTGCTTGTAACAGTGAGTGAGTGAGTTAAGATTTTAAGTCACATCGTCTACTTGTAATAGGAGCAGCAGGGTAGTCTAGTGGTTAAAGTGTTTGCTCGTCATGCCTAAGACCTGGGGTCGATTCCCCACATGGGTAAAATGTGTGAAGCCCATTTCTTGTGTCCCCCACTGTGATATTGTTGGAATATTGATGAAACCAGCATAAAACTAAACTCACTATTTTTTGTGCTAATCCTTCTAGAAATGGGAGCAGTGGTGTAGTCTAATGGTAAAAGCGTTTGCCTGTCACACTGAATACCTGGGTTTGATTCCCACTTGGGTACAACGTGTGAAGCCCATTTCTGGTGTCCCCTACTGTGATATTGCTGGAATGTTTCTAAAAGAGTCAAAAACCTTACTCGCTCACTTCTAGTAATGATGTCATTGGACAAGTTCGGACTAACACTCATTTGGTATTGACAGATTCAGTGATGACAATATTCAGCAGCTTTGACTTTTAATCACATATTTCTCTGACCATTCTTCTGAATATAAACGTCATCTTCAACATGTATCTTTCAGGGTAATGTCTACAAACACAAAGAGAACTTCCCTGTCAACAGGACTGTGTGGCTTGCCTTCAGTGGGGTAAGACATCACATTGTGTGTACTCTGACAGCTAGGAATAACTGTTCATATTTAAATATGTCACACATATGTTGGAACTGCAAGAGGAATTAGAATCCTGTGTATTCCAACATATACTGAGTTTAAAAAATTTATATGAAAAGAATATGTAATAATGATCAAATTTATTTGATGAAACCAATGAATTTTTAATAATAAGGTGAACTATATGCGAATTTCATCCTAAAATCCAGTGTACTGTGTCTTTATTCTATTGTGATAAATAACATACACAGACCCATTTGCCACCATGATTTTGTTTCAGAAGCCATGTGACCTTCTTTTTTCTCTCACTAGTTCAGATTCTCACTTGCTTAGCCAATCAAAATGCCTTTCTTATCAAGAGTTTGAATTTTAGAATTGCGACCTTGTCAGAGCAATCCCTTATGAACTCAGTCAAATCAAACAAATACTTCACCTTCTAAAAATGTTTACCTGAGCATTAAAATGTGGATAGGAATTCCTTTCAGCATTGTGCTATTCCAATCAGCCTCCATAATACCCTTGCCATGAAACAATAGAGATTTAATACACTGGATAATGTAGCACTGACAAAGTTTGGAGCAGGTACTTTATTGTAAAGGTGAAGTTTAGTTACTGCAATTAAGGTGACATGCTGTGTTGTGTGCAGGGTAAACTGCTGTGTCGATCTGACAACAACTCCTCCCCCGGCCTGTGTGTCATCAACAGAGACAGTCTAGAAGTGAAAGCACCATGTGATTTGGATGGTAGGTTGCTATGACACCAGAACAAGACATTAGAGGATTTTTGTACGGGGAAATATTGCAGTCAGTCTTCCTGTGGACATGGAGTTACAGGTCAGAAGAAGTCCCTAGACCCAAAACTTCCTGCACAAACAGAAAAAATGAAGTGATCATGATGTGTAACTTGGCAGTTCATAGGCTTCAGACTGTATGGGTGTTCATGCTGTCGACCACTAGTTTGTGACTGAGTTTATCAGTTACGTGTTGCTGTGGCATAATACATCATTCACACACATATTTTGGTTCATGCCAGAACTTGTTTGCACAGCATTGTGCTTTATGTGAGACATGTTTGAAATTTGATATTTGAAGAAAAGTCTCTCTGAATAGGCAGTAAAATATGTTTCATATATTACATTACTTAATTGTTGGTGTTTGTGGACGACCTTGACTGAGAAAAGAAACTACTGATATAAGCTGGGTTTGAGACGATATTATCTTGTACAGGTAAAATAATGAGCAACATTCATTTTAGACTTTAGTACATTTGTTTTCTAATTTTTTACCACCCGTGAAGGTCCGGGTTAAAATATTGATCTTCAGCAACCCATGCTTGTAAGAGGCGCCTAATGGGATCGTGTGGTCATGCTCGCTGACTTGGTTGACACATGTCATCGGTTCCTAATTGTGCAGATCGATGCTCATGCTGTTGATCACTGGTCTGTCTGGTCCAGACTCGATTATTTACAGACCGCCGCCATATAGCTGGAATATTGCTGAGTGCGGCGTAAAACTAAACTCACTCACTCACTCTAATTGTTTACAGTGACAAAGATTAAATTGGCTGAACATTTGGAGTCTAACTAAATAATAGTCATTTAGATGTTTAAGTTATGTTTTAAGTAATAATATTTACTGGGTACTATTTGCCAAATCACACACTTTTACTCATGTGGGCAACACTTGAATAACTCATGGTTGATCCATGTTAAGTTTTCTAAGGATTGCAAGTCCTTCAACGTGTTTACATCAGCCCTTTGTGGTATCCAGGTCACACCATTGGACAGAGTGTGTTGTTCAGTGATGGAGAGAGCATAGGTCAAATTGCACCCGCAAAAGATGTAAGTATTGTCATAGGGAATGTTCTGTTTGTTTATCATATACAATTTGATTTTAACTAGTTTTGGGATAGAATGCTTCAATAGGTCCAAGTACCACATGCTTGTAAAGGATTACTAAAGTAATCTTTGGGTTGTCAAGATGGTGTCTGATTGTGTTTCATCGTACTAGATCATAAATTGCTGTTTGCACTATCAGTCATTATTAGCCTGTCCCAGGCACAGTTGTTAACGGGAGATAGGAAATATAGCTGGGTTTGAAACTGTGACATAAAACAGTATTTACTGATTATTGGCCAATGTGTTCACTGACACTAGCCTAGGGTTTGATTCCCAACATTGGTACAGTGAAACCCAGTCTTGGTGTCCAGACACAATTGCTGCAATATTTAAAGGTGGTTCAAAATGTCTTCCTTATTCTTTTCTGTGTACCCTCCCTGTGTAAGTATGAAAGAAGGTTGAGATGAGAATTTGTACGTAATGTAATGGTTTTAAGTGTTTACAGCAGGACAGCTTCGTGGTGCGCACGTTCAGTCCGGACAAGAGTCCCATGTCTGTCCTGAGTGAAATCCCCCTGAAACTCACACGCAAGTGCATGGATGTGTTTGGCAGTAACTCTCTAGACCCGGAGGTGGAAAGGAGATTTATCCGTGAGTTTTCATGCTGAAAATCTTCTGAGGTATCTAAGTTAGTTCTTTGTAGTAGTGTAAGAGTATCGCTTCCAAAACCAGAATCATATTTTGATATGTTTGGAAAATACTTTTATCTCCTGCAAATAGGAACCCATTGTTAAAAATTCATTGGCTAGTATACTCTCTAATACTCCAACCCCTTGAATTCATACAGATTGTATTTGGTGTTAGTACCCTCAGCAAGAGAGTGTCCTGAGAGTACTCTGGCAAATGAATACAGCAGTTCCAAAACAAAGATAGTGACCACTAGGGCTGGCTATCGATATAAATCATTGATTTGATATGATTGATCATTGTTAAATGAATATCAATTGATTATCGATAAATATCAGAGAAGTAACTTTGAACAAAAATGACTAAAAAATCTGAAAGAAATCAAGCATCTCATATCGGTGGTGAGTGGGGTCAAATTGAGGCTTGGATTACCAACAACATGCCATCCTGCACATACTTTCTCATGAATAAAGACCTAACTGCATGTATTTTCTGACTAAATTTAAAATTATTTCATCACAATAGTTAATTTATGATATTATCGATTACACAATTTTCATATTGATAATCGTTTATAATGATTCGCATCGACAATATATCTGATTATTGATCTTCATGGCCATTCCGAGTGACCACCATGCTGAACAAAGTTGGTGAAAGATGAAACTGATACAGCAAAATGGCATTCTGCAAAGAACAGTTCTTTGGGGGTTTTAATATCTCACTTAACAAACTTTTGGAAATATGGTATCAGTAATGGACTGACATATATACTCATGCCAATAATGGTTCCCCCTCCCCCCCCAACCCCTCATCCCCCCCCCACCCCTCTCCAATTAAAAAGTGGAATGGGGGTGACAACCATTATTGGCATGAGTATATGTACAATGTATTTTACAGATACAGGATTTGATGAAGACATAGCCTCAGTCAGCACGGGTAAGGAGTTCACCTTAATCCGAACTGTAGGAGGCAAGTTGTTGTACAGTGGCAAGTCAGCAGCCCTGGGTATCAAGCAGGGTGGCCCCTCCCAGGGGAAGTGGGCGGAGCTCCCTATCACCAAGAGCCCTAAGATAATCCACCTAGCCGTGGGGCATGATGGACAACATGCTCTCATGGTGTCGGAGGATGGGGGCGTGTTCTTTGTTGGCACACCAAGGAGGGGGGAGGATGGAGATTCAAGTTTGTGTAAGTCATAAATCTGTGTTATTTAGTTCCATGTCATAATCTGGTCAAATTTGAAAAGTTCATGATGTCTTGTTAAGGCTAACAAATATTGTGTGAAAGTAGGTGATGATGTTTGGACATAAAACATACTTGTCATGTGTTTTCTTGATTAAGTTTTCTGTTGGTGTTGTGAAATACAAAATGGTAATTGCCAGTTCCCAATCTTTCCATTATATATTTTACAAATTCAACGTGACAAACAGTATTAACAGTTATTAGTGATGAATATTAATCATTTGATGAAGTATGTGAATGATTGTTTTAACCAACTCTGTGTTTGTGTGTGTGTGTTTGTTGTTTTGTTGTGCAATCAGCGGCGTGTTTCAAAAGTGTGTAACACTTATTGTACAAATTTTATTGATAAATATTACGTTAGGATACAGTTTAATGAACCTGTCATCCCTCTCTACTCTCTATGTAAAGCCATATGATTGTGTTATTATCTAACTCAGCCAAAAACCGAAGACAACCAAAACCAGTAAAACCAAAGAAGATGATCCGCCTAGAGTCGCGGTCGGTGGTGTACGCGGCCTGCAACAGTGGCAGCAGTGCTGTAGTCACCAAGGAAGGCGAGGTCTACATGTATGGAAAGGACACCGCACATTGTGACCATGCTAGTGGTAAGTGTACTGGGGTCAGATATATAATAATAATAATAATAATGGCTTTTTATAAAGCCTGTTTCCAAGCTCTTGTGCATGCTCAAGGCACTAGTACATTATTACCCCAGATAACCCAAGCTGCCTGTGAGGTGCTAGAAGGTCATATGACTTATCCCACCTGGTACCCGTTCACTGCTGGGTCAACAGAGGCAATTCATGAACAAACTCACTTGCCTGGAGGGAGACTACAGGTGTCATGTGTGCTTCGTTGTGGGGCAGGACTAAAGTCCTAGAAACTCTCAGGAGTCAAGCTGCCAAACACGCTCACCCATCATCACACAGGACCACACACCACCATATCTGTGTGTTTTTTGTTTACATATGTTATGTCCCTGCACGTTTTCCATGTGATAAAATCAACTGATGTCATTTCACAATGTTTTATATGGTAACTTATAAAACAAACACTCTCATCATATTTCACTGATGCTATTTTTAGTGTGAACTTTTCTGAATTTATTTGTCATTCCAAATTACAGAATGTTAATCTTATATGGAAAAATAGTGAAAAGACTCACCTTAACCTTATTTCCAGGTCATGTGACTGACCTGAAGGATGTGATAGTGACCCAGATTGCCCTGGGCAAGGCCCATGCTGTGGCCCTCACAAACAAGGGGCAGATCTTCACCTATGGAATCAACAACAAGGGGCAGTGTGGCCGGGACTTCAACCCAGGGCCTCCAGAGAAAGTGAGTTTTCTTTGGTGTTTGCGAGATGGAATAAATCAACTGGGAAGAATTGAATAGAATTTGTTTAAGGTCACATGCAACGTAAAACACAACTTTGCAGATTCTGATACCTTTCGGTATGGACTTACCGAAACAAATCATCAAAAATGCAAATTCAACTTATAAAGTTGAAAAATAACACGATGAAAAAAAACGCGCGAAATCGTAGTTCAAACGATTCACTAATTTTCCCCCAGCACTTGGGGGAAAAGTGGTTCCAACAGCTGGGCTGCGCTCATAGCACATGCACAGTGAAATAGGTTCGCGCAGCTTGGAAGCGGGTTGTCCGTGAATACGGGTTGTCCGTGAATACTGTGGTGAAGGCTTTGGTGTGAGCTTTCTAATGTTTTGTTGATATTTCACAGGCGCGAACTTTGTATATGTTATGACAGTAGATTACCGATTTAACTGTTTATATAATTTCATTTGTCTATTTCACCACACGTTCTTCTTACCGAGTCCGATACTTAAAAGCAATGTCATTATTTAGCGTTGACAGAATTTCTAACTGTGATATAGATATGTCGTTGTCACAGACAAAACTCAATGTCTGTTTTATTGACACCTATGTGTCTGCCTGCCCGTCTGCTAATGACAATATTCAATACACAACTTCGATCACTGACTACATGCAATTTGTGAACTTAACACCTATCAGGCTATACACCATAAACAAAACACATTGTTTTATGGCCCGAGTTCGGTCTCTGTCACATTATGTAATTACACAGACAGGCAGGTGTGATACTTGTACACATGACATGTTATGATGTCTGTTGATTGCAAAATGTTATACAAAAAAAATGAGCATGTATTTACAAAACCCAACATTTCTATATATACACGCACAATGAGCTGTGAGGGCATCTGCAAATGATCCAGCTGTTACACTTGAGTGCACACCCACCCGCTCTGACTGGGTTCGGTATCCCGGCTGCTTAGTTTCTTGGGAAGTAAACCCAAGTACAAAATATTGCACTTTTGATTTGTGATTGTACGCTCATAATTTTGTTTATATGTTTTTTCATAACTAGCAATGTATTTTATATGTCACGAATAAGTGATAATTGTGTTTTAATTATGGTTGATTTTTTGGTTACACGTGACCTTTAAATATGGAAACATTTGGACTTTCTTCAGACTAGATAGTAATAATGAAAGAATATGTTATATGCACTCATATCCGAGAATGTATGTAGAACTCATGGTGCACCTCATTGTGATATGGCTGTGAGAATACTGAAAGCATTGTACAACTCTGCCCTCTGTGTAGAGTGAGATATGACTGTGGCATATGGTATATAGAATTTTCAATCTCCATATCAGATCTTTAACCATCAATGTCCATCAGTCATGACACTTGCGTTAATTCCAACTTATTGCTTTAATGCATGGTGGTGTATTTTATGTTTCAGCAAGCAGCAATGTGATGATGGCAGAAGAGGAGGAGGAAGTGGAGAATGATGATGCTCTGTGTGGACCAGGTCAGAGTATAGGTGATGTGTGTGGACCAGGTCAGTGTATAGGTGATGCTCTGTGTGGACCAGGTCAGAGTGATAGGTGATGATCTGTGTGGACCAGGTCAGTGTATAGGTGATGCTCTGTGTGGACCAGGTCAGAGTATAGGTTGATGTGTGTGGACCAGGTCAGTGTATAGGTGAGGCTCTGTGTGGACCAGGTCAGAGTATGGCTGATGTGTGTGGACCAGGTCAGTGTATAGGTGATGCTGTGTGTGGACCAGGTCAGTGTATAGGTGATGCTCTGTGTGTGTGGACCAGGTCAGTGTATAGGTGATGCTCTGTGTGGACCAGGTCAGTGTATAGGTGATGCTCTGTGTGGACCAGGTCAGTGTATAGGTGATGCTCTGTGTGTGGACCAGGTCAGTGTATAGGTGATGATGCTGTGTGTGGACCAGGTCAGTATATAGGTTGATGCTGGACTCTGTGTGGACCAGGTCAGTGTATAGGTGATGCTATGTGACCAGGTCAGTGTATAGGTGATGCTGTGTGTGGGACCAGGTCAGTATATAGGTGATGCTCTGTGTGTGGACCAGGTCAGTGTATAGGTGATGTGTGTGTGGACCAGGTCAGTGTATAGGTGATGCTCTGTGTGTGACCAGGTCAGTGTGTAGTGATGCTCTGTGTGTGACCAGGTCAGTGTATAGGTGATGCTCTGTGTGGACCAGGTCAGTGTATAGGTGATGATGTGTGTGGACCAGGTCAGTGTATAGGTGATGCTCTGTGTGGACCAGGTCAGAGTATAGGTGATGTGTGTGGACCAGGTCAGTGTATAGGTGATGCTCTGTGTGGACCAGGTCAGAGTATAGGCTCTGTGTGTGGACCAGGTCAGTGTATAGGGGATGCTGTGTGTGTGGACCAGGTCAGTGTATAGGTGATGCTCTGTGTGTGGACCAGGTCAGTGTATAGGTGATGCTCTGTGTGGACCAGGTCAGTGTATAGGTGATGCTCTGTGTGTGGACCAAGTCAGTGTGTAGATGATGCTCTGTGTGTGGACCAGGTCAGTGTATAGGTGATGCTGTGTGTGTGGACCAGGTCAGTATATAGGTTATGCTCTGTGTGGACCAGGTCAGTGTATAGGTGATGTATGTGGATCAGGTCAGTGTATAGGGGATGCTGTGTGTGTGGACCAGGTGAGTATATAGGTGATGCTCTGTGTGTGGACCAGGTCAGTGTATAGGTGATGTGTGTGGACCAGGTCAGTGTGTAGTGATGCTCTGTGTAGACCAGGTCAGTGTGTAGTGATGCTCTGTGTGTGGACCAGGTCAGTGTATAGGTGATGCTCTGTGTGGACCAGGTCAGTGTATAGGTGATGCTCTGTGTGTGGACCAAGTCAGTGTATAGATGATGCTCTGTGTGTGGACCAGGTCAGTGTATAGGTGATGCTCTGTGTGTGGACCAGGTCAGTGTATAGGTGATGCTCTGTGTGTGGACCAGGTCAGTGTGTAGTGATGCTCTGTGTAGACCAGGTCAGCATATAGGTGATGCTCTGTGTGTGGACCAGGTCAGTGTGTAGTGATGCTCTGTGTCTTCTTGATAATTTACAATAACAGTGTTGTTAATGTATAATAAGTCAGCATTTTGCATATGTTTTGTTTTTGCTTTTTTGTGGGATTACCACAAAGGTGTTTATGTATGAGATGTTATTCTATATACCGGTATTGCACTATTCTACTTTCTGGGAAAGCACATGGCCCTGTTCTTTAAACCTTCTGTAAATTTATACAGTGTATGAAATAAGGCCCGTCCGACTGCCCACACAGAAGGTTTCTGACGGATGGTCTAAATTTACAGCTGGCCAGCCTGATGGTCTGGTAAAATTCTTATATGACATGTTCCATACAACTGAGTAATTTTCTGTGGATTGTCTGGTCTGGTTAAATCTGATTTGGGCTGGTAACATTTTGAGGTCACCAGCCCTGATGTCTGGCTGGGTTTTTGGCTTATTTCAAACTCTGATTTATAAGAATTAAGATCATAGTAGCTCTAACAATGCACGACTTGCTTATTCCTGAAAGTGAGATTATATTCTGTATGTATGTTAAATATGCAGGCAAGCACCGATGGAAGCAGGATCAATGTATGGTGTGCACTGTGTGTGGGGAGTGCACTGGCTACGGCGTCAGCTGCATCAACAGCAACAGAGTGGACCGCAACCCTGGCATGTGAGTCACAGATTCCAGACTATAACACTGTTGGAATACATCCAAGGCACTACTGTATGACTGAACATCATCCATCCTCTATAATCTCCAGGTTATACGTTCCCGATAAATCTCCACTATACCCTGGATGCATCTACGGCTGCGGATAATTTTATTACCTCCCTTGGTTGGCCTTTTATCCAATCAGGTGTCTACCAATTGTCTACCAGTTGAGCGTACCAATCACAACTCAATAAATTAGCTAACCGATTAAACTTGGCAACACAAAACATATTGTGGCGGAGGTACTCTGAAAGAGTTAGAAGGAGTTCTTGCATTATATTGTTTTAAGATTTCAGACCTGTCAATTTGTATGTATGTTTTCCCCCCAAATCTGAGTCGCACTGCGAACAAACCTTCGCGGCTGCGATTGCTATTTTTGTTGACACTGGCAAGCTCGGTTGTAGTCTCCCTCCAGGCAAGTGAGTTTGTTCATGAATTGCCTCTGTTGACCCAGCAGTGAACGGGTACCAGGTGGGATAAGTCATATACCCTGGTGATTATCAAGATAAACATCATCAAGCTCTTAGGAAATTAAACATTGCTCATGTTTGCAGTTACATGTGTGCTGTGCCTTGTCTACCACACTCAAAGTCCAAGTTGTTTTACTTGATGTCATGCATGCAAATTCAAGATTGCTGATTAAATCCTAAAAGTTTATGCTGTCAGTCCAGAAACGGGATATAAACCTCTGTCAGACTGTTTATTGCAATTTGAAGTGTGATGTGTTTTGGATAAAGTCACTCTGACAATATAAACAGGATATAAGTATGTCCTGTTTGTAATGCCCTTGCTGCTATGTGATGTTTCAGGCCGTGTGGGTGTGGCTGGAGACTCAGGGTGTGCTGAGTGTGGGGCATGTCGTGTGTGTGCTGGGGAAAAGCTGGAGCTTGAAGAGTTAGATGAACGAGGATTACTTGAGGTCTTTGCTAAAGGTATTTATTCATTCTTTGCCATTCTTTCTAAATTTCTGCTTTATCAATTTGTATTACTAGTATTAGGGACATCATTTAATTGTTGTAATTCAGTGTGATTGTTTTTAATTTCAAAGAGAAAATGCTGCAATATCAGTATTGTTATCCACTGTTCCTATTGGAGTTCTGGGGCGGATTAGTGCCCAGTCCGTTATGCTTGTTTAAACTGATAGCGGGTACTGTAATTGGTGACCTCTTACCTGATTGAGCGTCTGCTGTATCAACCATTGCACTGTCTGATTCCACGTATGGGATTCAAAGCTACAATAAGTCTCCAACATCCTTTGCTGGTTGTAAAGGCGGACTCACACAAGCCTCCCTGTTGAATAGATAAGCTGAATTTGGTTGAGTCGTATTGTCTGAGTGATTTATCAAATTCAACAATTGGTATAAATCGGACGCTCGAACTCACGTTGATTGTGTCGCGAGTGTGTAGAGTCTGTTCTAGTTATTCGGCAAGTTGGATGTGGTGCGGCCAATCAAATAGCATTTTAGTGTCACGTGGTAAATGTTTATGTACAGGTACGAAACATGGCCATGTCTGCTTCAAAGAAACCAGGCCTCGATTTTTCACGGGAGGAAATGGAGCATTTTGTGGCTCATTATCTGTGAAGTAAAGTTGTAATATGACTGTTCATCTTCAGTTTCAAGTTCATAAATGAGATGGTTGTATGCTCTGTGCATATCGCAACGGAGAATCCAATGGTTCATCCAACAACTTCTCTTTTTCTTCGCTTTGGTATTCCCGTCTTCTTCACATAGTATCGATTCAGACATTTTGATACTATAGAAACAAAATACTGCGAAATATTATTAGACCGACACTAATACCAACAGATCAAATCGTGTGAGAGGTAGCAAATCGATGAGTCGATATTCGTTCCAGCCACCAAACTGGCATGTTGTTACGGCGAGTTGACCCATGTGAGTCATGCTTAAGAGTGACCAAATAGATAGAGGGTCAGTCTGAAGAATCTGGTAGGTGGCATGTCATGTTCCCCAGCTACATGGACCGTTGCTCCTAATATCTGTCATTAGATTGCCTGGTGCTTGATTTTTTTTAATTATTTTTTTTTATATGGGGTTTAACGTTGTGCTTGAGAATATTTCGCTCGTATAACGACGTGCATGCGTGTGTATGTGTATGTGTGACTGCTTGTACTAGCCCTGACTTAAGCTGGTTTTATAGTGCTAGCCCACTGAGATACCATGCCGCAGTGAAGCATGAATTTCCAACTCAGACACATTATACTGACTCCGAACCGACCCGTCCTTGTTGTACCCATTAATGCCGAGCGCAAGGCAGGGACCAACAAGTACCATAACGTCTTTTGGTATGACGCGGTTGGGGATCGAACCCGCGACCTTTCCAGTCGGACGCTCTAACCACTACACCACAGAGGTGGTCTCCATCCTGGATCACTGTCGTATCACCCAGTGCAGTAAAAACAACAAATAATACAACAATACATGATTTCCTGGCTGTCTTTTCACCGTCTATGAAACTTATGTCTCCAGTTATGTAAAGTGATTTCATGGTGAACAATATAGAGTTAGGTTTCCATTATTGGGAATTAGAGAAAATATGTTCTCATTCTTTGTTTCAATGTAAATCATGAATAGTGGTATGATGTGTATCATTTCTGTGCTACCTTTAATGAAATATCAGAGCTTTGCTGTTTCATCTATGAAACATTTTATTAAATAATGTCTCCAGTTATGTAAAGTGATTTCATGGGAAATTATATAGATTTAGGTTTCCATTATTGTGACTTTGTGAAAATATGCACTCATTGTTTGTTTTAATATAAATCGTGAATAGTGGTATGCTGGGCATCATTTCTGTGCTACCTTAAATGAAATATTGAAGCTTTGCTGTATAGTGGGTAGGAATTTTGCCTTGATTGAAGATGTTTACTGGCATAATTATGTTAATATAAGATGGACCAGTCCGTGTTTCAGCGAGTAGGCAGGGGGTGCGACATGTGGAGCAGTTGGGCAAACGTCTGGAGCAGAAGATCGAGTTACGGAAAGCTCAGCAGAAACTAGTCAAGGAGAAGAGACAACGGGGTCAGTGTTGCCACAGTTCGTGTTCTTGTGTTGAAAGTCTAAATGTCAATGTAACTAAAGAATCTAGATGAAAGGTTACTCATGCGATCATTTCCTGTTAAACTGTTTTTAGAAAAGTGAAAGGAATATCTGTAATTAAATAATAACTATATTGTTCTTGTCATATGTCTGCAAACTAACCATTGCTGAAATCCACAGCTTATTCACTAGCTACATCTTGCCATTGGTCTTACAAAGCTTGGTTAACCAGCTTTAAAGATAAGGAACATCTCATCTGATACATATGATAACATTTACTGAAACGGATGCTCTTTATATGTGTTCTATCAGAAGGTGGCAGTGATCCAGAGGCAGAGAACATCAAGCTGGTGAGTCTGCCGCCCCCTGGAGGTGCAGATTGGTGCGGGGGACGTGCAGGTGACGCAGATAACTTGTGGTCAGCACCACACTGGTCAGTAGCATTTCTACACTTACTCTACATGCTTTCATTGTCTTTGATAAAGTACGGCAGAATATGTCCTTTCTTTGCATGGACAGTTTTTTGTTTTGAAAGACTGAGAAATGTAATGGGGACTCATTCAAAACTAGGGGTGTATGACAATATACATGATAATGTTGCTGTATCATTTTCATTTGAATGATTTTGTTATTTCAGTGGTGATGCTACAGAATGGAGATGTGTACACGTTCGGCAGCAACCACCAGGGTCAGCTTGGACTAGGAGACACTGGAGTCAGGTAATCCTATATCTATATAATCTATGTATTTTGTCCATGTGTACAGTTCAGTATACACTCTCCAATTAGAAAACCAGTCAGGTTTATCTCTGCACTCAGGAATTAGTGAGTGAATATTGCTTTATGCCAAATCAGCAGTTTTGAGGCTGTGGAGCATGTGTGATGAATAATCTCCTTGTCTCTTTGAAAGTATGCAAGTGTTGTGTTATATGAGTTGACAGCAAGGAATGGGGGTGTAAAACTATCATTGGTTGCTTGGTTTGTTGTTTAACGCCGCACTCCGCAATATTCCAGCTATATGGCGGTGGTCTGTAAATAACTGAGTCTGGACCAGACAATCCAGTGATCAGCATCAATGTACGTAATTGGGATACGATGACGTGTCAACCAAGTCAGCGAGCCTGACCACCCAATCCTGTACGTTGCCTCTTACGACAAGTATGGGTTACTGAAGATCAATTCTATCCCAGATCTTCAGTGGTTGTAAAACTAGGACTCTTGGCCCCATCAAGAAAGCGTGACAATAGTAATACAATACCTTGGCAATGTTTGTTCACCTCAGATGTGCTTCTCTCTTCACTGCCTTTACATCTGGCCTGAAGACCCATCTGTTCCTTAATTACTAAGTTGTATGTGCTTAGAGCATGCCCGTTCAGTGCCATATAACTGGCCCTATTATCATTAACCTCAAAGTGGTTACCTGCAGGTTTTGCTAGGTTTTTCAGGTTTGTGACTAAATGATTCATACTTTGACAAGTTATGAAACAGACAGATATTGATGGCCAGTTATTGGTGAGTACGTTGTCTGGACACTGATGTCGTTCTGTGCTTGTATTGTAGAGGCAGCCCCAGCAAGGTGCCCCTTCCTCTGTCCGCAGTCCAGGTGGCAGCAGGCAGCTATCACTCAGTCATATTGCTAACCAGCGGTCAAGTCTACACATTTGGCAACTATCAGGTAAGAATAACTTAGCAAATAGCTTGCTTTCCATGCATTTTCTGGATTGAGTGAGTGAGTGAGTTTAGTTTTACGCCGCACTCAGCAATATTCCAGCTATATGGCGGCGGTCTGTAAATAATCGAATCTGGACCAGACAATCCAGTGATCAACTACATTAGCATCGATCTGCGCAATTGGGAACCGATGAGATGTGTCAACCAAGCCAGCGAGCCTGACCACCCGATCCCGTTAGTCGCCTCTTACGACAAGCATGGGTTACTGAAGATTTTCTGAATGGAAGATTTTCATGTTTGGTTCTGAATCAATTTTTTTTTTTTTTTTTTTTTCACTTAAAAACCAAAAAAACAATTGCTAGATCACTTGTTTTATATTGTACCATGTTTATTGTCTCTGAAAAGCTGAAACAACTAACATATAGTTGTTAAGTGGTATTTAGAATCTTTTGTTAGCAAAGACAGGACTGACTACAGACTCAAACTGCTTTATCGTTCAATATGAATCGTGATTACTTGTACGATGAAGGTACAAGCATCTGGGCAGAAAGAACGAAGATGTTGAAATTCCCGTTATAAGTCAATCCCTTATTCAGTGAGACAATGTTTGTGTTTCAGAAAGGAGCACTTGGTCGGATGGGGCCTGATGAGGGTGGAGTGAAGAGCAAGAAGGGACCATGGTACTCCATCCCTGGACCAGTTCCTGGAGTTGGTAAGTGACAGCTGCTTCATCAACATCATAAAAGAGGACAGCTGAAAGATGCAGGCTGGCATATTCTACATGGAATATTGAAATACCTTGCCTTCAGGATATATGCTAATATACTCATGTGCAGACAGACACTATAGTGTTGTAACTAAGAGAAATGTTTGATTGTGATGTCACAACTATGTATTCCATGGTTTAAATGCATATAGTCTGATTCTCAGTGTATGTAGTGATTTATGCAATACACGGAACATATGAAACAGCACGTAGTCCTTCAAACTTTCACCGGCCTTGGGACTAGTAGAGTAGTGGGTGTGTTATATTTCTTGCATCACACCATTCCACTTGAAGAAAAAAAAAAAGTAATTTTGATTGAAATAGCCATGAACATTTCAGTGTCTCATTTATCATTGGTAAGTGAAAATGGTAATTGCAGGTTCAAGATTTGGTCGTCGAGCCACATGGATAGGAGCCAGTGGGGACCAGACTTTCATGAGGGTGGATGAGTCACTGATAAATGCTCACACCCTCGCCCGCTCAAACCTGTTCGCTAGTCAGACATGTATAGGTGAGTGTTTAATGGTTTGCTAACTGTCCAGGAGTTTAGGATAGGTTCCAGTAACTCTTGCTCGTCCATTGAGGTGACTCCATGGATCTGCTGGTCAGGTTTTGTGACGTCACTGGTTGCATGTCTTTGTACACTGACAGCTTGAACTGATGCTCACTATATCAACCACTGAATCATCTGGCCCCAAATTTGATTATTAAGGGGTTGCTGTCATATGGCTAGTATATTGCTGAATGTGGCATTGAACATACAACCCAATCAGTATCTCAGCATGAAACTGGGCCTGAATGTTTTTCAGTACCATGTACAGTGAGACCCTGGATACCCGGACCCCAGATATCTGGAAACCCCGCTTTCCGGTCAATTTTCACGTTATAAAAGTGACTATCTATAGCGGATATGCGGTTTCCGTTCCCGGACGGTAAATTTTACAAACTAACCGACTAAATCAACACAAAATTGACTCACTTATCTGCACGAATCTTTGATCTTCCGCTGACCATGTGAAGTGCAAGTGCCCCACGTGTCTTGACACGAGACACGGTCTGCTAATCCGGATTAATGACCAATCAGCAGGGTATTGGTGGTGATTAGTAGCCCTATCTGGCACAGAGTGAATTGTAATACTTTGGCAAATCAAAATGACCATGCTGTTTTGGAAGTGATTTTAAACCAGAAGTGTATGCTCGCTACCGTTTCAACACGTAAGCCTGGATGACAGAAATCCAGATATCCGGATATTCAGTTATCCGGACGATTTACGCAAAAATGAATGTGTCTGGATATCCGGGGTCTCACTGTACTAGACTTAGACAGGGATTGGGAAGTAAAATGGTTTCTGTGTTGGGCAAGCCCTTGGTGTGATCCTGTAAGGATCTGTTTGGTCTTTGAAATCATGTAATACTGTGATGGTGTCTAATTCTTCACAATATCAACCACTAGGCTTGGGGTGAGAAGGTAGTATGTGGTTAAAGCATTTGCTTGTAGCGCCGAAGACCCGCGTTCAGTTCCCCTCATGGGTACAATTATGATACTATCTGAGAAATGGTGCTAATCACAGATTTGGTTCAAATGTATACATACATAAAGACATGTGTAGGAGTCTGGGGATACAATGATTCAGTCAGATAAATAAACAGCCTTGTTGGTATCTATACTTAGTTCCAAAAGAAACGTGACATTCATGTTTGTTTTTTAAATTGCCATAATTGTTTTATCTACGTTACATTCATAACGAAAGTGCATGTTAAATGTTCTTTTAAACCAGTCTTTGAAATTAAATTTCTGAACAAGACTTTTTACTTTTAACGTCAGATTAGCCGTAACAACTGAATCCAATTATTGCACATTTTTATGGGAAAGAAAGCAGAAACGCATCACATAAACGCATGCCCTGATGCATTGTGCACGTGAATTTAATGGTACGACACTTTCTTCAAGAAAAACGAGAGAAAGAACCCTTTAAAAGATGCGACGGCAGTTTCTGTTGTGTTCTTTTTCTGAATGGTTCAGAGAACAATATGCCACGTCTGAGCAATGAAGCACGTCTACGTGCTCTTGGGATGATTAATGCTGGTTCCAGTGTTGTCAACGTTGCACAACATATGGGAGTACATCGGACGACAATTTACTGACTGATTGAACACCAAAATCAAACAAATTCGGTGAGAGATCGACCTAGAGATGGCAGGCCACAAGTGACGTCACACAGGCAAGACCGTTATAGTATGACCAGAAATTATTGAGAATTTTAGGAATATGTTTAATTGGATTTCTAGTATAAACAACCTTGACCAGCTATCGAGTGCTTGGTTTCATTCAAGAGAGACAACTTCATTAAAACCTTTTTCATTAGTTTGTGAAGAGTTATTCCCCTTTGTTTACTTGCTAGCAGACGACATTTTCAGTGATCCTCAGTATGGATGATTTAGAGAAGAGGAAGTTGATTTTAGAGTATTATAACAAGGACATCAGATCAGCTAAAGTGATTTCAAGTAGAACAGGCATCCCTTTGTCCACTGTTTATCATGTTTTGAAAAATATTGCAAATGGATATGGCATTAAGCACCAGGGAGGTGCAGGTAGGCCCAGAAAATTGACTGTCGGTGACAGGAGGCGGCTTGGTATTCTTGTTTCTAACAAACGAAATAGTTTAGAAAACTTAAGGCTGGATATGATTGATAAAGGAACTGTAGCTGTCTGTAAGGAGACAATTAGAACTGAGCTGCATGCAATGGGTTGGCAGAAAAGTCGAGGAATTCCATCACCAATCATGAAACCTGAACAAAAGGAGCGAAGGTTGAACTGGTGCTTACAGCATAGAATATTAACTGGGACAATGTGATTTTCTCAGATGAAGTTCTGTGTGGCTGTTTCCTAATACACTGAAATTCTGGACCAAACAAACTGAAAAACCATTGTATCAGCGCCCAAAGTACAGTCCGAAATTTAACGTGTGGGGGGGCATATCTGTGTTAGGGGCAACGCACCCTGTGTATTTGAAGGGAATATGAACAGTGAGCGGTACACAGACATTCTCGAGGGACATTTACTTCCATCTGCTCACGTGTTCTATGGAATTTTTTGGATTTTCCAGCAGGACAACGACCCCAAAAAATCGTTCAAAGCATTCACAGGCCTGGTTTCGGCCCCGAAATACGACATTATTAGATTGGCCAAGCTATTGCCCTGACCTACATCCAATAGAAAATGTTTGGGGACTTACGAAGGAAAGTGTCAATAAGAAAAATCTGACAAATATTGCTGAAATGAAAGAAGAGGTGGTCCGATATTGGAACAGCATAGACCACGACTTTCTAACTTCTTTGATCAGTAGTATGCCCCGCCGCATTGAAGCCTGCATTGCTGCCCATGGTTACTTGACAAAATACTAACTGTTCACCTGTCTTTGAATCTGGAGTTATGTTCTGCTAATATTCACATTTAATACGTGAGTAATGAGTGAATTTTTTTTTTAAATTTTACAATCTTTAAATTCTCAATAATTTCTTGTTGTACTGTACATCGTAACGTCACATGTTTGCAACCATTTCTTCCAGCTACTGTTAAAACCCGTCAGACAATTGGGATTCACAACAGACCAATTTCAGGAAACACTGTGTCGACGTTTTAGAGCACACCGGCTACACTGTAGGAGACCCTATGTTGGACCGATTTTGACGCCACGGCATCGTCGTCTGCGCTTAGCATGGGCTCGCCAACATCAACATTGGAGATATGCACAGTGGCAGAACGTTGTTTTCTCAGATGAGAGTCGTTTTTGTGTCCACGTTGCAGATGGGAGAGTGAGAGTATGGCGTCGATGAAATGAACGTTTCAGAGACTCATGTGTTCTGGAAGTGACCGCTGGGGTGGGGCATCCCTTATGATGTGGGGTGGAATAAGCTGGGGAAGGCATGTACCACCTGTAATCTTCCAAAACAACGGTCAAGGTCGTGGAGGGGTGTAACTGCATGACCCTACATTGACGAAGTCTTAAGGCCTGTTGTCGTCACGCTCTTTAGACCTAGACCACAGTTGCAGTTCCAACACGATAATGCCCGTGCCCACACCGCCATTATCACAGGACAATTCCTGGCCAATCACCACATCCAGACAATGGTTTGGCCACATCTTAGTCCTGATTTGAATCCAGTGGAACATCTCTGGGACGAGTTGGACCGACGCCTTCTTCAAAGACCAGTTCCTCCACAAAATCGGCAGCAGTTGGAGAATGCAGTGTTGAATGAGTACAATAACACTACCTGTGCTTTCATTCGATGTTTGTTCATGTCCATGGGAAGATGGTGTACTCATATGATAAACAATAATGGTGGTCATACCAGGTACTGATAACATCGAATATCAGCTTAAGCTTCTAAACGTGTCTACTGCAGACGCTTCAGGTTGGACACAATAAAAATTTCATCAGATCCTAAATCCACTGTCGTTGTTGTTGTCTTTTATCTTTCCTTGGTGTGTTCTGTATAAAGCATATAGTGGCAGGAAGCATGTATGTGGGATAACAGTTCTTATTTCAAATGGACATGTCGCGTTTCTTTTGGAACTAAGTATATGACAGGACTCAACTGTATGTTATTGCTGTCCAACTATCTATGACCGCCTCCATGATGTAGTGGTTAGAGCGTCAGCCCGGAGAGCGGAAGGACGCGGGATCGATCACCGACCGCGTCATACCAAAAGACGTTAAAACATGGCACTTGTTGGTCCCTGCCTGGCTCTCAGCATTAATGGATACAACAAGGACTGGTTGGCTCTGAGTCAGTATAATGTGTCTGAGTGGGGTATTCATGCTTCACTAGTCTAGTACAAGCAGCCGCACATACACATACACACGCATGCACGTCGTCATATAAGCGAAATATTGTCAAGCACGGCGTTGAACCCAATTTCACTTCACCTCACCAACTATCTATGTTTATGTGCAGGTTTGATTCCGAAGGGCGAGGACAGTACAGCCATAATGAAATGTTTGATGATTAGCAAAGTGGATGGAAGTTGTAAGAGGTAGGTTCAACATAACTGTTGCTTTGTACACTTTGAAGTTGATCCAAGCAGAATTCTCCATGTCAGATAGAATATTAAAATTCTGCTTGACGGATTTTGAAATCAAGGTATCCAAATATACCCTCTAAGCTGTAAATCGTTTAGCATCCCTGGTTGTTTGTAGAGAACCTCATGATTGTATCAGTTATGCTTTTTCTTCAGTGTTTTATTATTTGATTGATGATATTTCAGCTTCAGCGGCTCGGAACAGGTGGACTTGAGTGACCAGGCAGTATGTCTTGACCCTGTCTATGATCTTCTCTGGGGGTAAGGAGCAATGTGTTATATGTTATTCCTGGCAACAGTGTATGAAAGATTTAAGTTCTTGAGATGTTTACCTGGGATCACCCAGTCTTTGAAGGCTCTGCAAGTTAGCAGTGGCCAGAATTCGTGGGGCTGAATTCCAGGTTCACCCGACTTGGTTCATCAGCAATATACTTGACCTTATTGGTTGTAAATATCTGTGACCTGTGTCACTTTGGATGCTCCTCCCAGCTGACAGTCCAAGATAAAAACTGAAATACAGTTGAAAGAGGTGTGATGTTCTATTGCCACCATTACTAACTTTTATGTTTTGAAATTCTACCCTTTTATCATGTCAATTATAGTTCATAGAGTTGTGTTTGTCTAAGTTACTTTGTGTGTCTAGTTTGATTAGTGGTGAAAGTGTGATATTTGCCTGCTTCTTATTTTTAATGTATGTTTAATATGATTTGTTCTCCTGAGATGGTTGAGATATTGCTCTCTCACTCACTCACTGAAAGGAAAAAGGAAGCAACTATGAAGGAGAACATTTGTTGGACTCTTAAAACTCTTTTTCCGTGTAGGTGCAGATATAATCCTGGATCCTTCCTTTCAGATACTGTCCAAAGACCCAGGAAGTGAACTGCTATAATGTCCTGGTGACAGAGTCACATGACCTGCAGAGTGTTGATCCGGGTTACTGTGACCTGTTCAGCCCTGAGTTGGCCGTCCCAACCAGGATGGGGTGCCATGCCACTCGCTCGCATGCAGCTCTACATATGCTGGGTGAGTAGTAAGTCTGGAAGATGTGCGTTGTATGAAGATATGGTGGCTGAGTGGGTTAGATGGCTGACTTTGTGTGCTGGTTATTAGGTGTTTGACTCTGAAAAAGTGTAGGTTCAAATCTTGAAGGGACTCAACCTAACCAAAGTACTAGAATCCGTACTTCATGTACTCATTTACACATTTTGATGAGGATAATCATAATAATCCTAATTTAATCAGGTTTTCTGATAAGCGAAATTAATCATGTTTGCTTCATCAATGTTCGATACCTCAACTCTACGTTGGAAAGCTTTTCCTTTTCCTTGTAAAATGCAGCGTTCAAACAGTTTTGAAAAAGGCCTTAAAGCTTGTGGTCTGTCTTGATTTGGCCTCCAAATGAACTTCTAGAAAAGGGATAGCAGCCATTTGATATGAAGAAATTTAATTTGATAGTTTTCTTTTCTGACCCTTCTAAAAATTTAGAATTTGGAAAATGAAATTCTGTATAAATCCTAATGTGTCATCCATAAACTGATTTCATTTCCTCCCTCCATGTACAGGATCCCTGGACACCCTGACGACAGCCCATCTCCTGAATATGACTGTGATAGAGGAGGCTCGCGAGAAGCAGTCCACTTCAAAGATATACACTAGGGAGGACTACTCCATCATCAACAGATTTGAAAGTAAGTGCTTGGAATAATCTAGTCCTTGGTGAAAGTTGCCTCCCTTAGATGTGCCAGGATCTTCTGATCATGGGTTCATGTAACTGGTTTTCATCCAGATTTTGATTCTTGGACGGTCAACACCATACCTGTGTTCTTGTGTTTTCATCACTTCTGTCTTCTCTCTTGGTATATTATAAGTTGTTCACGGATCACGAGTGGGACATGGGTGATGTACCCTCCATGTTTGTTTATGTTCTCTGAGCTCGAATGTATTTATTTTACCGAACACCTCAATGTTAATTTTGAACTGTTTGAAGCACAGGTATTGGATCATAATAAGGAGTACCAGAGTCCAATTATCCAATATGACAAGACAGACAGCAAGAAAAACAAATATAGAGTTACCTACCTTCCATTGATTTGCATTTGAAAAACATCGGTAATTTCTTTACATCATACGTGACTCAATTATTCGAGATAAAGAATTACTAACACATTTCCACATTTTGGCATTTCCATTTTGCTTGTAAACGGGTGCATTGAAACTAACAGAGGAGTGCTCAGCCAATCAGAAAATGACATATGTGAGGTAAGATAACAAAAGTTGTCCATTGGTCTCGAGGGGACATAAGTTGTACCCTCTATGTTAGTTTATGTTCCACGAGGGGATATAAATTGGTGAAGGGGGCACAGCAGAAATGCAGCTGTAATATTGATGTAAGAGTCTTGTGGATCACAACATAGTCTCTGTGACCTAATGGAGAGTTGTCTTATCCAACAGGCCATGGTGGAGGGTGGGGGTACTCGGGCCACTCAGTCGAGGCCGTCCGCTTCATGTGTGATACAGACATTCTGCTGGGAGGATTTGGACTCTTCGGAGGGAGAGGAGAGTACTTTGGTAGGATAAAGGTAAGGGAGATAACTGCAGCTATGTTCTGTGTATTTCTCAAATTACATGTGAATGAGCCGAGTAAGAAGTAACTCCGAAATGTTGTGTGAACAAAACAAAGAAGTTGATATCCAGAAAAATCTTTGCCTCATGTTCATCACTTATAAAGTACCAGTCAGTACAAAAACAGCACACAAGAAAAGCAAGACTTACTGCCAAACATTTTGTTTTATTCATGCCTTTTACTGTGTGTCAAAATCCCATAATGTAATACACACACTGGATATAAGCCTAATATGCCAACACTTGTCACTAATGAGTCAAGCTGGTATCATGTTTCTGACTGAAGTACTTGTGTATAGGACATATTGCATCTGTATGTTGGCATCATGTGCTCCAGATATTTGAACTGGGAGCCGATGGAGGAGAAAATGAGACAGACGGAGAACTGATTGCAGAGACGGAGGAAGTGCCATTTGAATGTGGAGCAAGGTAGGACATATCTAGGCAACTGTGTGTAGATTACTCAAAGTATTGGGGAATCTGATTTTCCAAGCATAAGGTCTGGTTTTCATTGATAGTCATTTTGTTTTTTAAACATCCCCTGGCCCCTCCTCCACCAGCAATGCCCCACTGTGATGTTGCTTGAATATTGCTTCAAGCAAGGTAAATCATACTCATGTACTCATTCACTATCACTCAGCTATAGCTTTACAGGTAGACCCATCGAAATAACTGAGTATTCATATAAGTGGACACAATGCTAGGAGATATTTACAGTAAGGATTTTGATGCTGTTGTTCTGATTCTGAATGTGTGAAGAACTAACTGAATGTGTAAACTTTTGCGTTGATGAATTTCTAAGAATTTAACTAATTTCACTAACCCCTAATATCTAAATTCTAACTCTATTAATGTTCAAAACCTGACTAATACTAAACTAATCTAACCATGAATACTAGTGTCTAACTTCTAACTTTCTTTACTAACTAAACCCCACTGATTGTCTAAGCTAATTTATGAATATCTAACAACTTACTGACTTTCTAACCTAACTCTAAATTTACGTCTGGCATCTGCGAAGTTGAAAACTGAATTCAGTTAAAATTCTAACATATGAAATCTGGGAGCATGTGTAGTTCACTCGCAGGCAAATCTCGTGCAGTCAGTGTCTATGCGTTTCCATGAATGTTTTTAAATTCCATAAACACTTACTGAACGAGATGCGTGTGAGTGAACTCTCCTGAACAGCTGTATCTACAGAGGTTATTCAGCAGGTTATATTGATACTATTGTTGAAGTTCTTCAACTAGTTGACTTTCAGCTGAAAGTGTCATGTTTTGAACAGTGATAAAACTTCACCCAATTAAATACCAATCACCTGTGTGTCAACCATCTGATATACTTTGCAGGGAGAAGTATGCCATGCTGTTTGACGAGCCTGTCCACCTACAGGCCAACAACTGGTATGTGGCCTGGGCACGTATCTCTGGCCCCAGCAGTGACTGTGGTTCCAGCGGACAGCCCTCGGTCACCACAGATGACCAGTGAGTAGCCACTGAAGCTTGTACAAAGCCTGACAGTTAAGATATAGATCCCTTCAGTGTTTTGAATCTTAGTATAAATTTAATACAACTTCATCTGATCTGAAGCCAGTCCTGAGTTGGAGTATATTCATGATAATGAATTGAATTGAATTGGCAAATATAATCTGATTAAGTATGGCCTGAAATGTGGAGTTTCGACTCATTAGTCACTGAAACATATGCATTAACAGCATGATGGATGCTGATATAGGAATCATTATTTTGATAATCAAGAACATGGCTAATAAAATTGGTGCTTTGGGCAAAATATCAACCATGTATTGCTTACACTGAAGATAATGAAATGAGCAGGTGAAGCAAGTGTTCAACTGTTTATATCATTTGACATATCTGATTTGTGTTATATTGTGTTGATACATGACCTTCTGAAACAATAACAGTATTGTGGACCATGGTACTGTGATGCTGAATATGGTCCATGCTGTTTGTTACAGAGTTGTTTTTAAGTTCAAGAGCTCCAAGAAGTCAAACAATGGCACTGATGTAAATGCTGGGCAGATTCCACAGTTGCTGTACAGGTGAGTTGATGGCATTAGTGTATCGTGTTTAGTTATCAGGTGATGGCAGAGATGTATCAAGGTCTTTTATTAGTTGATGGTAATAGTGTTTATAGAATCTTTATAAGTTGATGGCATAGAAGTATTGGGATCCTTTATTGGTTGATCGTATGGGCGTAACAAGATCCTTCATTGGTCGATGGTGTAAATGTATCACATTCATTTACTTGTTGCTTGTATAAATGTATCATGTTCCTTTATTGGCCAGTGGTACAAATGTATCACATTCCTTTATTGGTTGATGATACAGATGTATCTCATTCCTTTCTCGGTTGATGGTATAAATGTATCACCTTCCTTTATTGGTTGATGATACAGATGTATCTCATTCCTTACTTGGTTGATGGTATCAATGTATCACATTCCTTTATTGGTTGATGATACAGATGTATCTCATTCCTTACTTGGTTGATGGTATCAATGTATCACATTCCTTTATTGGTTGATGATACAGATGTATCTCATTCCTTTCTTGGTTGATGGTATCAATGTATCACATTCCTTTATTTGTTGATGATACAGATGTATCTCATTCCTTTCTTGGTTGATGGTATCAATGTATCACATTCCTTTATTTGTTGATGATACAGATGTATCTCATTCCTTTCTTGGTTGATGATACAGATGTATCTCATTCCTTTCTTGGTTGATGGTATCAATGTATCACATTCCTTTATTTGTTGATGATACAGATGTATCTCATTCCTTTCTTGGTTGATGGTATCAATGTATCACATTCCTTTATTGGTTGATGATACAGATGTATCTCATTCCTTTCTTGGTTGATGGTATCAATGTATCACATTCCTTTATTGGTTGATGATACAGATGTATCTCATTCCTTTCTTGGTTGATGGTATCAATGTATCATGTTCCTTTATTGGTTGATGATTCAGATGTAACAAGTACCTTTATTAGTTGTATCAAATCTGGCAGCTGGTATTTGTGTGGCATAGCTGGAATATTATTGATGATGTCATTGTTGCTGGTTTTTCCCACCCTCAGATTGCCATCCCGGGACAGTCCGAGTGTCATCAGGAGGACGGAGCTAGTGGAGCCTGCACATGTCCTCAGCCAGGACTTTGCCCACTCCGTCACACCGGTATGTGTATATGTCCTATTGGAGGCAGCGTAGGATGTGTCAGGTTATTTAGTGGCTACTAAGAGTGACTGAGTTGCAGCCAAGAGGTTAAAGCATTTACATGATGTTACTGGAAAACAGCTAAAAACAGCATGAAACTTTGCTGTCTCAGGATAGGTTGGTTCTGCTGTTGAAAACAAAGTGTGCATGGCCTCAGTGGATTTGCTGCAAATCACAAATTTGCTTTGAAACACTTTCTCCTTCCTGTAATGACAGACTAAGATTACAAAGGTTACACATCTAAAAGAACCTTGAAATGACCTTGAATGTTAGTGTTCCATGTCTGTATGAACCTTGTGATAATGTTGTCCATCTGCCTCCTTGCTTCCAGCTGTGTTTCGAGTCCCTGCTACGGCTGCTGGAGTGGGGCTGGACAACCTTCCACACAGCCATCAGTGAGATTGACGGTCTCAAGGGAGCTAACTATAAAGCTGCTGCATCAGACCTACAGCGTCTTGTCTACATCTGCCGTGCATGTCTCCGCCTCATACGCATCTACGTCAATGAGGTCTACCCAGATGGAGGTCAGTGATACTGCTTTGTCAGTCAGATGAGATGGTTTATAAAATGTGAAGTTGCTGGACTGAATACCATTATAGACTCACAACTTTATAGAAAAGACATGTTAATTAGCCTGCACATAGTAGCCTTGCTGATGATGCTGGGTCACTAAAATGTCATGTAGGTCTCATGTAACAGGCAGATACCATGACGTTTTCTTCAAACATGAAGATCATCATCATTATGATGAATCATGGCACCTTAGGTATTTCTTTGAAGAAGAGATCCTGTGTCTTTGCCCTTCAACATTAAGTTGACATGATATATTTTACGAATTTTAGGTTTGATATTCACATCTCTTTCACTTAAATATGTTTCTCATTGTCTTCCTTCATAATCATATTTACCAGTGACCAAGAAGAAATACCCCTTGGAGACCTCTTCAATGGCTGAACGTATTGGTGACACGAGAGACCTTTTGAGACGCATCCTAGCCGAGGAGGTTCACATGGTGAAGTTTGCTGTCTACCTTCGTGAACCACCGAGCGTGTCAGCGTTCCAAAACCTGAAGGAGGAGATCCTGTACGAGTGTCATCAGACTTTCCGAACATGCTTCCATGCGTTCTACCCGACAGGAACGCTCAAGTGGTGGTGTCTTTGTGACCTCCTGTGTCAAGCAGAACCCGTAAGTTGACCACATTTGTAAAACTTGATGTTCTAATCTTGTTGTTAATTAGATGTGTAGCAGCACTGATTCTTGGGGTTTTACTGGTACACAGTGTCATTTGTCAGGTATCCTGAGATTTTGTCTTAGAAGTGGCTAGAGTTTCTGTTAATGAAATATCTATACACATTATGACAGTGTAGGTTTAATGTCTAGAAAATCTTGATCACTGTTCATTTTTTAAGTCGTCTTTTGGGGGGTTATATGACTTAATCGCTTTGAATAGTGCTGATTACTGAAGTACTGTTCAGTGTGGTTTCAATTCAATCCTATGTTCTAACATGTAAGACGGAGAAGACACTGTAATATTGCTGACTTCAGCCTAACACATCGAACACAAACTCGTAAAAATAACACATGGATCAGTTCCTGCTATTCTATTCTGGTTTATTTTTAAAACATTTCTTACAGCTCTGAATCAAAATGAAATAACATTCATCATACATGAATGATAAAAATATGACATTACAGTTTTAATCATCATACTTATATCATTTAGTAATTATATAATATTTGAATAATTATCTAAGCATCAGTGACATTTTCCATTTCAATCTTTTTTTCTGTGGAGAGATCTGGCTGTGCGTTCTTCAGTCGTGTAAAATATATAGCATACCCACACAAATATCTTTTGATATATTCCTTGGCAGAATTAGTAGTGGTAGAGAAGGGGTGTGCATTGCCTTACACTCACACACAGTCTACCATAGAAATTGTGTGTATGGGTAAAAAATGCTTGAAATTTCCACATTATCTTACTAATAGTAATCTTTACTCAAAACTATCGATAGTTGTTTGATGATTTTGACCATGTCTCCCTTTCGGCTTCAAATAAGAGAACATCCATTGTGTGCAGCAGCATAAACTAATCTATTGTCGTATACACTGATTGGTGTGACTCAACATTCCATAAAAGCAAACTCTGTCATTGTTGTTTTCTTTCCTTGCGTTTTTTTCTATAACAGCAACAAAAACAACAACAATAACACAATTCCATTCATATAGCACCAGAATCCATTGACATTTATAGAACCCAACCCTCCTCTATAGCCACTTGCAGTTTTTTGTTCACAGTTTCACCTCATCACGTCTCCATCCTGTTAGAAGCTTCTTTAATTCTTCCCCTAGTGTTCATTATGCGAACTAAATAGTTTTAGTGCAAAATGAGACATTTAAAAGTGTTGCTGCTTATTCACATATTCCTAAAGGCTGGATTGTCTTTTGTTTGATGCAGATACAAATGGTAATATAAGTGTGTTGTGTATTGACAATGCTGTTCTCTCCATTTTCATGGTCAAAGACGCAGTTATTTTGGACATGAGATTTTCCCATAACATAGATTTCTGTTGTACTCATCATCTTGCTGATACTAATTTGTAGTTTCCCGGCATTCTGTTTATTTTGTGATTGCTGTGAAACACTGACACCTCTTGTTTGTTTGCTCTACCAGATACTAGAAAAAAAGCAAAAGCATGAGCAACAGGTTTGTATGAAGCCATCTAGTAACTAATCCTGCTTCCATACCCTCAGCATGGAGAATACTACCATTGTTCATACTTCTCATGCAGACACTGAAACATCAGTTACCTCCCTTTGTGTGGTCTTTTGTTTGGGTGTTGGAATATCGTCTAACCTATTCTAATTGTATTCACATAAGCAGCAGTGTTTAAAATGCAACTCATCCTGAGAGGATAATTGTTCTAATTAGACGTGATTGTTCAATTAATATAATTATATCCAAATTTTTTCAGAAAAGATGCAGAAAAGTTATCACTAGTTTGAAGGTTATTACCTTAAAGAGTCTGTATTCACTATGAGTTATCTCCCCTTAGTATGCTAAATATGTTTCCACATGAAGGAAACCTAATTTGAATTACTGGTAGATGAGCTATAAACAATTGTGGATCGATTTGAGATCTTAAAAGAGGTAATCTAAGTTTCTAATCTGCTGTATTGAAATTGTTTTGTTAGTTTGATCAATTAATTAAATCTCAAATTTTTGTTATGCTACTTTCTATTCTTTCGGAGTTTGTTGCTGTTGTTGCATTTTGGAAGTGTGAAAAAATATTTATGATTACCTTAAAAGCAGTGGCGGCATAATTTTATTAGTTTCAAACAGAATTTTCTTAACTGATTAACATATAATGATAGAAACAATCATATGTTAATATAGGAATTGAGAAGGTAGGGCTTTAGATGCATGAATGATGCATTGTGGATGCATGAACTTGTTGCAGCTTAAATATATTTTGTGAGTTTGCCAGTTGTTCTTTATGCATGGGAATTGATTGCTGACATGTGAAATAATCATGAATGTTAGATACTATAAATCATGAAATTAATGTGAAAAATGTGAGTGTCTTTTGCTGTTATTTATGTAACTGATTTCTGTCATGTGAATTTAACGTATGAGTAAGGGATATTATAGAGCGCGAAATTAATATGAAAAAGGTGAGTGTTCTGTACTCTAGTTAATAAAGGGACACATTTTTATCTGGATGTATGGGAGAATAGTGTTGTGTCAGCTTCACTTCACAGGTTCACAAGCTGATCCAGCGGTTATGGCGGTTACCAACTGTTTATTATGGTGTCTTGGTCTCGGTAATATGCTTCTTACCTACCAGCAAAACATTGTTCATCCAGGTAGTAAAACATGTGGGCAAACGTAGTTGTGGTGAATACATAACACTGATCATATACATTCAAAGGGGTGTGTGTGGGGTAGCCTTGTGGTTAAAGCGTTCGCTTGTCACGCCAAAGATCTGAGTTTGATTCCCCACATGTACAATGTGTGAAGCCCATTTCTGGTGTCCCCCGCTGTGCTATTGCTTTAAAAATGCTAAAATGCGGCTAAAACTGAACTCACTCTCTACATTCAAAGGACTGCACCAGAGTGCAGCAGTGTTCAGAATCTAAACAATCTTCACTGGTGCCTGGACCTGCTATTACTCCATACTATATCATGAAATTCTGAATCAATAGTCTTGGTGTAAATTTTTGCTGATAAGTGTTTAAAGTTCAATTACAAGTCTACTTGCATTAATTTCATGCACTTTTTAGGCCAGGGATCGACGCTCGCATTAAATAACATTATTTCATGATTTGAAGTATGCAGCATTCGAAAAAGAAAAAACCCCAACAGTATGTGAATGTGTTGGCCTGTGTTAATAGAGTTGTATGCAATCAAGTCTTCAAATAATAAGTAGATATTGTCTTTTCTTCTTTAAAGCATTCAGGGGTATGGGTGGAGTGGTCACTCGAGGTGCCACAATTTGCTTTGCAGAGTTGTGCCCCTTAGACATGGCCAACATGTAGGGTGTTGGTTTGAATCCAAGCTTCGCCCTGATTATTTTTTCTTGGTTTATCAGAAACATGTCCATGGTTATGGGTCTCACCGACATGGTAGACATCAAAGACTGTACCATTTGTTGCACTCCTTCATTAAGGATATCAGTGTGATGTTTACCCATGAAGATCCGGGTTAGAATTGGTCCTCAGCAACCCATGCTTGTCACAAGAGGTCACTAACAGTGGTCAGGCTCGCTGACTTGGTTGACGCATATTATTGCATCCCAATTGATTGATGCTCATGCTGTTGATCACTGGATTGTCTGATCCAGGCTTGATTACTTACAGACCGCCACCATATAGCTGGAATATTGCTGAGTGTGGCGTTAAACAATAAACCAACCAACCAACGAATAAGTGTGATATGGAGTGATAGTGGTATAAGTATTAAACTCTAGGTCCCACAAGGTTGTAAGAGGTGATGTAATAAATGGTCAGACATGGTGACCTGATTCATTGTATGCCTTGTACCCAAACAGTTTCGCCCATAATATCATTCACTACATTATCTGGTCCAGACTTGATTTGTTCTTTCGTTTATTTGTTGTTTAACACTCAACAGTATGCTTCCTACAAGATGGCGGTATGTATATAATCAAGACTAGACCAGGCAATCAAGTGATTGACATCATGAGCATCAATCTATGCAACTGGGGTACAATGAAATGCATCAAACAAGTCAGCAAGCCTGACCACCCAATCCCGTCAGTCGCCACTTACAAAGAACAGTTAGTTGGCGCTGGGATGGCATTGGGGTTAAAGTACTTACATGTTACTCCAGAGTTTCAGGTTTGATTCCCAAAATGAATATCAAGTGTGGAGTCTGATTCTGGTCTCCTCTGGAATATTGCTGCAGAGATAGGATAACAATGATGGGCACTTAACAAGATCTTCATATAGTAATTATGTGATTTCAGTCATGATCACCCAGCAGGAAATGGGTACCAAGTGGGATAAGTCATGTGGCTATTAAACTTCTGTGCACTGCAACTTGGGTTATCCGGGGTAATAGGAGTCAGATTGTTATCACTATGAGCAGTCACCTAGTGAATGAAGTTTAGCACATTATTAAAGCACTTATTATGTTAACAGTGAAAATCTAAACCATCTAAGCCTTTGTTTTCTACTGATCTTAAGAATGTCCGCCGGTCTATTTGAGTGTGTACCTATATAATAGGTGGTATTTCTTATACCTATGTCATGTAATCTATCTTTCCAGAAAAGAAAGAAGGGTTATATTTTTCATTTTGTTAGACATGCACTCTTGAAGACTACCTTACCAAATTAGCAAATCACCATTGAGGTTTATGGGACAAACACTCACTGTGTTAACATTGTTTCATGAACATGATAGTATTTCACTTTTTATAATGTTTGTACAGCATATGAAAAATTCTTTCATTTGTAACAATAAAAATGTCATAGGGATGTATTAATTGGGGTATTATTGAGAAGAACTGTAGGTTGTGAAAGGAGAAATGTGTCACAGTGGAGTTGGAATTCACAAAGGAGTGAACCCTCACTTGAAGCTGGTTAATAATAGTTCAACTTGACCTATACTACAGAAAAGAAGTTAACAAATACCCAATGAGTAGTGTAGATCACTTGAACTGTAAATATACTACACAACTGTGTCACTTCAAGAATACTTGAGGGGCGGTGGGGTAGCCTGGTGGTTAAATCGTTCGCTCGTCACGCCGAAGACCCGGGTTTGAACCCCACATGGGCAAAATATATGTGAAGCCCATTTCTGGTGTCCCCCGCCGTTATATTGCTGGAATATTTCTAAAAGCGGCGTAAAATCAAACTCACTCACTCACTCACTCAAGAATACTTGATGTTTTGTCCCCAAATTTTGTAATGGAACGTACAGGTTGACAGCCATTAAAATTTGTAATCGCTGACATAGAAAACACAGTTTGTAACTGAGTAGTTCTCAATAAATGTTGATGTATATAGGTCCACTTTGATGATCAGATTAATATATAAGTATTGATGTAGTAAACGTCACATGGTTGATGGACAACTAAACTATCCACACTTGAGCAAAGTCTGAAAGGGTTGGGGCTAAATATTCTTGTAGGTTCATAAAAGGAAAACTTATGATGAAGCCAACCAAAGTAAATCTAGTTTTAGTAATGCCATAGATTGTTACAGCTGGTTAGTTTTCCAAGAAGGCCCTCAAAATTTTTTTACAGAAGTTTTAGAATATCTTGCATGTTCAAAACAACAAATCAGCAGGAGTTTCTACCATAGAATTCTCTGTGACAGAAACTGCTGTCCTTTCTGGCAGCGTCATCTGCAAGTGAAATAACCAATAGTCAATAGTCAAACTAATTAACATCCATATAGTCCCTGACTGAACATGCTGAAAGTCCTTACTGTAGATGTGTAGATCTAACCTACCAGTGACAAGTAGAACACCTGTACAGTATCACAAAAGTGAAATGTTGTACCCCGATTTGATGCCTGTGTGTGTGAAGCTCTGACAAACACTTAGGTCATGATGCTTAAACTTTGACCTATCAGAATGAAATACAGATAAGTATTTGTAGCATTTGCTGAATCAGGTATCAGCTTTCTTAAATGACATTGCCCACCTACATTCTAAATCTTGTTAACATGATCCTTACACTGCCACTGTCACTGAAATATGACAAATCCAAAATGCCTCACTTTCTTCACAATATAATCATTTGGGCATAGATGCAGTGGCTCTCTCAAATAACAGGATGTTTAGAACTAGCTACAACTGTATCATGACATAACATATCATGGCATTGCCATTTTATTTCCATTCAGTGCTGCCTGTTTACATTTATTTTCCAAATGAAAGATCAGATATGCTTCCGTGAATCATTTGCTTATATCAAGAAGTTTCACTGAATGTACTGGAACGTTTGTCAGAGCTTGACAGAAGCAGATATCGGAGTAACAAATCTGATTTTATGAGATTGTAGACCCGCTAAAAACAGCTGACTAATCCCCTGCCTTGTGGAATGCAACAAAACAGATACAGTGAATGTGAATTCAAATTTATAATGTTGACTTGAAAAACTATTTAGCACTTGCATATTGACATTATTACAAGTCTGTACAAAAATGTATTATGTGATTATTGATTGTAGATTTGTATACCTACCAACAAAAGTTACTGTGATCATTCCAGTTTATTATAGCTGGAAATGTATGCTTTACAAGTTTGTCTGTCTTTAGTGTATATGTAACTAGTCAAGACAGACCTGTGTAGTTTGGTGGAATTTTAATGAATGTTGAGGTCAGGAAGAGATCACCTTGTCTTAGCCCTTACTCCTTACAAACAGCCTGAATATTCAATGGAAATGAAACGTTTCTCAATAATTTCACTATAATGTGAGTAGAGAACACAGAATTTGTTTGGCGGAATTTGAAATTTTGAATTTGCTTAAATTAGATTTACAAAATTTAATATCTTTTAACAACTTTTTGACACATCTCTTTCCCAAGTAAATTCCAAAACCTATAAAATATTCAAAGAAACAAGAATGCTTATGAGTTAGATGCATGATCATCATAACTTTTGTTGTTGAGTATATTTTGAAGATTTTGAAAATTTTTCATCACAGTTAAATTTGGCTCGCCGAAAAAGCTTCAAACGAAACATGTCGGGGCTGAATGCGACAGTGAGTACAAAGAAACGAAAGAGGGACGTGTTTGCCGTAGAGACGGATTATATTAGTTCACTGTGTCTTCTATACATGTGGCCATTGCCTTGCTTGTTCCAACTTCTAGTTTATAGTAATATGTGTTTTGTGCATTCACCATGTTGGACACTGGATATGGTAGTGCGTGTGGTGTAGCACCCATAGAAAATATGAAAATCACACTGAATAATATTTTTCATCAAATTATTCATGACTGGGAAAGTACAGGTTTTACAGTTGTTGTTAAGATAATATTCATAACACATCCATGATATTTATGAAAAGTTGGCCGTTCTTGAGGTTTGCTCATCACCTTCATTGTTTTATGAGATTTTGTAGAGTCAAACATAAGCCATACTGAAAACTTTACAGAAATAAAATTGCACTTTTTTCAGATTTAAAAGGTTATAGTGCACATATCGATAATCAGACCTGTGAAACAAAATCCACAAACTTTTGAATCAGTTGAATTATAACGTTTTTGAATTTTGAATTAGACTGAGATGAGTTCAGTTGTGTATGACAGGGTAAGGGTGGTGCTGGGGAGGAGGGTTGGGAAGAAGTTGGGGTGTTACAGCCTCTGATTAAAACTCTTAAAATAATTCTGATGTGGTCAGCATAGGTTTAATCAGAGAATTCATTCATAGTACTATAGTACATTTTCAACTAAAATTGAAAAAAATAGAAATACATGACTTTCCTGAAGGATAGTTAAGGCAAGATATTTTATGGATGACATTTCTTTTGCTATAGGCAGATCATTATACTGTAGTCATGCAGGAGTGAAGTAGGAGTAGTACACTGGGGAGTTAATGGCAACTTTAAGCTGGGTCTGTTTTATTGACGTCAAGTAAGACAGCACAGTACAGATAAATCTACATCTAATAAAGATTAACCAAAACGTCATCACTGATCAGTAAACCTGAAAGGGATTAACAGCAAGAAGAAAAGATGATGGCTGATTGATATAACTAAAGAAAGAAGCCAGGGTAAAAATATACAGTGCTGTGAGCATTTAGCAAGGATATAACTGGAGTTTGCTGTTGTTTTATCAGTTCACTTTAGGTAAATTGGATGAGGTATCCTTCATCACTTTTGACAACAGTATAAGGATCTGTACCAAAATGTCGCGTCATAATAGGAAAAATCATCTGTAAAATGTCTTGCATTCCAAGATGGTAACTTAGCAACTTCTAAAAAATGCCAGAGAAACAGTCCTACTGAGACAACTTACCAGTAACCATTGTCTATACTTCACGGGTAGGTATACATTACATTTCTGCATCACCTGGCGATACAGTGGGCTGTTAATGGTGACAGGTGACCAGTCAGCTTCTGCAAGTCAACTGTGCCCAACTCTGCACATAAACTGTTAACTGTTTGAAATGTGAGCCAACCCTGCCTGTCATTGAAGCACTGAGGGTTTTTTTCAAATGAGAATCATTTCCCGTTTGTGCAGCATAAACTCCGTGCTCCTTGGAGTTTTGAGGACTCTACTGGTTTCTTGGTTTCTCTGTTGCTGGGTGATGGAGGGAAATAGTGTATATTCCAACCCATGAAGTATTGGCTTTGAAACATATCAATGATATTACTTTCATCTAAATCTCGTTAAAATCAGATCTTAGTTCTCTTCGCCACTGAACTAAGTTCTTAGGACATCCCATTACAGGTATCTTCAGAAGGACTTTTCCCAACATATGAGCAACCGATGAAGTGACTAACAGGAAGTTGTCATCGGTCAATCAGAAAGCTGTTTTCCCAAGCTTTATGGCACTTGTTTCAGACTAGTGACTTTTGTTTCTGACTATACTTTTTGGCAAAATCCTCTCCTCCCCTCCTCATCTCCTCTCCTTTCCTCCTCTTCTCCTCCACCTCCTCTTCTCCTCCTCTCCTGTGCTCCTCCTCTTCTCCTCAGTTGTATGACCCATATCTGTGGCTCAGAATACCATGTTACCAGTTTTTTAAGGTTTTAACGGTGGCATGATTAGAAGGCACCTCTGACTGTCACTTCCCATTCTGGTAAGCTGTGCTCTGTTGGATGAAAAGTCATGACACGTGTCACCTGTAATGTCCTAAGTACAAGAGAAATAACATCTGACTTAATGAGATCGGTTTATGTTCAAAGTTGGAGATATAAGGGGCCAATCCCCAGCTCCTTGTGCTATAGCAGCAAACATTTTCTACTCTGTGACCCTCCTTCATTTTGAACTCTGATTACATCATCATGTTATGGGTGTTCGGACACTTAAGAACATCTGTTTTTGTCTCCATTATCTCATGAACAATTGTAAAACAAGCCACTAACTTATCAATGACAACTCTGTCTCCATCATGAGCCATCATCTGAATATTTACAATGTCTGTGTGATGCAAATTTGCCTCATTGTAGCACGAGTAAACAATACATGAAACCATGTGATGTCCAAAAACCTATAATCTGATGATTCTTTATTATAAGAATGTGTTCTTATCAATGATGAATATTTCACAAACTTGGATTCTTACATTCTTGTTATAATTGTATTCATGACCATTGTTTTCAATATTTTTGAAATTTAAGGTTATAGAAGAATTGATAGCAATTAATTATCAGTTTTTGGTTATGTAACTACATTTCATTTGGTATCCACGTCGGGAGCTTTTGCTGCCAATATATGGCAGCCATTGGAGCAGTGTGCTCTTACTTATAAGTGGCCCTAAATGAGGGTTGTTAATGTCAGTTTATAACTACCAGTACTTTAGAAAATGGTCTGGCTTGCTTTAAGTTATTCTCCTTTTGTTTTCTGCTCATAATGTTTTATGTTTGGTTTTGTGTGTTTTGTTGACTACTGTATCATGTATCATGCATCATGTACCATGTATCATATCATTATTGGTGTTTTTATGGAAAAGAAGTATAACAGTTTGATTATTTGTGATTTTACAAGTCTATAATTTTTCAAGTTAACAGATTTTAGAGTTGATAAAGGAAATATGTTGTTTTTAATTGTATGATAAAAAAGTCATTGACCAATGATGATATTTCAGGAGGTAAATACTGTGCCACAGGTCTTATAAAGTCCTTCTGGACTTCTAACAATGTCCTCCTGGGGTCACTATCCTGCTGATTATAAGATTCTCTGTGATTAATGTCCATTTGAGATGGGCCAGTAGCAATGGGTCTGAGCATGATAGTCCTCAACAAATCACATCCTCTTGACAAAGTCTACATAAAGACAACCGAGTTAGTTGTATAATATTGTGATGATATGTAAATGTGGCTCCATTGTTAATAATGTGGTCTGCAAGACTTGTTCAGTGTAATTATTTTAATTTAGAATTCTGAAATAATAATAATAATTATTCATCATAATTGTAATAAACACAAGAACATTTATTTCTAGTAAATAATTTTACAACTTTATGAACTTGTTATGCAAGTGCCTGAAAGGATTATTTTGTATTCAGATTAATAGTATGTCCTTCAGATAGAACTGACCAAACATCCATTCCAGCATACATAGTGTATATAGCAACATCACATATATATGGAAGACAGTTATCAGCAACATGTGCTTGTATCATGTACCTACATGTAAAACTACTAATATCATCTGCCTTTTTCTGACTAACCCACTAATCCATATACTCTGTCATGTATGACTGTCTGTCTGTGTTCCCTGTTGAACACAAGCCTTATATTAGGTTCAAACTGCCTTCTTGGGGATTCTGGTGTTTTGCCCACTGACACTACTTACAGTACAATGGGCAAAACTGGTGATTGGATGGGTACAGTGCTGGCTGAAAATGAATTGCACTTCAATGGCAATCTCTTTTAAATCAGATCTATACTTTGTTACTATATTTCTATGCACGAAGATCTGAAATCACCTAGTGAGGTCATATCAGAAAAGCAGCATCAAGGCATAAAATCAAACAAGGCATTCAAACATGAAAGTCTGATTGCTGCAATTCATATATGAATATGATCGGGGAGTTCCAAATGCACTGTTGTATTTTTGTGGATATTTATGCATCATTTCTGAATGTCATGGCATGTAGACCATTGGAGTTATTGTGTTCTGTGGTGTTTGTTCATTCTGGGATTTCCAAATTTCTGATTTGTATAAAAATGAAACTAACATATTATTGGCTCAAGAACTGATGCATCTTTTATTTAGATTATTGGTCAAATTTCACTCCAATTTTACCTGTGGTGGTATCCTCAGATGTTCAAGCTCAGAGGTTTTGTATCAGAATACTGCATCTGATTTAATGAGATTGATAGGCGGCCACCAACTAAAGCCATCAGTCAGCAGGACCTAGATGGTCGCGTATTCTTATATACCCAAGCATTGCGTGTTGATGTATACGCCATCGAGTTCTTGGACCATCTTGGACTGTGATGTAGCTGTAACAAAATAATAATAGATTTGATATATGGTACAGTGGCAGTGTGACACTGGCCACCTTATGTTAACATGAATGGATTCTAGGTAAGAACGTAAGTCCCCAGCACCCTCTGCTTGTTGTAAGAGGCAACTGAATGCTCCAAATAAGTGACACTGTTATGTCCCAATGACATGGATCAATGGTTGTCTTGTCTAGACTTGATTATTAAGAGATCACTGTCATTTAACTGGGATAATGCAGCATTTAATAACAAAGTTTACGTTTCCAAAGTAATTGAACATATGACTCCAACCAAAGTATTTGTAAATTTGTGTCTCCTTTGCTGCCAATTACTGGAAAGATTATCAACATGTCCTCCAGTTATTGCCATGCATCACAACCCCACACATATCAAATATCGGGGAAGTCGGTGAGCTCAGGCAGTACTCCAGAGAATCATTACAGCTCCCTGCATGAAGGATGAAACTCTCAAGCTGTATTCTTTCTTCTGTGTAATGTTTGCTGAATGAACATATTTTATGACACAAAGAAAGGATGAGGTATGATGACAGTCCTTTTGACCTGTTAGATCAAGGAAGTGCAAAACAAAAAATGTAATTTAAATTTTATTTCTGAATCCCTGTTACAGTCAAAACTAAGCAGCCAGGGGACAGCTCAGTCCGAAGATATACAGTAATTTAATGGGATACAGGTGGAAATGTTTTACGGAAAAACAAGACAATAATTCACTCACCATTCACACAAATACAAGGAATAATTATCAAACAAAATGTTGTGGAAGGTTTCAGATTAATGAGAAAAGACTGTTTAGCACAACACTCATTTGGATTTCAGCCAAACAAATTTAGAGGTAAAGTTTACGTCAAGTTAGATTTTTATATTTTTATACGAACAAAAATTCATTTTGGGTCACAGATTTACTCAAACTGATTGTGAGATTTTCTTTTGACATTGTCGAAATTAAGAAACATACATCTCATTCTATTAATTTTTAACCAGTACTTCTCATGTTGTACGTACATAAGAACACATTCAAACAGTCATAAGATTATTTCAAAGGTTTTCACAACTGCTTCCAGCAGGACAAACAGGCATGTTTAACATATCTCATTCTTTTATAATGTTTTGGTGTGATTTCCTTACAAAACTTGAGATCTTAGGTTGAATTAATTATACACATTTTCAGTTTGCTTAATACCTTTTAATGTTGAGTATTTCTTTAAAATGAATTAATTCAACAATTCATGTGCTACATACTTTTCAGGAATCATGTTCAATTAGTTTCATAAATTTTGTTCGAATCATTATGCACATTATACTTTAACTCTTATTCCATGAAAAAATACCAGCCATGTTACAATTCCTGTGTAAGACACTGAGAGACTCTTCTGTCCTCCAGGGTACCTCCAACGTTTGTGGGGTGGGGCGACTGTTAGCGGCAGTGATGGAGGCCATGTGTCACCCTGCCATCAAGCTCACCAACATCATGCCCATCAACTGTGAACCCGAGGCAGAGGAGATACTACGTCGGCAATCACTCTGCATGGACGACAACACCAACAGTGCTGCCCGACTTGGAGAGATGCACAAGTATCCCCTTCTGGCCAGTCATATGAGTTACAGAATGGAGGTAAGGGAGATAACTGGTGTTGTGCTGGGAAGTGAAAGTCCAGGGGTGACAAATGGCTGGTAGAACAGCGCTGGCCGTTTCCTGACTAGGGTGGGGGTGTGCTGAGTTGCACCTTAAGTGCGTACCTGCACTTTTCCACCAGCCGTGTATCACCCTTCGGTGTGAAGAGTGAAAATAGAACAATATTACATGATAGTTTCTTAAACAACCTTTTCCATGATAGATCATAAAACGTCAGATTTCAGATCCTGTTGGGTACAGAGGTTTCAGGACCATGTGTCTTATTTATGTTTTGAGCGCTCCCTATTTCAAGTTATTTACTCATTCACCATTCTCATTTGAACCCAAATGGACTGTAGTGTGACTGCTTGTCACATTGAAGAAGTAATTCCTAGCTGAATAAACTGCTGCCCAGTTGTAGTGTGGAGCCAATTCTTCATCTTCCTGCCTTGCTGTAGCAAAAATCGCCTATTTCAGGTGCACCTTGTCATGATCTTGCCAGAAGAGGATGGTATGGTAGCCTAGTGGTAAAAGCATTCACTTGGCATGCCGAAGACTCGGGTTCAATTCCCACATGGGTAGAATTTGTCAAGCCCATTTCTGGTGTCACCTGCCGTGGTATTATTGGAATGTTGCTTAAAGCAGCGTAACACTAAACTCATTCATTCACTCTTGCTGGAATAGTGTAGTGGGTCAGTTTTTCGCTGCTTTTAGCAATTTTCCAGCAATATCATGGTGGGGGACACTAGAAATGGGCTTCACACATTGTACCCATGTTGGAAGTCAAACTTGGGTCTTTAGCATGACGAAGAGCGAATGCTTTACTAGGCTACCAAACACCGCCCTGGAATATAGTAGCTTAAGTTGTTATTTCTGATGAACGAAGATAGTTATGTCAGTGATCTTGTTTCAGATTGACAGCATCACTGGCGGTAGTCACATCTCCTTCAAGGAGGTGCTGGACCGGCTACTCCTCATTGTGGGCTCCCTGTCAGGCAGGCATTAAGCAAGGAGAAATCTGTCTTCCCTTCGTCACTTGTTGCTAATACTTGTGCACTGCTTGTAACCATCATCAGTGAACTTGCCGCGTCATCCACGGGATTGGAAGTTGGTGTAATTTGATTTGATGTTGTCATAGATGTGGCTTTGGTGGATAAGTTTTGTATGTATCATTTGGTTCATGTGACGAACAAGTTTTGTATGATTTGGTGCATCCAATGAACAGATTTTGTATGATTTGGTTCATCATATGTGCTGATTCATATGATTTGTTTCATCTTATGAACAGTTTTAATGTGATTATGGAACATCTGATGAACAGATTTCATGATTTGTTACCTTAGACAAACAGGTTTCATGTGATTTGGTTCATCTGATGTACTGGTATTTATGTGATTTGGTTCTTCAGACAAACAGGCATCGTATGATTTTGTTCATCTGATGAACAGTTTTTTTTATGATTTTCGTTCATCTGATGAACATGTTTTATTCCTTAGATGATGATATGTGATTTTGTATGTGTTTGAAGAACATTTAAGGCTAGCTGTTTACACACCTTTGATTTGTCTGTTCCTGTCTCATATTCTAAACAAACAGTTTGATATAGCTGTAATACTGATTTTAAGTCTGGAACACAATAATAATTATTGTCCTCTTGGATCATATTCTTATACCAACATTTACAGTGACAATAATTTTCCATATTTTTTGGATGTCAGCTTAAGATGTGCAGAATGACTTTCATTTGTAGATGATAGTCTTAATATCAACTGAAATGACCTCATACACTTCCCTCTACCCTCAACAGATTGACCTTAGCACCACGTCTCGTCCAATGCTTGTGACACCAAACCGATTCACGCGAACCAGCCAGAGTGCGTACTGGAATGCTGGGAATGGAAGTCCAGATGCTGTGGCCTTCACAGTTGACCGACCGGGCATCGTGGTGGCCGGAGTATGCGTGTATGGGGGCGGAGGACATTACGAGTATGAGGTGGAACTTCTGGATGAGGTAATAATAGAAATGCTAAAGCAGTGTTGGAATTTAAGTATAAATGTCAAGGTCAGCAAATTGCCATAATGATAAAGCCCTTATGAACTGGTTATTAGCTATTATCTGTAGGGTGGCAGAAGTTAACAATCTCACGGTAGAAGTTAACAATCTCAATGCACACAAATGTAGAGAATGGATGCAGAAAAAAAATCATTGCGTCCAGAGGACACACAATATTATTCAATGTACCTACAACATAATCATGACTTTGCTAAGTGTTTGGCTGTTTCTTTCAGAGCAGTCACATGCATCATTTCATTCCGAAGTTCACATTATCAATGATTCAATCCAGGCTCTAAAGAAATGATCAAAACATACAGTTCTCTACACCGTTACTTCACAAAACCCTCATATTGCCTGCAAGCACCATTGAAACATATAATTAGGGGTCCCCGGGACCCCCATGTTTGTGAGTTGAGGTAATACCCTGAATCTATTGTAACCTGTTGACATGATTGGATTGATGTAATTACTTCTCTGACTGAATGTTACCGTGGTAACACTGAAGAATGGTGCAGATATTATTCATTGTTCATTTATTCCCCTTTACTGTCTGAACTCTTGGGGAAACTTTGCTAAAAATAGTATGAGAAACATCAATGAATGTAAGCATGATGTCAACTTTACAGCAAGGTGAAGGTCAAGAAGATGTGTCTCACACACAGAGGTGGAACAGTCTGGAGATTGTGCGTGGAGCTTACACCCCTGAGGACTGTGTGAATGACATTGCTGAGATCAAGTTTGATAGGCCAGTTCCCATCAAGGTATCCTCAAACACAACAGTATTTCCTTGTCCTGTGATGAGATGTATTGTCCATAGCAGACAATAATTGTCCAAAGTTATGATGTTATAACCACCCGTCCCACCCTAAAGGACATATAGAGTGGAAACCTGATAAGTAAAATTTCAAGGGACTCGCCAAATTGTTTACTTATCAGGTCCGCAAATGATTATGCATGTACATAGTCCGACTACTGAATCAAGACCCAAGTTGCTTCCCTAACTATTACAAAAACGACACGAATCTGGATAAAACAAATAAGCATTTAATGTAAAGCTTAATTCATCACATCAATAATTTTACCGAGTGACATCCGCATGTTGATCCGACGTGTCTGATCACGTCCTTCCTCAGCACAGGTGAGGTAATGTCTAACAAGCGATCTATTGTAGTATGCCTTGAATGTCCGAATTATTCCTGCATCCATCGGTTGAATATGAGACGTGGTATTTGGTCACATTTCGCAAAGTTAGCGAAGCACACTTGTGACTTGCAGCATTGTCGTAAAGCAAAATCACTTTAAGTCCACGTGACCGCATCTGTCTGTCAAAGTACATTAACCAATCACAAAACAGCTCACTTGTCATCCACGCCTTTGTATTGTGGTGTCAATCAAAGTGTAAATGTACAGTATCTTCAGTCGGGAGCTTTTAATGTCTAATTAAAACAACAACCCAGTTGGCCAGTTAATTAAGTAAACATCGCCGGGAGGTGTTGTTACGGTTCGTGAACACGACTTACAGCGTCCGGACTGTGAAGCAATTTACTGTTTATTTTACTGATTGGTGACAGCTACTTATCATCCGGTTCCCGAATTTCGGAAAACCATATTTCCGGATTATCGAGGCAAATTATATAGGCATAGATTGGTAATAAGCTGAAATCGCCGCCAGGAGGTAAGAGGATATTTGTTTAGCTGAGACATCCGTCGGATTATCGGAGTCCGGACTAACGGGCTTCACTTATAGTTTACTTCATTATAATCATCCTTGGAAGTTAGTGTTTGAACTGACATCTAAATGGAGTGGAGTGTTTGTATTCATTTAGTGTTGTAAATATATCAGTTAATTTGGATTTCATGAAGCAGTGAGTGTTTGTTGACCAGAAGTCAGTTAACATGGATAGAATATCATTCATGAACATTTACAACAATTAGTAAGTAATGAGCATCCCCTTCAAAACTCCCAAATTTAAATGACCACAATTATTTTTATAGCTGAAATCTTTTTGTCACTGTCATTTGAATTAGATACAACCAGAACTGTTGAGAACACTGTATTGCTGGAATCTTTACCCATACATTGAATCACAACCCACATGTTTAACAATGTAACACACTGTTGCAATGCACAAGAAGGTCCTGAGGATCTTGTGGTGTGAATTTTTAAGGCAGTATTTCAGTCAGAAAGAGCTGTGTTATTCAAGGTTTATTACAGTACTTTGTAGGACTGCATGTTGGCAAATATGGGTATCACAATATGTGGCTTAAGAAGTGTGATTGACATTGTACATGCAGTTCTACCCACTATAGTAAATATACCTCAGCACGATCAGTCACCACCATTTTTTGAGTCATGGATACAGGGGAGGTAACAACTTGCGGGAAGAGTTTGTGCTGTTTTATCGATCAGTTTTGAAGGGAATTATCCTTTGTGAAGGAATTTCTGAAATTTCAAGAAAGACTTGAGTTTAAACAAGACAAATGCATCGAAATCTGTTGTATATTGTTTTAAGAGCCTATTTAGTATACCATTAATAATATCCAGTCCTAATTCTTTGATATGATAGTAGGATGTGTGAGTGTATCTATGCTCTTTAATGCTGCAGGCAGCCATATTCCACCTATATCAATGGCATCTGTAAAAAAAAAATTTGATACTTGAAACATGATTCATATGAAGGTATCCATTCATATATTGTGAAGCATCTCTGATACGCTTCAAATCATTTTACAATGATGCACAACTTTAGGTTGAACCCTGTATTTCCTCCTGCCAGTGTGTCATGTTGACCACTGTGAGTGACAGCTAGATGTATATATTCCAGCACCCCAGGATGGTGAGCACTATCACCAGACCACCAAGAATCTGGCAGAGCTTCAGGCCAGGAAGAATGCCATTGACATCACTGGTGCCATCTGTAGGATGACCACAGACCTCCTTCACCGATCACACTCCTTGCATGGCAAGTCTCAAAGAGCATTTCTCAAATATCTCTATTATAAATGGATTTGTAACTGTGATGTTATGGTATTTTCACTAAACTGGTAGTAATAAGTTGCAATATTGCAGTCAATACTGATTTGTATTTCATGGATGAGAGGTTCATTTTTCATCATTTATGATATTTTAATGGTATGTTGTTTGTTTCAGCGGAGGAGGTGTGTGATGTCATTGGAAAGTCCCATCTCTTCTCATCCCTGCTTCCCCTGTCATTGGCCTATGTCGGGCCTGTCGCTGCTCAGGATCCCAGAGTAAGGAACACATTCTACTTGCTTCTTCACTATATTTCTACACTTGTCATTTCTGGTCTCAGAGACTCTGTGACATGCTGGATTAGAACTCTATTGAGACTGCTTAGAGGCATGTGATGGAGAGGGTCAGTGACATGGAATGATTTTGTGTCACTGTAACCTGATGGACTTTCGTCCCTGGGATTCTTAAAATATTGTCTTTTAAGCCATAAAACTATGAGCTAATGTTTCCTTTTAATGTTCAATAGTCCATTGCTCAGTCCCATCTCCATTATTTCCACTTTTAATGGGGCGGTGGGGTAGCCTAATGGTTAAAGCGTTGGCTCGTCACGCTGAAGACCCGGGTTCGAATCCCCACATGGGCACAATGTGTGAAGCCCATTTCTGGTGTCCCCTGCCATGATATTGCTGGAATATTGCTAAATGCGGCGTAAAACCGAAACTCAGTCAGTCAGTCCACTTTTAATGGATTGTGTTGTATTTTTCTTCTCACTGGGGAGTATACACACCAAGCTTTGCTAGAAGGTGAATGCTCCCTTGCTTTGACCAAATTATTTATGGCAAAACTACAAGTCAGTTATCTCCCTTGTGTTGTAGGGGGCAGTGCAGGTGCTGTACCTGATCCAGGAGATTCTGCCAGCAGTTGTGACGCTCACCAAGAACCTGGTGCCGTTACCACTGAGCAACTCGGCCGTGTTTGACTCCAGCGTCGTGGAGAACAGCCAGAGCACCACCTCCCAGCACTATGCAGTGGTGGAGAGTGATCACCCTTACAAGCCAGCCACTGTCGCCAACTACAAGGTATGCTGTGATCTCTAGATGAACATCATGAACAATTACCAGAAACTGAGAGAATGAAAACATGTGTTGTAAGGACCAACTAGACTGAGGATAGGGTGGTAATAATGAATGGTTGTGTGACTGACCTCCAATCTGCTGATGATCATTGCTCATACTCACAATCACGGGTTGGACTCAGCTAAAAATAGCTTTTACATACCAATGGTAGTGTTGCTGACTACAGCTTTTAACATCCTTATAAAAATTTTGTGGTTCTGCTGTGATCCCTGATATGTCCCTGTCAAAGCTTTCTAAAATGGGGAATGGTTGGGGTCAGCGTGACCTTGCTTGTTGTTTAGCAGGGGCATAGGTGGCCAAGGCAACTAAGATACTGATGATTGCTTGGACGTCTGTCTTTAAGACATGCCAGTAACCTTTCACCATTGGTTTGAATCCTAGATTAACCTGTTTTGTTAACAGTTTTGTTTTGTGTTGTGTTGTTTCACAAAAGTCATAAATATCTTAAGCCATGCATCACTTCAAGTTTTACTTTCACCCTCATCAAGCTCACTTGCCATGATTTAACTGAAAGACTGTTCACAGCAGCATTATGTACTCCTTTGCTTGTCACTTGAAATACTTATGTGCGTTATTTAGTACTTTTGAAATTATACTTCAATTGGCAAGTATATCTGCTCTAGGCCCATTCCATAAAGAGATTTTAGCGGGAAACAGCCACCTGTCACCAGGCTCCTCACTCTCTCCATCATGATTGTTAGCCAAATTTTAAAGTACGGATGTTATGTTTACCAGAATATTAAGATCACTTTATTCAATGTGGCCCAGGATACTGTATTGCCATTTGTGTACATCAGGTGGAGTTCCCGCCCTGTGTCAGGTGGATTGTGCTGGAGTTTGACCCCCAGAGTGCCACAGCTCAAGTTGAGGACTCGCTACAGTTGTATGTGCTGGGCAGACCTCAAGGGGAGCCAACTCTGACCAAGGTGACAGGGGTCACGAACTGTGATGATCAGGACATTAAACAGACTCACTGGCCAGTTCTGAAGAAATTCTATGGTCACAACAACTGGCCCAAACAGGCAGTCATACTCCCTGGTAAGATGCACATAAATAACAGTCCTGGGCCTAGAATTTCAAAGCTCTCTTAGCGCTAAGATAGTCGGAAGTGCCATACATTAACATTAACTTACGACTATCTTAGCGCTAAGAGATCTTCGAAAATCTAGGCCCTGATCTGTACAATCAAAATTGAAGCATTTGTCACATTGGTCGAATACTATGATTTCAGTGTTATATGCCTATGTTTATGCAGTGGGGTAGCCAAGCAAGTAATTCATTTGTCTGGTGCCCAAAGATCTGAGTTTGATCCTTGATACTGGCACAAGGAATTTGATATTACATCACAAGCGTGAATCATATGTGAAATGACTTTGCGAAAGTAGTGATGTCAGGACTAAACTACCTCCTCCAAAAGACGTGGTACTAGTTGGTCTAGAGCATCACAGTCTTTGTTGACATCACATGCTGTTATATTGTCCAGGCAATGAGGTGGTGTTTTGTTTAAGGCTGGATTTTGTCCAAATGGGTACCTCAGGACTATGTGAAGGATGAAAAGGCATCGTTCTATGGCTTTAAGTGTACAGTCATTGGGTATGAGCTGGCATCTAAGCCAGAGGAGGTGAGTATACTGGATGTTTTTATGTCACTTTGTGCTTTAATATAGCTGGAATAAATGTAACTTTGTGCTTTAATATAGCTGGAATAAATGTAAGGATAATGATATTGTATGTCTGTAGAATGTTCCTGGATTAGCTAGAAATATATCCTGAAAGTGATGAACTGAATCCAGATGTGTAAACTTCATGATGATGATGATGATGATGATGATGATGATCCTCTCTCTTTGCCAGAGTGTGCAGCAGTTGGAGAGGGAGCTGAGTTACCTGGGTGGGATGTGTGCCACAGCTCTCATGAGGAGGGACGTTGCTCTACCTCCAGGTAAGTCCTGCTCATTGACTGGAGGACTATAGATTGTAGTATATTGTCTCCACTCCACCTTACAGCTTTTACCACAGTGAATAAGGGAACATAGATGTCATCCTGACTTTGTAAGAAACTCACTGAGTTTATAAGATGGAGCTGTAGGCCAAATACAAAGCTGGTGTTCACACACATTTTCTGTTGCAGTTACTATGGAGGAGCTGGATGAAGAGATGGACATGATAGAAGAAGGAGCTCAACTGGTGAGTTGTGCATGCTGTACTTGCAACTTTTTCATGTCACATATCTTAAAGAATTATGTGGACAAATGTATGTCTTTTCAAATTAAATGTTATGTGTGTCCTTCATGTGCGTCGAGTAGGATTTCTTTTGTTATGGAGTTTTGGTAGAATGGTGTCCTCCCTCTAGATCTAATTGCACTGTTGACAAAATTTAGGCAGCCACTTACTTTGTCTAATAGCACTGAGGGGCAGTTGGGTAGCCAAGAGGTTGAAAAAGTATTCCCTTGCCACGCCAAAGACTGGGGTTCGTTTCCCCCCACACAATGTGTGGAGCTCATTTGATGTTGCTGGAATATTGTTAAAAGCCGTGTAAAACTAAACTCTTTCACACACTAATAGCACAGACAGCATTAGGCTACCCACTTTTCTCCCTATAAATCTGATAACACTGACTTCATAATTCAGCCTCTCACTCACCTTCTGTTCTCCCCTACAGGTGTTCAACTCCCACAGTTCGCTGCTAGGGAAGGGCTTCGCTCTGTCTCACCCACCCACCATCATGCAGGCCCTGGAGGGCAACCTGCCATTCTGCTGGCAGTCCAACGAGCGAGCGTTCCTCAAGGACTTTGTGTCCTGCACACCTGGCACTAGTGGAGGCAGACTTGCCAGGTATGTCCTCCATTTGTTAACCTGGCAATATTTACATCATCTGCAAACATCGAGTGAGTAGAATTTGTATTGCATCATCAATTGTAAACTTGTTCTTTTAAACTTTCTATTGACTCATATGAACTCTGACCAAGGTGACAGGGGTCACAAACTGTGATGACCAGGACATCAACACTCACTCTTCATATGGCAGCTTGGTGTATATAATCCCAGGGGAGCTCTGAGTGAAGTTTCAGTGCACACTGATCCAAAGATGTGGTTATAGGACAGTATATGTGCAGTATGTGAATATTTATTAGAAATCTGTAAAACTAGAAATTACAAGTCCTTTCTAAGGGTGAAATATCAAAAGTAGTCCAAAGGCATCCATTTCTTCCAAAAGTCACATTGGTCTGACCTAGGATGACCTTGACCTAAGGTGAGTAATACATGATACTGCTGTTCCCCTCCTCCAGATGGTTGCAGCCTGACTCCTACCTGGACCCAAAGCAGTGTGAGATCGTGTGTAACAAGGAGGAGCTCAAGTGTAGCTGGCCTGCCGTCGTCACTGTCCTCACTAAGGATCAGTACGGACAGCTTGTCAACGTGCAAGACCTCAGGGTGAGGGGATGTTTGTATGTAGACATGCAGTGTTCATATAGAAGGGGATGTACAAGCCAGTGTGAGATTGTCCATATTTTGCATATCAAACAATTATGCATAAAAGTTTTTATGGTATTGTTTACTCTCCCATTTCTATATAAAAAGCTATGAACTGGAACCATTGATACAAGGTGTGGCTGGAAGCCTTGCTGTTGAAGTTTTTGGTTATCATGTGACAGTTATCATTTGTCAGAGACTTCCCTCTGGGGATATATATGGTTATGGATATTTTGAGGAGCACTGTAAAACCATGCTCACTTGCTTGTTTTGTTCATATAGCTCATCCTCATAATCAGGATAAACATTTATAGCCCATTTATACTTGTGTTTAAATTTATTCTGAAAGGCTGCTTCTGGCCAGTGGAATAAACTGTTTCTTGAATGGGGGAGGTGGGATAGCCTAGTGGTTAAAGCGTTGGCTCGTCAGGCCGAAGACCCGGGTTCGATTCCCCACATGGGCACAATGTGTTAAGCCCATTTCTGGTGTCCTCCGCCGTGATATTGCTGGAATATTACTAAAAGCGGGGTAAAACTAAACTCAGTCAGTGTTTCTTGAATGGGTTGTGATGATGATGTTTTCTGTTGTTGTGGATGCTGTTTTGTTAACTTGTAGATTGAAGTGAAGGCGGTGCCTGTCGACCAGAAGGACACTACAGGAGATGACATGAAGAAGATGAGACGACTGAGTCGTCCCGATGAAGGTGACCTCACATTTGGAGGTCTACCCCCGCCATCACTTGACACTCCTTACGAATCCACCTTCAAAGACAGAAAGGACATTTTCCACTCTATAACCATCATGAAGGTAAGGGCGATTGTCTGGATTGTGTCACAAGATAGCATCCAAAGTTTTAACATGATGATAGTGTTTTGTCTTTAGAATCGTGAACAGCAAGTCAGGGTTCATCTGCACTATGTTTCCTTTGAAATTGTCCAGATTATTAATCTCAGCTTTAAAACATCTGGTTACATCTAAGTAATATTGGTTTACATCTAGGTAATATTTCTTTTAAATATTAACTACAAAGTGACCTTCCCAACAATAATTTTCTGGAAAGCATCCTTTATGGCTGGCCATATGTGTCCTCAAAAGAAGGTACCAGCATTTTTCTTTATGCTTAAATATGATCTGGTTCTTTTCTTGAAAAAACATGCTGGCTATGTTATTTAGAAGATAAAGCTACTCTGTTTTCAATTTTGCGGTCCTTTATCATTGATTTAAGACCGCTAAATGTAATTTAAAAACCAAACGCGTTAGCTGTCTTAAATCAACGATAAAGGACCGCAAAATTGAAAACAGAGTAGCTTTATCTTCATTCTAGCACGACTGATAAGCGTTTTAAAACCGAACTGTTTGGCGCGCAAGAACACAAGGCACAAAGGGTCCTTTTCCCTGGAAATCGCTTGGAATTGTCCCGTTGAAGGACAGGTTGTGTAATGAACAAAATAAGACATTTTCTACAACATAAATGCTATATTTCTGGAACCATTATGCTTGTATTTGTAACAAGTAGCATTCATAAATAAAAAAAAATACAGTTTATACTCTGAGCAAGTACAACTATTTGATTTTTCTCAAGCGAATTATTGATCTCCCCTACTGTATGACAATCGACTCGCCCAAATTCAAGCCGTGAACTCACTAAGTTTAGTCGCTGCTAACTTTATTCATGGAAATAATTGGTGATAACCACCCAACTATTCCCAATTTGGAAAAGACCTGACATGCCACGTTTTATGTGGGATACATGGACAGTGGAAGTGGAAGGACTGGGCATTACGGGCGGGACGGAAGCGGTCAGGTTAGGATGTGTGGGCGGACGTGTGTTGTCAACGTCAACACACGTAGATCTAGACCCACTTTGAATATACTGCCGCTTTTGCGCTGCTGACAGATTTTCCAGCTTCGTAGTTTCTTCACTGGGATTAGGGTCAAGAAATTCTTCTTCAAACCAATCGCTTTTTACTTAAAAAACACCAAAGATGCTGCCGAGATAGAAAGTGCCGATGTCCGACATGTTTGTTTCAAACAATAGGGTCAACGAGTTCGTTGTATTCATACGCGGTGAATCGGTCACTTTAATTGGCGGTCTTAAACTGCCATTTAAGTACGGTTTTGATGAGCCAATCAGAATCGAGTATCACACAATGTTGTGCTAGAATATATGTTGAGCTATTGTGAAGAAGAGCATCTTTATTGGGACACAGGTACTTGATTCTGTATGTCTTGAATGTATATGCAGGACTCGATGACAACCTTTAACAATGTTCCAGTTGTAGAGGTCAGTACTATGTGTGAAACCAATTGTTTGTATGAAGTTTGTGTAAGTCTCCACATTTCCCCCAGGCCTATGAGAACTACTCATTTGAGGAGCTGAGGTTTGCTGCCCCGGCTGTGCCCCGGCCGAGTGAGAACATGCTGGTCCGTGCCAACAACGATGGGACATTCAGTGCCAACTGGACACCGGGCTGTGTGGGCTTCTACAACATACACGCCACCATTGATGGGTTTGAAGCAGGTGTGTATATGCTAGGGAAAAGATGTTTAATTGATGGAGATCATGTTTATTGTAGGACCTTGACTAGCCCTTGTGAAGTGCTGATGTTTTATAAACACTTGTGTGTTGTGTTGCTAGGTGATGTATACAAGGTGGAGGTGAAGGAACCCCCCCAGGGAGTCCCCCCTCCCTCACAGCACGCCAAGAAGGCCCACCAGCCCAGCAGGGTAGGAGACTTGTTTAACTGTATCACTTCATTCCTTCTCCAACCAAAACTCTGTACAACATCATTTGTGTGAGAAATCCACTGACAAGTGTAAATGGAAACATTTATCAAGTAACTGAATTACTTACAGAATTTAATGTTTTTTCCTTCTGATGCACATTATATCCATTTATCTTACCTCACACATAAATGTTGCTTTCTGATTGTCTGAACGCTCTTCTATTATTTTCAATGTACCCCGCTTACAAGCGAGTAACATTTCAATGTACCCCGCTGTCAGTGGCAACTCATTTGGTACTTCGTGGTAGTACTTCTTTATCTCGAATAACATTGAATCACGTATGATGTACTGAAATTACCGATGTTTTGCGAATGCAAATCGATGGAAGGGAGATAACTCTAAATCTGTTTTTCTTGTCAGCAAAAATCTAGCAATGGCTACAAAAAATTTGTACCCGTGCTTCAAACAATTCAAAATTAACATTAAGGTGTTCGGTAAGATAAATACATTGTTCACTGGTCCCTCGGGGCCCATGGGTTGATGTACCCTCGATGTTTGTTTATGTTCCCCTCATAAACAAACATCGAGAGTACATCAACCCATGCCCCTCGTGACCAGTGAACAACTTATAATGTTCTAGAGATCTTTAAAAAGTGAATTGCTGTTTGTAATGATTTTATGCAGAGCTGATAACAGTGCACACTAACCCCTTTCTTTCAGTTAGAGTATTTCATAGATGTTAAGCACTCTAAATCTAGATCAGCAGACATCCTTAAAAGTATAAATGTAAATTTAAAATGTGCGGAGTAGTTCTACATAGAAAATGCTTACGTTGGCCAGATGCGGAAGTTTGTTGGGAAGTGCAGTGCTGGTCTGAGGGTGCGAGTTCACCCCACCCTCCAGAGTGAGCAGATAGGTGTGGTCAAGCCTGGTGGGGTCATCTCCTTCATTGACGAGGTGAGTGGTCTCATAATTAATTTGTATCGTCAGGGAAAAAGTCAATTCAGATCTAGCTTATTTGGTTATGTTAATTATATTCCATAACAGTCATTTCTGTATGTTCATGCACATAGGTAAGTATCTCCACTGGGATTGATCATGCCATTTGTCTGTGTTATATTCTACATAATTCAAAACAAGATGAGACAATACAACTCTTCTAGCAGTATGACAGTTTAAACCTCTGCCAACAGATCCACAACGATGACGGCGTGTGGGTGAGGCTGAGCCCGGACTCCATCAAGGAGTGGTGCGTCAGTGGCTACACAGAGGCATGGTGTCTTCAGTACAACCAGCATCTAGGCAAGGCGCTCCTTGTACCTGTCGAGGAACCCAAGTCCATCCTGGATGAGATGGTCAAGGAAGCCATACAGAGGAAGCTCCCGGAGTATGTGAGGGACATCTTGCCCAGGCCACGCAGAGGTGAGGAGGATGCACTTTGTGCTGTGTTTTATTGTTATTTGTTTACCTGCTAGTTATTTCATGCTGAATTAAACTGTTTCTGAGCAAGTTAAGTGTTTTTACAGTTACGTGTTTGCTTGAGTTTACTTATTCTTCATAAGATGTTTGTAGTGGCCAAAGACTGTATTAATCACATTATTGTTTATTGTACATCATAAGAATTATTGGTTGTGCTAACTACAACATGTGTTTCATTTCAAATTCATGTTTTTGGAGTTTCTTATCAGTAGTGTGTGTGTAGTGTAGAATTCTCATTTAGGCTTACTGGCTGATGTTAAGTACTTGTAGAGCGACCATCACACGGCAAACTAAAGCCTGACAACACATGTTGTTGAAATTTTAGAAGTTGTCAAACTCGTGTTTTCACACGACAAACACTTGTCAAAATTTCGTGTCATTTGAGCGCCATATCTTAATGCGACAATCTTGTTGACTGCGATTTGTTGTTTCTGAACAACACGAGTTTGACAATTCTACACACGTCAAACTCGAGTTTGACAACGCCGTTTAATGGAAAAGTTGGTGAGAATAGAGACCGATCCTATGTCTCCACAACTCTGAAATTGGTGTTGATGGTGAGTTGTTGGGATGTTCATACTCTCAAACTCGAGTTTGACAACATGTGTTTTCAGACTTTAGTTTGCCATGTGAAGGCCGCTTAAAAGATGTAACGTGGCTCTCTCTGTAGCCTGTGATGAAAGTATATTTGTCTTTGTTGCTGATGCATCTTATTCTCTCCTAGTCTATTGGTTTTGGATTGGAACTTTGATATGTTAACCACTAGCTGAGCTGCAGGATGTTTAATTCTCATACTATGTGCAGGGCCTGGGGTGTACCAAGTGGTGAAGTGTGGATCATTTGGCCACAACATCCGCAGTCGCCCTAACCTGAAGGCAACTCCCATCGGCATGCTGACACTGGGGAAGAGGCTGACTGCCATTGAGGATGTGAGTGTTTACGTCATTATTTTGTTTAGCCATATGTTAAACGTTTACCTTCTGTGTCATGGGGATAATTATGTTTGTAGACACAATACAATCTGGAAATTTGATTACAATTGGTAAAAGTCTAGTTATGACAGAGATACATTTTGAAAACTGAATTACAGAGTCCTGCAAACATCCCAAAGCACTGCTGATCTACCCGACTTTGATTTCATGATTGTTCTGATTCACCAGGTGCTACTTTCACGGCAACCTTTACTAAGGTTACTTTTAGTCCCATTCTTTAATATTGCACTAAGGTTACCTTAGTGATTTACGATCACCTTAGTGGTTTGTGACAGGAGGCCCAGACCTATGAACAGCTCATGAACAGCTAATTATTACATGTAGAGTCATCTGTTGAAAGTCAGTCAAGCAAATTCAACTAATTTCTGCTAACCCATGATGTTTATGGTGTTTAGACATTACCACTGACTCCTGATTATTGTGATGTTTCATATATCAATACATCAGTACTTAAATGTCCCGTTACACTCCTAAAGATGAACCCTTGATGATTCGGGTTAGAATAAGTCTTATTATTTATTATAATCTATTTGTATAGCGCCGAGTTCCAGCTAGGCTGCTCACAGGCACTTTGCATTTTTCCTCGATCATAGATATGTCAGTCTCAACGGCACTTCTTATTATCAATCTCAACTCCCTGGGGGAGCATACAACTGTCTTCAGCAATCCATGCTTGTCATTAAAGACGACTAATGTGTTTTGGGGATCAGACTAGCTGATTGGGGTGACACATGTAATCGCATCCCAACTGAGTAGATCAATGCACATGATGTTGATCACTGGATTGTCTGGTCCAGACTCGATCATTCACAGGCCACTGCCATATAGCTGGAATATTGCTGGAATATTGCTGAGTGCGACTTCAAACAACAAACCAACCAACCAACTGTTGCACTCCTATAGATGATCCCATGTCTAGACAGGACCATATAGACCATACTGTTTCCATCCAGGCAACTAATATCGACGGCACCTGGGTGAAGCTGGATGTGGAGAGTGTTGAGCAGTACTGTCACAGTAGTGAGACAGAGGCGTGGTCACTGGCCGCAGGGAAGGACAGCATCGTGTTTCTCCGTCATGAGTCCGAGGTGGGGCCGGTCGGGAAGGACCCTTTCTCCTTCAACACCCTGCCAGTCACATCATCACGTGGCTTCGACTTCTCCGGAGCACACTGTCACTCAACCAGCCTCCCCAGCTTCAGTCTCAAGAGTGACTTCACTCTAGGTAAGTAAAATGACTTCATCTTTGCAAGGCGTGTACTGTTTTTAACAGGTAACATAGGCACTGAAACCCTGCTAATCTGGATGTACATTTCCGAGTGTGTCGTCCTGTAAACAAATTATGGTGCTTTGTATTTTTCATTCTCAATATATATGTTTTCAACAGTAAAATATCAGGTTTTCGGTCAAAAGGGTTTGGACTGTAAGGTTTCACTGAAAACTTGGACTGAAATTTGTAATGAAATGTTCCCAATCTTTGTCAAGATATAATTTATGAAAGATGTTGACAGGAAAATATTGTTTGTCTCTGATGAATAATTATGAAGAAGGTAGATATTAATGAAGACAAGTGAGATTTGATAATTATGATATTTTCAGAGAGCTTTCTTCATCATTTTCAAGCAGGTAGAGTAATAGTTTGTGATTATAGACCTAGCGTGTATGCTTCACCATTCTAGCCGTAGTATGCATCTGGCGTCATTGATCACACAGAAAAACAAATACTCGTGATAACAATACATGCATTATGCTGTTTTAATCGCATGTTCCCAAAATGAGTGACACAAAAGTTATGTTCCAAAACAGGCAACAAATATTATGTCATTAACTGTGTCTCACATCATTATTGATTCACTAACAATGTGTCGTGTGTGTTTTCACTTAACAAAACTGTTGCTGTATGTGTTGAGGATTTTCAGTGGAGCTCTATCATATGGGCTGTTACAATTCAATCGTGTATTTGGTGAATCAAACTGTATCCCTTCATGGATTCAAATTGTTATTTTTGATAACTAGAATCAAATATTTATTATTTTTGTAAAAGAAAGGAGTGTTTTACTTTAATTTGAGAGTTATTTATCAAAATGATGTGTGCTAAATGGAATATATCCACACCAGTCAGGGTAATAATCGACACTCTATATATTTAATTTGACAGTAATGTGGTCACTGGTCATAAATTATCTGTCAGTATCATTAAAAGATGCCAAATGAATGTATTTTGTTCTTGTTTAACCGAATTTACTAAAAGTTGCATCGACTTCTGACATGTTATTGTATTGCCAGTATTGGTATTCGGTACCCAGTATTCATGATATGTATCATCTTTGTGTCATAGTGGATTCGTTGCAGCCCTAATTATCATAAGATTTAAATTATAAATTCAAAAATGTATTTCTAAAATATGTGGCAAGAGAGAGGTGCAGCATATATCACTGACTAGGGTCTGCTATTATATTCCTGCTTTCTGAGTCTGTTACTATTAGAAAGTATTTCCATGAACTTGAACCCTCTTAGAATGTGGTGGGCGGTGGGGTAGCCTAGTGGTTAAAGCGTTGTCTCGTCACGCCGAAGACCCGGGTTTGAATCCCCACATGGGTACAGTGTGTAAAGCCCATTTCTGGGGCCCTCCTCCGTGATGTTGCTGGAATATTGCTAAGAGTGGCGTAAAACCAAACTCACCAGTCAGGCTTAGAATGTGGGTTAGAATACGCCTGCAGCACTTTATCGATTGTTTTAATAATTGGATCAGTTGTTAAAGCTTAAGAACAGGTGCCACCGTATCCAGATGCTTTGAAGTGTTGCTCATTCTTTCTGTCACTGGTTTGCCTGGTTCCGACTGTGTTAGTCTCCTTGATGTAGCTGGAATATTGCTGACTGTGCTTAAAACAACAAACGAGTCATGAGGTTATAATTTGATCCTTATACTGAGCAATGTCAAACTTAAAATTAACATGATTAACGCTTATATCAACACAATTCAATTGTATTATGTCAAAAAATTTAATAATATGATTTTAAACTATCAAGAAATTTCTACCGATGGATACTGTTCACCACGAAAATAAGCATTAGAAAAAGAAACTACCCCTGCTTGTCGTTAGAGGTGAATGGGATCGGGTGGTCAGGCTCACTGACTTGGTTGACACATGTCATCGTACTCCGATTGTATAGATCGATGTTCATGCTGTTGATCACTGGATTGTCTGGTCCAGATTATTCACAGACCACCGTCATATAGATGCAATATTACTGAGTGCAGCGTTAAACAACAAAGCAAGCCAGCAAGAAAATGAAATTTAATAACTGTTTAGCTCCCTGCTGGAAGCATTGGACTTCATAAGTGCCAGATCTCTGAAACATGAATAAACCATTGATAAAAGATAGTTTGTATAAATCTACAAGAGGAAATGGTGTATTCTGAGTTTAGTAAAGCCTGTGTAGTGCTGTGTTGTGTCTGGTAATGGACATATATACAGTGTACACCCATCTCTCTTTGCCAGGCTTCGCCCCTAGAAGCACCACAACCTCCTTTGCATTTGGGCATCCAGGTAACCCTTCTTGTTTGCCCTGTGTCTGTGAACTGTGGTTGCCACTCTTTATTTTCTCATACTCTTTGTCTTTACAGATAGTAGCATTTGAAATTTGTATTTCCTTGTGCAGTGAAGATTAGCACTTTCATTCTAAATGTCATTATTTCTTGATAATTCTTGTAATGTTTTAACTGATTTTGTTTACTAGGAGTTTAAACTTTGTAATAGATGGCTAAAGTTATGGATAAGGGGTTGATTGTAAGTGTAAATTGGATGACTAACAACACATTTTTAACAACGTTAACACTTTTGTTTTCAGTATTACTTTATCATGAATATTATTGACTAAATTTTGTGCAGGTTTGGTTTTTAATGCATAATATTTTGGTACCATAAATGACGTTTTTGTGTGACCTTTTCTTAAATACACTTATACTATTTTTGTTAAGGATATTTTTTCAGTTGCTGTTTTTATTCTGCACCAAATCCAGCTTATTTTATTTTTCACAATGCACATCAATTGAAGTGTGAGATATAACCTGTATTATATCGGTGTGTGGTTAGTAATTTTGTTATTAACCTCCACAGAAGCTGCAGCAAGTGTACCAATGTTCGGTCAGTCCTCTGCTGGCGCCACCGCCAGCCCCTTTGAACCTGTGACGCTTGTAGTAGACTCAGCAGGAGACGAAGCCCAGTCTTCGAGCGGTGGACCTTTCACATCTACACCAATGACGACGAGGAGAATGCCGCAGCCAGTCAAAGCGTACTCCATGCCGGACCGACGTGCACCACAGACGGCCTACCTTGAACGCCAAGCTGCCGATCTTGGCATGATTGGGAAGGGGAGAGATGGGAGGGACCTGCCCCCCGAGCTGATGGGTGTGTCTGTCAGGGAACTAGTCAAGGCTCTAGGTGAGCATGTGTGTTGTGGCGTGCTGCTTTAACTGCTTTTGTGCATGTTGAGCTTGTTGCAACCTTGTGGTCTCAGTGATGTGGTTTGTCAGTTTATCAGTGATTGATCTCATGTGAAGTACGGCTTCTTGTCATCCACACATTGTTTCACATTCTACGTAATATTTCATCAGCCCCAGTTTGATAATGATAAGTGTTTCAAAGTTTAAATTGTTGAAATCTACAGTTGTGTTTTTATGCCGTCTTACATATTTACAAATTGCAGTATTTTCAAAATGAAGATATAATAAAAAATTCTACCTCTTTGTGAAAGTTTGGAATAATTATTTGTAAATAACCAGTTTGTATAATCTCTCCGAAAAAGTGCAGGGATTTACCTGGGTTATTTCTTTAAGAGGCAAATGGTACCATGTGTACTTGTGACAAATCTTTAAACAGGTATTGTATCTAAGGAATTAAAGGTGAACAGAATTTCATGCATTTGTAGTTAAATTGGTTATTATTGGAAAGTGATTGTCAGATGACGCACCAGTGGCCTGGCAAACTCCTGTCAGTGTACTGTGATGATGAATAAATCAGTCTATGAAACTCCCCCAACATTTGTACCAGATCACAGGGCTGATAACTACCAGTCCTACTGAAAACCAATCTGTCAAATCAACATTGTCTGAAAGTATTCTGTAAATAAATAAGACAGAAGAAAAGGTATGTTTGATGAGCTTTATTTAAAAGCACAGCTTCCCCAAACTGATAACCTTTCACAAATTGGACCCACATCAAGTTTACATTTAATGGTATCCATGGGGGTAAAGTCTAGAGATATTATCATTGAAACATTTACCTGTCCATTGGTCTCAAAACTTTTATTTTTTTCTCACCTGATGCAAAATTAACACATCTCAGACATTTTAACGGAATGCTGTTTTGAGCAATGGTATAACTGTATATGCACCTTACCCAGATTTAGTTTACTTTAGGTAGGGTATAATTTACAGGTGCACTAATATGGGTGCCGTATGTTCACTATAAATCATATGGTGTTTTAGACCCATCAAATTTAAGAAAATGCTGTCCTGAGCTGACATGATTTTGAACAATACGTTGATCACAATTTTAACCTGATGATACCACCCTGGATGTGCCTGCCAATGTATTTATTTATGGTTTTAGGTGGTACTGATTTTTGAAAATTTATATTCATGACAATTTGCTATAGCCCGACCTGATAAATATTCAGGTTACCTCCTTGCCTAACATCACAAGACAAAAAGCAAATTTGATTGCAAGACCAAGCCTAAATTGACCATTTCAGTTGAACAAACATTGGTCTATGGAAGGAACTTCTTGACCATGCCATGTAAAAGTTCACCCAATAATTGTGCAAATTAGATAATCACAAAATAATAATGGCGGTCACAGTTCTTATTTTTGAAAACAGATTTTATTCAACCTCTGGTCTTGAAATGCATTTTTGTGTGTGTTTTTCTAACATTGTGAACTTTGCCCACTGTAGACTTGAAATGAAATTGTTGCCCTTTGTGCATTGAGACAGTGTTGACTTATTGTGGTTTTCCTTTTGCTTGCCTCTGCTTGCTTGGCACACAGATAATGTGAAGTGTGTAACCGCTGTCTATGATAACTGCTGGAGCCAGGAGTTTCACAAAGTCCCACAGTTAAAAACAATATCCCTGAATTATCGATTCCGTACAATCAGTCCCCAAAGACTGGTGTCGCTTGTGGGTAAGATGCTTGTTGTGTGGATGGGGGCATGTGTATGACAATATAACCACGTCTTATCTTCCTATCTGTTCCCAGTTTCCGACCATGCATGGTTATATACATCATTATGGACTTGGTTCCTTCATCACCACGAATACATATGGCCATTATGTTGTGCAGTTGGTATTTGATAAACAGCAATTCAAGCGTGGCCAGGGCCTTATTCATCAAAGTGATGTTAGTGATATTATTTTAAGTGTATGTTAGAGGGAGTAGGTAAGGGACTTATGTTCACCTTATTGCTAAGATCGGTATCTGAGGGTTTTATTCATCAAAGTGATGTTATTTCTGCAACTATTTTAAGTGTATGATAGAGGGAGTAAGTAAGTCAGTAATGTTCACCTTATTGCTAAGATCAGTCTGAGGTTTTTATTCATCAAAGTGATGTTAGTGCTATGACTATTTTAAGTGTATGATAGAGGGAGTAAGTAAGTCAGTAATGTTCACCTTATTGCTAAGATCAGTTTGAGGGTTTTATTCATCAAAGTGATCATGACTATTTTAAGTGTTATGTGTGTCACCTTTTTATTGCTAAGGATCAGTATGTCAGGTTCACCTTATTGCTAAGATCATCTGAGGTTTTTATTCATCAAAGTGATATTAGTGCTATGACTATTTTAAGTGTATGATACAGGGAGTAAGTATGTCAGTAATGTTCACCTTATTGCTAAGATCAGTCTGAGGGTTTTATTCATCAAAGTGATGTTAGTGCTATGACTATTTTAAGTGTTAGATGGAAGGAGTAAGTAAGTAAGTAATGTTCACCTTATTGCTAAGATTGGTATCTGAGGGATTTATTCATCAAAGTGATGTTAGTGCTGCGACTATTTTAAGTGTATGATAGAGGGACTAAGTAAGGGTCTTATGTTCACCTTAGTGCTAAGATAGGTCTGAGGGTTTTATTCATCAAAGTGATATTAGTGCTTTGACTATTTTAAATGTATGATAGAGGGAGTAAGTAAGTCAGTAATGTTCACCTTATTGCTAAGATCAGTCTGAGGGTTTTATTCATCAAAGTGATGTTAGTGCTATGACTATTTTAAGTGTATGATAGAGGGAGTAAGTAAGTCAGTAATGTTCACCTTATTGCTAAGATCGGTATCTGAGGGTTTTATTCATCAAAGTGATATTAGTGCTATGACTATTTTAAGTGTATGATAGAGGGAGTAAGTAAGTCAGTAATGTTCACCTTATTGCTAAGATTGCTCTGAGGGTTTTATTCATCAAAGTGATGTTAGTGCTATGACTATTTTAAGTGTATGATAGAGGGAGTAAGTATGTCAGTAATGTTCACCTTATTGCTAAGATCGGTATCTGAGGGTTTTATTCATCAAAGTGATATTAGTGCTATGACTATTTTAAGTGTAAGATGGAAGGAGTAAGTATGTCAGTCATGTTCACCTTATTGCTAAGATCAGTCTGAGGTTTTTATTCATCAAAGTGATATTAGTGCTATTATTTTAAGTGTATTATAGAGGGAGTAAGTAAGTCAGTAATGTTCACCTTATTGCTAAGATCGGTATCTGAGGGATTTATTCATCAAAGTGATGTTAGTGCTGTGACTATTTTAAGTGTATGATAGAGGGACTAAGTAAGGGTCTTATGTTCACCTTATTGCTAAGATAGGTCTGAGGGTTTTATTCATCAAAGCGATGTTAGTGCTATGACTATTTTAAGTGTATGATAGAGGGAGTAAGTAAGGGACTTATGTTCACCTTAGTGCTAAGATCGCTCTGAGGGTTTTATTCATCAAAGTGATGTTAGTGCTATAATTATAAATCTATGATAGAGGGAGTAAGTCAGGGAGTTATTATCACCTTAGTGCTAAGATCACTTTGTAAAACGGGACCCTGGTTCCAATGAGTGCTTAGATTACGTTGCATATACATTGCATATACAATGTTTCTTGTTCAACCACCTCTGCACCATGTGCCCTAGCCTTTCTGATGCGAACTCTTCGCAGTGCCTCAATGTCAGACTGTGGATATCGTTCACTCAAAGTCTATGTAAAGAGTGAGATTTGACTTCTGTTACTTACAACAGTCTAATTTCATTAGCTTTCATCACTAATGCACTCTGGGTGCCATGTGTATTCACCGGTGATTGGGGAATGTACTGCATACAAACCTTTGACAATGCTTTATGTAAGTTGACTTTCTAAGTAGGCAGTAGATAGCAAAATGAGATATCATTATTACAATTCTCTGTGCAGAGTTGCATCCCTTAGTTGCCAGGATCTATTGCTTTTGTATGTGCTCCATTAAGGAACTTAGATATCATAGGTATCATAGCACCTAATCTGTGCTTTTCGGTTTTACTTGTGTATAGTTATATTTGAGTGTTTTTGTCCCCTATAAGGAACTGGGCGTTTAGTTTGTCCCTTGTACCCTATGCTAGTCAGAAGAGTGAGTGAGTGAGTTGTGTTTTACGCCACTTTTAGCAATATTCCAGCAATATTACGGCGGGGGACACCATAAATGGGCTTCACACATTGTGCCCATGTGGGGATTCGAACCCGGGTCGTCAGTGTGACGAGCCGACACTTTAAAGATTAGGCTACCTCACTGCCCCTAGTCAGAAGAAGCACTGTAGGATCGGGTATTTCAGTGACTTGATTGCATGTCATCATGCCCTGACAGTGACTCATTATATCAATCACTGGTTTGTGATCTGGCCCAGACTCTATTCTACACAGGGCAGAGAGATATGGCTGCATATAACTCTCACATTAGGCAACAAACATAGATGATGACATTCCTCTCAACATAAACTCAGAACATTTGAAATTTGGACAGCATAAACAATGAAATAATAACATAAATAACATATCAGAAATGAAGCACTTTCTATGAGCTTTTGCGCACTCCAAGGACTCATTCTTCTGTATTGAACAGAAGTGTGTTTTAAGCCCGTGGTCATGTATAGCATGTATGTTTTGTACTTGTTTTTTATTTTTCCTTTGATGAAATACCTTTTGTTCAATGTGCCATGTTTTTTGTTGTAAATCAGATTGTGCTACTGTTTGTGTTTTTGAACTCATGCATGTATTTTAATGTGAATGTCATATTTCAAGTTTGATTAAGTGTATAAGTTCTATACAGCTTAAAAAAAATGTATATGAAGATCACATCATGTAACCATTTCTGTTTACTAACACAAGACCTGAATCAGCTTATGTATAATTAATTTTGAAATTCACTGTCAGAACTACATCTACATGTTTTAAGGAACCTTTATTTCTATATCTTTAGAGCACTATTAAGTGTGGACATTTTGTCTTATTGTCCCTTTATGTCACATGGTGCTGAATGTCTCCCTTGAAAATGTGTGCCGATTGACTTCTTCCATTTCTGATGAGTAGTAACGCTACATCAAGTTGCAGTGCAGAATTGTGTCCCTTATCTATGCTAGGATCTGCTAATAAAGAGGTAGAATCCCAGATTTGACTCATTATGAACAGTGGTCTGTTGGGACCACACTCATGCGTGAGGGTTTCACTGTGGTACAATGTGCATGACATTCATCACTAGGGATATGGTCGGCCAAGTTATGTTAGCAACCGCTATTTGCTGTGCAGAGTAGTGTCCATTGGTCAGGCCAGAAAGCTTTGCCTGTAAAGATCAGAGAACTGCATCTCTTCAGGTTTACCTCCAACATTAAGCTTACATGCTGTGATGTATCTGGCATATTGTTTAAAGTGGGGCTAAACTCAATCACTGAATCACTTTGGGCTTTCTGTGATGTAACAGAAGCATTGTTCAAAGCAGCATGAAACACAACCCGCTCCCTCCTATATCTCAACTGTCTCACCTTTGTTTACATCTTTATAAAGCCAACACTTGTATGTAATTTCAGATTAATGACAGATTAAATGACTAGAAAAGGCCATGGTTCACCTCTTATTGAGGTGTTATATGTTCATCTTGTTGACATATATGATTTATGTGTATTACAGGTGAAAGTCGAGCCAATGGTAATGGCCCTACCCCCAACCCTTCCCCTCCGGGCTCTCCAAAGAAAACCTCACGCAGCTCAAGTCCAAAGCCACCCAGTGACTCAGGTAAGTCTAAAATGAGTAGGATGTACTTTGACAGGAAGTAAATTTTGTTGTGGTACAGTCTTGTCACAGCAGCAAGACAGTCCAACATTTCAAGCATTCTCCCCATATTGATATGCAATTTGGAAGTAAATTTCATCAACCTTCAGATAAACAGAAAACTTTTGCATATATGATAGTCAGTGTCTTAGTACAAGAGACTAGGTTTGAGCAGATTTGGCATAGAGTTGTCGTTTCTTCTGCCAGGTTCTCCCCGATCAGGCTCCCCAGCTATGCGTGACAGGGACAGCCCCCGCCCAGGGGACTCCCCGCGGGGGACACTGCAGAAGGAGGAAGCCTTCAAGACCCCACCTGGTAGCCCCATACCTATGAGGAGCACTCGGGGCAAGCTCCAGAAGGATCATTCCTTTGACAAGAACATCTCCCCTCCTGTGACACCTCCTCCTGTGAGAAAGGAGTTGCCTCAAGTACCCACAGCTCCAGAGGGGCGGGTCAAGGTACCCCCAGTGAAGGATGTGCCTGCATTACCAACAGTTCCACCCCCAGGAGCATCAGGGTGTGGCAGCCCGAGATATGCTTCGCCAGTAAGAGGAGGCAGGTGAGTGCATTTATAAGGTTTTTGATAACCATCTTGTAGCTATTCTGGAGTGGGAGATGAGTCATATGAAGCTACAGTGTTGACTTGGCTGTGATTTGTATAATGATTGTCTCTCTCTCTCTTGTATAACAAGTACAGATTTAGGGGGTCCAGATTCTGACTTTTTAGTAAAGGTTTTCTCTTAGTCTGTTGGCAAGGTCAGGGTCACTTGGGCAGGATGTGCGGCCATTCTCTGTAACAAATACAGTATTAGGGGGTTCAGATTCTGATTCTTTAGGAAAGGATTTCCCTTAGTTTCTAATGCTGTGTAAGTCTTCTTGGTTATGGTATATGAAAATGTCAATTTTAGCCCACATCGGAGGGTAGCCACAGGAAGTCCTCAACTAGGAGCAAGTGCTGCTGGGATAGTTCGGCCTGGCAGTCCTGGACAGAATACCCCACAGATGGCTGGAGCGTTCAATATAGGATCATCATCACCAAAAGATGAGGCTATAAGGTAAATTCAGATCTTCAGAGTTTTTAGTTATGCTAATGTTTGCCTTACCATGGTGGCAAATTGAAATGGATGTTGCTGTATATACATACATGTTCTTTCCTTTGCAGGTTGTCACCTAAAGCAAATAGGAAGGATCGAGGTCGGCAGCTGAGGACCAAGCGAGAAAGGGCTTCATCCCCATCTCCTCGTGATATAAATCCTTTGATGAGGTCACGGTCATCTTCAGCCTCCCAGATTCTGGATCGACCACGTGACCCGGTCAAGGAAGCCTTGTCTCCGTCAGTGGCCGAGTGTCTCCGGGCAGTGTTTGCTGCATTCATGTGGCACGAGGGCATTGTCCATGATGCCATGGCATGTGCTTCCTTCCTCAAGTTCCACCCCGATCTGCCAAAAGAAATGTCCAAATTTGTGAAAGAGAAGAAACAGGAGAAGATCCGAGTTCGTCATGCGACAGACTCCAGCAAAGATCTTTCAAAGGAAAAGAAGAAGGATAATATTAATGAGAGTAGAGTTAGGTTTAATCTTGAGCCTCAGATCAAAGACATCAGTGAAACAGAGCTGCTGAAGGGGGAGAGGGCATCAACTCCCATTCGTCCCCCGATCGCAAGAGTCAAATCTGAAGGGGACAAGTGGAAGCTGGAGGCAAAGGAACGAGATGAAGTTCGGGACAAGGAGGACAAGGAACTTCCGCCAACCATCCAGCATCTGGTATACTTCTGGGAGGAACTGTCCACATCCGTCCTCAAAGTCATAGGCCAAGACCTCATTCTTCCTAGTCCTGCTCAAGCTGTGAAGATGAAGAAGGCCGAGAAGAAGGATAAAGAAAAGGATAAGGAAAAGAAGAGCAAGAAGCGGAAAGAGGCAAAGGCTGTTGCCAAGGGGAATCTGTTTGGTGATGCAGTTGCTGGGATGTTTGGTGGTGGAGGTGGGGAGAGGGAGACGTTGTGCGAACTTTGTGGAGGGTCCTTCCCCCACCCGGTTACATATCACATGAGGCAGAACCACCCTGGTTGTGGACGGCATGCCTGTGGGAAGGGGTATAACAGTGGGGGGAACTTCTGTGGCGGCTGGGCGGGAAACTGTGGAGAGGGAGGCATTGGCGGCAGTAGCTGGTACCTCATGTGTGATAAGTGCAGGGACAAGTACCTCCGTGACAAAAAAAACAGTCTCAGAAGGAAAAGGATAAATCAAAGAAAGTGAAGAGGAAATCAATGCTCTCAAAACAAGCTACCTTGGTGTCACCTCAAGAGGGTCATATAGTGTTGAAAAACAATGCTATGTTTCTCTTAGACCTGGCAAGTGCCTCTGGCTTTACCCTACCCAAACATCACAAAAAACCCCACTCCCGTGCCGACATGATCCTTCCCAGTGTCAGTGAAGACCTTGGGTCAGAACTAGAACCCTTCCCTCCTGTTCCCTTCCAGTATCTGGTCCAGCAGAATGCCCAGAATGCTGACTCAGCTTTCGCAGAGGATATTTTGATCGATGACGAAGAGAGGGTGTTTGTGAGGTCAGGGTCACTGAGCATAGCAAACAGGAGAACAATTTCATACAGACCAAGGTTGCCAACAGAACCACGACATAGTCCGTTGGCAAGGTCAGGGTCACTTGGGCAGGATGTGCGGCCATTCTCACAGTACTCGCCACCAGGACCAGTGGTAAGTATTGAATAACAAGTGGCATAAGTGACAGGACACCTTGTCAACTGGAGCTCCTATTGTGCGATAGACTGTTCAAATTGTTATTGTCTCTATTGGCATCTAGTCTAATATTTAACCTCCTCTGGTCTTGATTTGCCACCATTAGATTTCATGGTTTCTTGGTTTGTCAACACCATGCCTCTGTGTTTTACCAATACAGTTATAGGTATACATTGGAAAACTTCATAACTTAGGGTTCTCCTTCCACTTTAAGGGGCGGTGGGGTAGCCTCTAATGGTTAAAGCGTTGGCTCGTCACGCCGAATACCCGGATTCGAATCCCCACGTGGGCACAATGTGTGAAGCCCATTTCTGGTGTCCACCGCCGTGATGTTGCTGGAATATTGCTAAAAGCAGCGTAAAACCAAATTCAGTCTGTCAGTCCACTTTAAGCTGCCATGCCAGTATTTCAGGAAAACTGGTCACTGAGACAAATACTCACTCGCACCTAATGTTGTAGTGTTTTCCTTGATATTGATGTACCCTTTAGGAATCTGGGTTACAGTAACACTTTTATACACCCCTGCTTATTGTAAGAGGTAAATTATTTTGATCAGGTTTTGTTGGTCATGTGTCATGGAAAATAGCAAATCGTTTGCCTGGATCAGACTTCATTATTTACAAGCAACCAGAGCTGGAATATTGCTGATTTGCTGTTTTGAACAACATTAAGTAGTTGATGTTGTAATCAAAATGCCTGATGGCTTGTTCAGTCTTCGTTGGGTCATGTTCCTTTGTGTCTTGCAGGACCCCAGCATGAATGTGTCTGGTGAAGCTAAGGCGGTGGTGAAGAGTGCTGGAACAAGTCCAGACAATGAACAAGAGCACTTCAAGAAGATCTTCCACCGCAGTATATCAGAGATCTCCTCCGATGATGAGAACAGTCAACAGGGGGCCCACAACAGGGCCATGGCCAGGAGGAGAAACAACAGTGGAGGAGTCGGAGGTGGGTGGAACTGTGGAAACCAGTGACTCCATCTTTGTTGTGTCCAAGGAAGAGAAGTTTTGGGACTCTTCTTCTTTACTATGATTAACACGTTTCTGAGTATATCCTGGCTGATGGAAGCTAGGATGCAGACAGCTTATATATGTACATGTAAAACATCAGAGGTGATAAGATATCAAAGGTGGAAACTTCACAGTGGAAGTTAACAGTCTTATTTGTGCTAATTTGTGATTGGCAGTGTACAAATATGTGTGAGGAGGTATGTTTAACAGTGTTTGATAATAAGCAATGGACATTTGAAAGGAAGGATGGAAATTATTATCTGATTGTTATAATGGAGCAGTGGCCATGTCTAGCCATGTTTTAAGGTAGTCATCAAGTAACACCCAAAAGCTGGATGACCTACAGTAACACATGATAGAATATGTCACAATGGAATTCAATTTCTGCTCACAGCATAAGTGTAATAACCGGTTCAGATGTGTAGAAAATTTCAGTGATGCCAAGTATGGAACAAAAAAGTAAGGCTAGTCTTAAGAATTAGCTGTGCTTAGAATGAGATCTTAATGACCACCTTTAACATGCCATATACCCTTACACCAGTGTTTTCGTGTTAACATCAGTGTGTACTCATTATTCCCTGTTTCAGATGGAGGGATGTCATTATTGAAGCATCCATCAGCAGCCATGACAAAGCTGATCAACTCGGTGGACCGGAGTGGAGCACCCTCGGGTAACGGAGAACGTGCGCTACAGCGGCCTGTGATGGAGTTCATCATCCAGAGACATGACCTGGACAGTTTGCAGCTGGCCATGAGACAAGCACTGCGCAAGGCATCATGTCGTGTGTTTGCCATGCAGGTAAGATCAGTACAATATTGTCATTACATTAAGATGGTATTCATAATGTTCTTTCAATAACTTATTGTGAGTGGGCGTTTGTGACTATGTGAATAACATCCAGTATGGGTTTATCTATTTGTAACAATCTGTCATTAATGTCAGGGAGTATTTCTGATTGCCAGTGAATAACATCACGGTATTTGAAAGGATCTATCAACAACTTGTTGTCTAAGAATTCATCACATAAGGGTTGTGTTTCAAATGGTTTATCAATAACTTGTGTGTAGGGTAGTTGTGACTTCACATGGGTGGTATTTGAAATAATCTCTCAATAACTTGTTGATAGTGGATAATTTGTGACTTTTCCATGAATATCGTCACATAAGGTGGTATTTGAAGTAATCTATTGATACCATGTGTGTAGGATACTTGTGACTTATCTATGAATAATCTCATTTGCTGAAGTCATGTGTAACTAACTGCCCATCAATATCATCATGAATGGATGATGGATGTGTGATAGGGAGTATTGACAGCCAGTGTACTCACATTCCAATTGTCTACTGTGTAGGCCTTCAACTGGCTGCTGCGTAGTGTGGTGCAGCAGGTGTGCCTACATGACCTCTTCTGGTTCTTCACGGTGTCTCTCATGCCTCCCGTGGATGAGGAGGAAGAGGAGGAAGAACAGGTCAAGGAGAAGAAGGACGTCAAGAAGGACCAAGAGGTGTGTGCCATACTTGTATCAGTATCTGTAGTACCTCACAGTTCCTTACACAAATTCTTTTACAATTATCATGTTTTGATAATTTGTCCAGTTTGTTTGTGAGTCAAAAGAACACACATTGAAGAGCAGCATTAGTTGACATGTGTTAATGCCCTGTCTCTGCACCACCTACAGGATGTACCTATGTGTGAACACCCGCTGTCAGACATCACTATCGCAGGGAAAGCAGTGGCCCCCTTCCCTGAGACCTTCCACACCTTGCTACAGACCATCTCTGATGTCATGATGCAGTTACCCCTTGGGTCCTCTCTACAGGTCAGTGACAGACAGCCCTTATGTAATTAGTTGTACCAATATGTGTCATCAAGTAAACATGTTGTGAGGTGACATTTGTTTGAAACGCTTTTCCCTTTCCCTGCCTAACAGGGCCAACTCACTCTCTCGCTCATGGCAGTGTTGAAATTCCTGTTCAGGAAGGGTACTCAGTATGTCAAGCTTGTCCTGTATGGTTTGAGTTGAGTTGACTTCAGGCTTTCTCAGCAACAAGCAGACATAATACTGAGAGGATGTTCAAGGCTTGAAGCCAGGTACTAACTCACTTGAATTGTCAGGTTCTGCCTGCTTGATTGACTACATACCCTGATGATGTGGGGCCTTTATCATAATATTAACCATTGGTTGACTGGTTCAAGACTTTATTATTTATAGTCTCTGTAATATGGCTGGAATATTGCTGCAGCATAAAAAGAGCAACTAAATTCACTGCTGACATAACAAGTGAGTTAAATGGGTTTCAAGTGGTTGCAATGTTTGCTATTTATTCACTCATTCACTCACAAAAGGTCCCACTCACTCACATACAAAAAGTTCCACCCACCCACTCATCCCAACTCATCCCAACTCACCCCATGTCATTCATTCAATTCATTCAATCATTCATTCAAACTCTCACTCACTCACTCACTCACTGTTCACTCACTCACTCACTGGTTCATCTACAGAGGATGGGAGTGTGTTGCTACTGTCTGGAGTTCACACAGTCAGACCACCAGTTCCTCCATGAGAGTCACGTCTTCAGCAACATCAGCCGCATCCTCAGCAAGTCAGATGAGGAGTCGGAGGAGATTAGTATAGATGCCTCACAGGTGAGTACACTAGCATGGTGGAGCTTCTTCATTGGATTGTGATCTCATCAGTACCATGCAGGCTTACGTCATGTTTAAATTGTGGCCAAAGTGTGTTTGGTATTGTTTTAGGAAAATGCAAACGTTTAAGATCCTGGCTAGCTATTCTCGAAACGTTTGTAGCCCTACAAACTTCTTAAGCCCATTCTTAACACATTGGCTAAGATCAAAGTTAAGGCTACGAACGTTTTGAGAATAACGGCCCTGCATTAGTTTTCTTAACTATTCATTTACCAATAACTCTACAAGACACTCAGAAAAATATATTTACACCTTCAAGATAGAAAGTAGATGAATTTATTGCTTGAAGAAATGCACCATTAACAATGAACTAACTCCTTTGTGTATATAGTTTTACAACTGATCATAGTCAAAATTAAAAAAAAACGTTTTAAGCTAAATGTTAGACATTGTTTTGGACTGTTTTCACTTCATAAATTTGCTGGTTTCTGTATGAATTTGGCCTTTGTATGAAGTAATCCTTCTCGGTTATTGTAAATCATTTAGTGAGGCAAACCTGATGGACCTAGCTATTTCTTGTGTGATTATTATTCAGGGGAGACAGTGGATGGTATCGATGTTGGTGAGGACTATCTGCTTGACTTTTGTGGCAAAATTTTGGAACAGTTAACATTGAATTGTGGAGTCAGTTGTACTCGTTTGTTTTATTCATAATTTGATATTTTTGTTGTTGAAAAAATTGGGGGGAAATTATGTGAAATCAAGTGAGTGGGTCTTTCTTGAAGTTTTGCAAGCATTGTTTAGTTTGATTTCTATTCGGTGTTTTCTGTTTGGAATGGTTGTGTTCACATTGAAGAAAATTATTACAGCATATTTCATTACTCTTTGTATAATTCCACAGCATAAATGTTAATTTTTTGGTATCATCCATGCTTTCTCATGAGACTTCATCCTTGTCAAACTCTCCCTATGGTGACTATAGGACATTATTTGCCAAACACTGTGCAGAGTTATGTCCCTTAGCCTAGTCAGGATTTGCTGATCAAGCATTTGAATTGATTCACCTTGATTGTGATATATGATTTGTCAATATCATGCCTGTGCTTCAGGGAATTTAAGATTATGAAAATCTTTCCGAAAGTTTCAAAATTAATTAATGCAAGGTTATCTCATTTCAAAACATATTCAACTATTTATGTCACAAGAGCATTATGATTAAAGTTATTGTAAGATGTGACTAACAGGATCGTGTGGTTCGTTTCACTGAAGCAGTTGAATAGATCAGTGTTCATGATGCCAATCACAGGGTTGTTATTTACAGACTGCCATAATTCTGCCGGAGTATTGCTGACCGTGGTGTTAAACCATTTAAAACACATACATATATGTTACATACAGAGCTATTGTTTAAACTTCAACCCATTAATTGACTTTTCTACCTTCACATTTTTGAAATCCCAATTTCTTAGCTCTCTCTGTTTTTCTTGCAGCTTGGTTTCAAGGTGTCCTGTTTACGGGACCTCACAGGATCAGCGGAAATCAAAGCCTCAAGTCGACAAGCAATGATTGCCAGTCTAACAGGTAAAAATCCAGTAGTCCAGTATAAATACAAAATATATCTAGCAAAACAGGGAGGCATAGTTTGTCCAATCGTCCATGGAACCACAGTTTGCTGTGTTAGAAACCTGTGATCGAGAATTCTTAGTTCTTACTTGCGTCACTTAGTTTTCATAATTTGTCGGCATCATATCTGTGATAGTTGGTTTCACTGTAGTGGTCAATGTGTATCACTGTATATTTTCCTCCATAATGCATGCCACTCATGCATATTTATGAGGGTCAGCAGTAAGGTCAAGTTTTTTTCAGTCTCCAACTACAGTGCTTTGTTACTTGCACTGGTGCAGCCCAATATTACAAAGTGCAACCTAATTATTTGTCAATTTTTTAGTGGGTAAAACATCTAAATAATTCATAAGCATATTTCTGATATTACATATTGCAATAAAAACTGTGCAACTGGAATTTGACTGGTGCAACTAGGTTTTTATCTTAGGTTGCACCTGGTGCAAGTGGGTTAACATCTCTTAAATCGAGCCCCGAACTATAGCTACTGTGAAGTTCAGATGTGTTTGTGTGTGTTGTTACAGATAATTCTACAGAAACATTCTGGGAGAGTGGGGATGAGGACCGAAACAAACTGAAGCTGATCAACATCACATGCTCCAACAAGTCCGACCCAAGGATGGTGTACGCTCATATCGACAACACAAGAGATATTGGGGTACGCACTTCTTTAAACTATACAGGTTTTATTACTATTAATAACATATCCAGCCATACCTAACATAACCACTCATTAATGATATCATTGTCTGCTTTTCCTAGAATTTAGTAGAAATAGGTTGGATGTCATTTTGTTACAAGAACATTCATCCCTACATTAATTATTTAGATTTAACTCATAGATGCTTGTGTACAAAAAATATATACATCAGCAGGTTAATCAATTTGTTGTTGCCTTTGTTATTCCAAACTTTATGTGACAAATTGTATCTTTCACCTCATTTCAGTTCCATTAGCAGTTTGGGTAAATGTCTTTGCAGAAGTCTCATGAAAGTGAAATGATTTTAGTGCAAAGCAGACATACTATAACAAGACATTCCTTGAATGTAGCACATTTTGTTAATGCCTAAAAAATGGGCTGATAATATTGTGATGGTGTCATGTTCATTGCTGGACAATTTGTTAATTTAAAAATGGAAACCGGAGGCAGTTATATATGAAGTTTAGACCTGCTGTAATCTTTAAATGATGTGATGGTTTGTTGTGTCCAGAACAAGGTGTCGGTGGTGAACTTCAGTGCTGGAACCTGTCCAGAAGACATGAAGAAAGTCAGACAGGTAGGACATAATACTCTGGATAGATTACAGCTGGAGCTGCACTCATATCTTTCACTTCAGGAGCTGTGTTGTGAGAAATCAAGGTTCACACAGACTTGAAATGGCCTTGAGTTTGTCCCTAGATTCTGCTTTGAAAGGGTCTTGAAGTGATTATTGTCTTGATGGTGTTTGAAATTATTGTCACCAGTAAACAGTGATCTTTGCGATTCAAAGGAAGGAGACTTTCTGAAAATTTCTGATTGATATTACTTATATTTTGTGCATATGTATTTTTAAACACAGACTTATGAATGTTTACTAGAAATTTAACTGCAATGGGACATTAGTCTATTAGCATTACTCATAATGAAATCCAGCTGTCACACTGGCCAGTCGACATCTTATCCCTTACAAGTCAGTCAACCAGCTTGTACAGTCATAGTGTCATAGTGTTTGATTTGATGTCTGTTTGTCAAAGTATAACTGATCCTGATTTCATTTTGAGTATCTGAACAGAACTGGCTGGTGATTGTAATGCAGATTTCTTTTGTTACACAAATCCTTTTCACTGAAAATACATGTTGGAATAGTGAGCATGTAATGATTAATCATCTGTCACCAGACCTGCCTGTACTGTCAGTATTCTCTGATGGAGGTCTTCTTAGTTATTTGAATTTGATGTTTTAGTAATGTTCGGAATCAACTGATGACTGGAAATTAAACTTACACTTCATTCATAAAGGCACTGCACATCCAGTTGAATGTTGGACTGAATTAATATCAAATGCAGTTCATTCTTTGGTTATGGACAGTTGGACACTGATAATACAATCAATCTCCAGATAGAGATGAGAATATTGGAGGATCAGGCTGACAGATTGATAAAGATGGAGATGTATCTTCAGGTGGAGCTAGAGCCTCGCCATGTGGGCTGGGTGAGCTGTGCCCTACAGGGTCAGGTTGATAGATTGATAAAGATGGAGATGTATCTTCAGGTGGAGCTAGAGCCTCGCCATGTGGGCTGGGTGAGCTGTGCCCTACAGGGTCAGGTTGATAGATTGATAAAGATGGAGATGTATCTTCAGGTAGAGCTGGAGCCTCGCCATGTGGGTTGGGAGAGCTGTGCCCTACAGGGTCAGGTTGATAGATTGATAAAGATGGAGATGTATCTTCAGGTGGAGCTGGAGCCTCGCCATGTGGGTTGGGTGAGCTGTGCCCTACAGGGTCAGGTTGATAGATTGATAAAGATGGAGATGTATCTTCAGGTAGAGCTGGAGCTTACGCCATGTGCCCTACAGGGTCAGGTTGATAGATTGATAAAGATGGAGATGTATCTTCAGGTGGAGCTGGAGCCTGGAGCCATGTGGGTTGGGTGAGCTGCCCTATGGTGATAGGTTGGGATGTAGCTGGTGAGAGAGCTGGAGCCTACCATGGGTTGGGTGAGGTTGATAGATTGATAAAGAAGATGGAGAGCTGTATCTTCAGGTCAGAGCTGGTAGAGCCCCTACGCCATGTGGGTTGGGTGAGCTGTGCCCTACAGGGTCAGGTTGATAGATTGATAAAGATGGAGATGTATCTTCAGGTGGAGCTGGAGCCTCGCGCCATGTGGGTTGGGTGAGCTGTGCCCTACAGGGTCAGGTTGATAGATTGATAAAGATGGAGATGTATCTTCAGGTGGAGCTGGAGCCTCGCCATGTGGGTTGGGTGAGCTGTGCCCTACAGGGTCAGGTTGATAGATTGATAAAGATGGAGATGTATCTTCAGGTGGAGCTGGAGCCTCGCCATGTGGGTTGGGTGAGCTGTGCCCTACAGGGTCAGGTTGATAGATTGATAAAGATGGAGATGTATCTTCAGGTGGAGCTGGAGCCTGCGCCATGTGGGTTGGGTGAGCTGTGCCCTACAGGGTCAGGTTGATGGATTGATAAAGATGGAGATGTATCTTCAGGTGGAGCTAGAGCCCCAGCCATAGGGTCAGGTTGATAGATTGATAAAGATGGAGATGTATCTTCAGGTGGAGCTAAGATAGATTGATAAAGATGGAGATGTATCTTCAGGTGGAGCTGGAGCCCTACATGTGGGTTGGGTGAGCTGTGCCTCTACAGGGTCAGGGGTTGATAGGATTGATAAAGATGGAGATGTATCTTCAGGTGGAGCTGGAGCCCGCCATGTGGGTTGGGTGAGCTGTGCCCCTACAGGGTCAGGTTGATAGATTGATAAAGATGGAGATGTATCTTCAGGTGGAGCTGGAGCCTACCGCCCATGTGGGTTGGGTGAGCTGTGCCCTACAGGGTCAGGCTGATAGATTGATAAAGATGGAGATGTATCTTCAGGTGGAGCTGGAGCCTCATGTGGGTTGGGTGAGCTGTGCCCTACAGGGTCAGGTTGATAGATTGATAAAGATGGAGATGTATCTTCAGGTGGAGCTGGAGCCTCAGCCATGTGGGTTGGGTGAGCTGTGCCCTACAGGGTCAGGTTGATAGATTGATAAAGATGGAGATGTATCTTCAGGTGGGAGCTGGAGCCCACGCCATGTGGGTTGGGTGAGCTGTGCCCTACAGGGTCAGGTTGATAGATTGATAAAGATGGAGATGTATCTTCAGGTGGAGCTGGAGCCTCGCCATGTGGGTTGGGTGAGCTGTGCCCTACAGGGTCAGGTTGATAGATTGATAAAGATGGAGATGTATCTTCAGGTGGAGCTGGAGCCTCACCATGTGGGTTGGGTGAGCTGGGGGGTCAGGTTGGGTGAGCTGCTGTGCCTGGATTGATAAAGATGGAGATGTATCTTCAGGTGGGCTTCAGGAGCCGTGCCCTACTCAGGTGGAGCTGGAGCCTCGCCATGTGGGTTGGGTGAGCTGTGCTCTGCAGGAGACCCAGTGCCGCCACCTGCAGATGGAGATGAAGGGCTCGGACCAGAGCCTCCGTGTGCGGCAGGTCAAGGTGCTGGGCAGCCAGGACGATGAGGACATCTATCTCCCTGTCAAGAAGACGGCCATGGACCTGCAGGAATACAACTGTGAGGCAGAGACTCTTCGAGTGTTCAGGATACTCACCTCACAGGTACGACAAAGAGTAGTGTCCCTTTGATTTACTTGGTTTGTAAAATCTCTGCTAAATTGATGTTTATTTGCTTCTTTTAAGTTCTGACATTTAATTTCAGTAATAAATACTCAGAAACTATAGTCTGTTTCAGTTTGTTATTTTTGGTTAATTCAAAATATTTGTAATCTTTTGTCTAGTAAATTATGTTTCTAATGAACACAGATGTAACAAGCTGACAGATATAAGGAACTGTCTTTATTTGTCTTGACCACTTGGTGTATGTTTTCTTAAAAAATACATCTACCCGTGAAGGTCCGGGTTAGAATATTGATCTTCAGTTACATATTCTTGTCGTAAGAGGCGACTAACGGGATCGGGTGGTCAGGCTCGCTGACTTGGTTGACACATGTCATCGGTTCCCAGTAACTTAGTTTACTGTATTTATTGATTTTAACAGACAAAAGACAATTGCTTTGTAGAAGAACTGTAAACTGAAACTGAGGTTTCTGTGAGATGCACCTGCATTACATCTTTAACCAGGTGTCTGTCTTTTATGAAGGTGTTTGGTCGGCTGATCTTCACGGAGAAGGAGAACGACGATGATGTGGAGGGGAAGAAGGATGTGTCCGATGCCCTGGATGTGGACAATGACCTGAAGGAACACATGGTGGGAATACTCTTTAGTCGCAGCAAGCTGTCACACCTGCAGAAACAGGTAGGGCCGACACCTGGAGATGAGCTGACGGCATTTGTCATTCTCATATACTGAATGGTTTTACTGAATATAGCAGTGTTTGTTTACTTTGCTCATTGACAATTGTGGACTATATATTCTTTTCCCCCCAAATTGTTACAAGGTTGCATGGAGTGACATTCCTTAGCTAAACCAGGATCTGCACATTATGCATTTGAATCTCAAGTCAGGCCACAAAGTTATTTGTTGTCCGTAGAAGATTGTTGGCTTTGTCAGCCCCTTAGCCTGAAATACTGTTCAAAGAGGCATTAAACATGTCACTCATCTGTTGTTTGTAGGCACCTATTTCAAAGGAAGGGGAGAGGAGAGAGCCTAGAGGTTAAAGTGTTGGCTTGTCACACCGAAGACCTGGACTTGGTACCCTACATGGGTACAATGTGTGCAGCCAATTTCTGGTGTCCCCCACCGTGATATGGCTGGGATATTGCTAAAAATGGCGTAAAACCGTACTGACTGACTCACTCACTCACCTATTTCTAGGGGCAGCATGCTAGTCCAGTGGTTTTAGTCTTTGTCTGTGACGAGTGCATAAAGTGTGAAATTGTGAATCATTCTATGCCAAATTTTTTAACACTGGTGTTGGGTTTTTAAAAATCTTGTTTACATATTCTGTTCTTCATGTCCCTACATTTATTTAATCAATTTTACCACGTGATTACAACATAATGGTTACGTTGTGTGAATGTTTCTATGTGATTACAACATAATAGTTACATGGTGTGACTGTTTCTCTGCCAGGTGTGTTCCCACATCGTGCAGGGAATCAGGAAGGAGGCTGCTCGTATCCGGGAGGAGTGGGAGAGTTCCCTCACACACGTCACTCGGGAGATCCTGGATATAGACAGGTATGTAGTGTAGTCTCAAAACCTGGGGAATCATATACTAGATTCTTCATTATGTGGTCTTTAATATGTTAGCACCTCACCATGGGCATGGCTGGTTAACCAAAGGATTTCTAACAGATTCCATATTCCTTGAAAATAGAAATGAAAATAGAAAATGTACCTACAATATACATTGTCCACTTGCAGGTCATCGGATGTGTACTGTTTTGAGTTGTTGTCGATGGTGCTGGCACTGAGCGGGTCGAATGTGGGGCGGATCTACCTGGCCCAGCAATATGGCCTCATACAGGACCTGTTTGGCCTCCTTCACACTGCCACACCCAGGATACAGAGACAGGTAACTACTTCCTCATCATTCTTCAGTCATGCTGTGGAGCATCGGATACCCTAGTGCCACGATTTGCTTGCAGACTTCCTTCCCTTAGCCAGAAATGTCCTTTAATCCTTACTGGTGCTTATTATGTTTGCCTAAGACCTGCATCACTCTGGACTTTCATCCTTTCATCAAGTTAGTTGGTTGTTGTTTAACGCCGCACTCAGCAATATTCTAGCTATATGACAGAGGTCTGTAAATAATTGACCAGAGAATCCTGTGATTAACAACATGAGCATCGAGACCCGTGAAGGTCTGGGTTAGAATATTGATCTTCAGTAACCCATGTTTGTCGTAAGAGGCAACTAACGGGATCGGGTGGTCAGGCTCGCTGACTTGGTTGACACATATCATCGGTTGCGAATTGCGTAGATCGATGCTCATGCTGTTGATCACTGGATTGTCTGGTCCAGACTCGATTATTTACAGACCGCCGCCATTCGATATGGGTACTAGAATATTTCTGGTGTCCCCCGCCGTGATGTTGCTGGAATATTGCTAAAAGCTCAGTCAGTCAGTACAGACTCACTCACTCATGAGCATCGATGTACACATTTGGGATACGATGACTTGATGACATGTGTCAACTGAGTCAGCGAGCTTGACCACCCGATCTCGTTAGTCACCTCACCTTATGACAAACATGGGTTGCTGAAGACCAAGTCTTACCAAGATGTTCACGGGTCCATCCTACATCAAGTGACACACATAGACATAGGTGGAGTAGCTGAAACATTGCTGAGTTAGGCTGAGTTAAAATGTATAGTCACATTGGCAGTATTTCAGCCATATTGTGATTCAGAACATTGCTGAGTGTGGAAACAGCAAACCATCGAACTTGCTGATGGTGTGGTTGTTGTGGTAGGAAGTTGTCATTATGGTTCATGAGTGGGAGTAAAATGTGGATTTGTTATACCCCTGACCATATATTTGCAGTACAAAGCAACAGTAATATCTACCTAAGACAGGTTTTCAAGCTGAACATTTGTTTCTCACCCATCAGTGACTTAAAAAACTGAATGCTCAAAGTCAGAATTGTGACATCTTGGTGTGAAAACATTTGTTTGGGGGTTAAAAAGGGTAATGGTGTCCTGTGCATTTTACTGATCTTAAATAAAAATATTTTTAAACCTTTAATGTTTTTCCCTCCAGGTTACCTCAGTGTTGCGACGAGTATTGCCAGAGGTGAAGCCTCAGATCTTGGCTAAGATCTTGTCCATCCCTGCCCTGCCTCCGGTAGACTACAGCATCGTGTCGGTGGCAACCCGTGAGGAGGGAGACGCCAACTTTAACCCAGACACCCCAGGTAAGTGACACATTGACATTGTAGTGACATTCATCGAATATTTCAGTACCCATGCGTGAAATATGGAAGTACAGTTTGAATTATTCCTTAATAATGATAGTTTAATGATGATATTCACAGGAATCCTAGATGTGTTCCTTGCCTGTATCAGCAAGGCCCTTGATGTTCAGACCAAGGTGAAGAGCAGTGGTCCACACAAGGGCGTCACCACTCGCACACTGTCAGAAAGTCTACATGATCAACCATCGACTGAGTAAGTAGCCAGTTATTATTTTCTCATAATAGATAAAACTCTGTAATTTGTGTCAAGGTGCCAAACAAAGTCTGATCATTTTATACTGTTCACATAATGTTTTGTTTGTGTGTCCAATTCATATTCCAGTAGCGTCAGAAGTGTGCAATGGCCAGTACGTAATTGTGTCAGTAGTGGAAATGGAACATGGGGTTGAGGGCTAGGTTAGTTAAAGCAAGACATGACAAAGACCTAGGTTTTATTCCCCACATGAGTACAATGAGTGAAGCCCACTTCTGGTGTCCTACCATGGTATGACCAGAATATTGATAAAAGTGGGGTAAAACCATACTGGAGAGACAGATTCATCATCACCTTGCTATGTGAATAGTTCAGCTGCTGCAACAGTAATCTCTATCTCATTCTGGTTTGTCATGTAATGAGATGTTATTCAAAATGATTATAATGATGTCATACTCTGATACAAAGAAATTCCCGAACTGGCTTGTACTATTGTTGTGTATGTGTATGTTCAGGCCACATGGTGCTCGGTGGTGGATGAGAGGACTGATGTCTCCGGCACTGGCTGGCACCATTATTTCCCTCATACAGGACATGGCGGCGGTAAGTCACTCGTGCTGAACTCTCACACAGTCACTGTCTACTCCGTCAGTCCCTCACACAACACTCTCACACAACCGCACTACCGTCACATAGCCACATGACACCCTTTCAGTCACTCTGCTCTCACACACTGGCCTCTCATGCTACACTATCACTCTGTCACACAACACTTTCACACTACCCCTCACATCACCACGCTTTGGTCACAGTCATATGACACTCGTACAGTGACACAACACTTTCACTCTGTAACACTACACTTTCACACTACTGTCACACCTTCACATAGTCACATGACACTTGTACAGTCACACTGCACTCTCACACTACTTTGCCACAGTCACACTACCCCCATTTAATACGACACTATTGTCACATGACGCTCTTACAGTCACACTACACTCACATAGTCATACAGGCTTGCTTCACTGTCTCCCTGAAGTCAAGCCGGTCAGTTTACTCATCAACTTTGATTCCATCTTCAGGGCAAGTTATCTGAGACGTGGGCTGCAGTGACAAAGGCAGCTATTGCTGAGGCCATTTTGAATTTGACCAAACTGGATGAACCCCACAGAGCACCTGAAACCTGTGTGAAAACACCAACAGTGAGTGTATATGATCAGATCTGGGGACAGGAGGCAACATGAGCCTCAAGTTCCCCTTTGTGAAAAACATTCACACATCGAGCTTTAACAAAGTTTCGACAATGATCAGCTAGTTTAAGAAAACTACTGTACACATATGCTAAACATTGATTGCTTGTTTGCCTCGAATAATAATCTTTAAAATCAGAGAAAACTGATTTTTGCTGTCTCAATTATTTTCAATAGCAATACTTTTGTTGGTTTGGTTAATGGTATTCATGGTATATATTTATGAAGACTGAAGCACCTTAATGGAATGGGTCCATTCTATGGCAACTGATCTAGGGCAGTCATCACAGCAGTGATGTTTAACATCATTACAGTTCGAACCCTGCCTGTGGTGTGTATGTGTGTGTGTATGTGTGACCCTGTGTTTTGCAGCTGTGGTTGGCCGTGTCCTCCCTGTGTGTGCTGGACCCGGACCATGTGGAGCGGCTGTCGTCTGGAGAGTGGGTGGCCAGTCCTGACGGTCAACATGGTCAGCCCAGGGTAAGGAGTCTTGTCCACTGATTACTGGAATATTTATCACTGTATGTTTGAGAGCAGTCGTTTATGCGATATTTTGGCATTACAGGGTCATGGCCTCTTTTTGTTTATGTCTTGTCTTGTTTTTGTTTTTCTTTAACATATCAAGTGTCAGCATCATGGTCTCATATACAGAGTATTATTGCAACAGGTCAGTGATGGCCCCAATATTATTTCATGCACACTGTCACATCTAGCCTCAAGCCCATTGTCTCATGTATTCAACCTCTGGAGATCTGGGTTAGAATTGGTCTTCACCAACCCATGCTTGTTGTAAGAGGTGACTAATGGGATGGGGTGGTCAAGCTTGCTGACTTGGTTGACACATGTCATTGTATTCCAATTGCGTAGATTGATGCTCATCTTGTTGATCACTGGATTGTCTGGTCCAGACTGGATTATTTACAAACCGCCGCCATATAGCTGGAATATTGCTTAGTATGGTGTAAAACAACAAACCAAACCAAAACAAAATCTCATGTAGTATCATATACCAAATCTCTTTCATCATGTTTCATCCAGACTTGTGAACCAGTGTTTCATTCAGCCCCTTGCATCATGTCACATTCGGTCTCATGTTCTGTGTCTCTTTCTATCTCAATTGACTTCATGATCCATGTCGCAGTCAGTTTCATTAGACAAGTCTTTAATCCCTTGCGCTATGTCATTCAGTCTCTTGAGCCATGTCTCATGACCATGTGTCTTGTTTACCAGCCGACGTGTGATAACCATGACGATGGGGTGACTCCAGCCATCATCCTGTGTAGCGAGTGCGGGAACTTGTGTGCTGACTGTGACCGCTATCTCCATCTCCATCACAGGACTCGAACACATCAGAGACAGGTTGGTGCAGGCGCTACTTGCCCACTTCAAGTACACTTATATCTGTTCAACATAACAGGAAATTCATCATTAAATATTCTTTCAAGGCACCCTCACGTATGGAGGCTTTATGTATGCTCAGTCAAAGGTGAGCTTGTTCACCTCTGTAACCTCTGGGAATTTCCTGACATATGATTGGACGACATTTAAGGTCAAGGTCATTATTTATGAAGTAGGCTTAACAGATTTTGTGTACATGATAACTCCAGTATTTAGTGTTGCAATTAGATGAAACTTGGTATAGTATTAGGGATTGGTCTTGACTACTTAGTCAAATGACCTCCATCAGTAAAAGGTCAAGGTCACTAGATGTCAGATTATGAAACTTGGCTCAGAATTTATGAAGTATATGTGCCTGACCTCAACATGTTGGAGTTCCAGTATCTAATACAGACAAGTTTCTATCAGGTGTTCAAAGAAGAGGAAGAAGCTATCAAAGTGGACCTCCATGAAGGGTGTGGTCGGACAAAACTCTTCTGGGTGATGGCTCTAGCTGACTCAAAAACACTCAAAGCCATGGTGGAGTTCAGAGAAGGTAAATAATTGTTGTTCTTCTTCTTAAGCAGATTTTTTAAGTTGATGGAGTTGCCGGACTTGCCTATGTTTTTAGGCTTGAAGAGGATGTTTTTGAATATTTGTGTTTCATAGTCTGTATGAGAGAAGTAGACAGTCGCTAAAAGCCACATGGTTTGCAAGGTGTTGTTATTCATATTTTGTCTGCCCATGTCACATTTTAGTATGCTTGTTTTCATCTGTTCACTTGCTTCATAAAGTTCAAAGGCTGTGCAGTTAGTCTTCATCATATAATAGTATGATAATCTACAATGCAGGCCTCTGTTAATACTGAAGGACAGCTTACAAATAAGTTCTACGTTCACACTGCAGTGTTGTATAATTTGATGGTGACATTTCAGGCAAGGTGTCCAACACTGCTACAGTGGGCCCTGGCACCTGCAGGTTCTGTGGCACCACCAGCAACACAGGGATGCTGGCTATAGGCAATGTGTGCTCCGATCCTGACTGCCAGGTGAGTGAGATGCTGGGGTCGGAAGCATACCATTTAGCAAATTCAGACCCTGAGGGGTTTCTGGGTTGGGGTAGGTCATCAGAAACATTTGTCATGGGGTGGCAGAATGGATTTGTTGGTCAAGTTTCTTGATTTGGTTGATAGTGTATCTTCATATGGTGATGTCATAGGATGTAGATCATTTCAGTCACTGTCTTTTGTCCTTACGTGATTATTTACAGGTCATATAGTTTAAACACTGCAGACTGCTGTGCTAAACAACAAACAAACAAACAATCAAATGAGCAAGCAGACATCAAATACACTGAAGCACCATTAATTGTTAGATATATGGGAGTGAGTTCTGCTATCAGATTGGCCTGAACATGATAAATGTGATTGGAACCCGTACATCTTCATTTGGATACTTCATTACAAATGTTGTCCATAGCTCTAAGAGTGCCAGTATTAGATCAAAATAGAGAAAGGAATCTGATGAGACCATGACATTAACTTGGATTAACTAAGACCTGGATATTTGGAGCAGGGATGTAAAAAGTCCAAATACTTTTTGTAAAAGTTCCAATCAAGTAACAATAAGTTATCACTGAGTTTGCTACTAACTGGGTTATGGTATCATTTGCAATTCAATTACTGTAACAATGTGATGATCATGATACACAATACAATAACAGTATTAATAATAATATTTAAGTGTCTGGGACCCCCCATTTTGTTGTCCAGGACCCCTGAAAATTAAGTGTTTGAGTCCCAGGGACCCTCAAATACAGGACTCCAGGTAAATCCCTTTTGGAGTAACAATTTCATGGTCAGATATTATGTGTGAAGGACTTATGTAATAATGACTATGACTCCCAACTCATGTTACTGACTCCTCCAGGAACACGCCCGCAACGCCTGCACCAAGGTGCTGACATGTGGCCACCCCTGCTGTGGCATCAAGAACGAGGACCCGTGTCTGCCGTGCCTCCGAGGGTGTCAGTCTGCCAACCAGCCCCCACTGAAGCAGGACTCAGATGACATGTGCATGATCTGCTTCACCGAAGGCTGTCGGCCTCTCCTGCCATACTGGTACGTCCATGCAGTTTAGATTACTGTAGTACTAGTCATATTTGCTTGTGACCCGAACAGCTTAGTGACACAATTGGCCTTGTTACATATTTGTATATGCAGAATTGTGTCCTTTGAAGGGCCAGTACATTGAATTTTCTGAAGCATTTTGATCAGCTGGGTCTTCTGCAATCCTTTATTTGCACTTTTGGTTTGAGAAGTGAATCATGCATGAACTAAAGTCGTGACACCGCAGATGCAGGATGACCAGATGTGGCCGACTGTTGGACAATTTGTTCAAAGATAGGGATGTTCATCATCAATATTTCACAACCTTTGTGTCCATGGTTATCCTATGTTCATCCATGATGTAGGGACGAAGTTGATAAAAAATCATTGAAGACAATGGAAATCGAAGCAACTGTCGGGTTATCTAGTCCAGATAATAATCATGTCTGATATAGCCAGAATATTACGATCATGCACCTCCAGTCTTTCTATATTGTGTACTTGTGTTCATCTGACTTTGTGCTGTTGCAGCTGAAGTGTGGGCATGTCTTCCACATGCACTGTGGCAAGAAGATCCTGGAGAAACGCTGGATTGGTCCACGCATCACGTTCGGCTTCTCGCTCTGCCCAATCTGCAAGGTTAGTAACCAGGCCAGTTCATTAGAGATGAAAGCTCATACTGGAGTTGGGGAGAATCATCAATACAAAGACATCTTTATTGTGTGCAACTATTCAATGTGTTTGTGAGCATGATCCCTTACATGGGTACAATATGTGAAGCCCATTTATTGTGTTGCTGCTGTATTATTGCTGGAATATTGCTAAAACTGTGTAAAACCATTATCAGTCACACATGTCCTGTTCATATGAATCAAGTATTTTGGCTGGACTCTGTCATAAAAGACTGATAACAGGTCTTGAGATGCAGTGCATCAGTTTCCAGAATATTATGGTTTGGTTGATCCTCACCCTTTGTTCACACAACTAGTACTGTACCTATATATAGTACCCTAAGATAGTCCGCTATGGATTACTGTGATGCTGGTGTTTGTTGTACAGAACAACATTGAGCATCCAGTGCTGAAGAGCCTGCTGGACCCCATCAGGGAGCTGTTTGAGGATGTGAGACGGAAGGCCCTGATGAGGCTGGAGTATGAGGGCCTGCACAAGGCCGAGGTCATCACCACTCGAGGGGCTCGATTCTTTGGGGACCCTGCTGGATTTGCCATGGACAGATATGCTTACTATGTCTGCTTTAAGTGCAAGAAGGTGAGTGCTACTAGCAGGCGGTAGTTGCAGTTTACTTCTTGACATGTCCTACCTGGAAGTCAGGATCATGCATGTCTTTAAGTCTTTTGTATTGGATGAAATTTGTCAGATACTGATCTTTGTAGTTGCAGTAGGTCTATTTTTTCTACATTGAAACATGCCAAGAATGTCTTATTACAGGTGACTTGAGTTCTTTGCTTGTAATCCTCCTAAAATGACTTTTGTATTGTGTATCAGCCAAGATGTGTCAGATCCTATTTTTTGGACTTCCTGGAGGTGTTTTTTCAAGGACTAATGAATTGTCCAAACTTCTTTGGGTTGTTGTTAAAACCCTGATGTTAAGACTTTCATATTTAAGGGTCATTTGCTTCAAGTGATGCTGTAGCAAACCTCAAGGACCACCAGGACCCAGTAGAAGTTTAAATGTTATGGTGTGTCTGATAGGTTGATGCTGGTGTAAAGATTCATATTAAGTTTGAGTATCTTGTTTGTAAAATTCTGAGTCTCATTTCACTTTGCATAATTTCCTGCACTTCTGATTCTTCAGGCCTATTATGGGGGTGAGGCGAGATGTGACGAGCAGGCTGGTGGTGGTGGGGATGACTATGACCCCCGGGAGCTGGTGTGTGGAGGTTGCTCGGACGTGTCCAGGGCTCAGGTAGGTGGTGATCGGTGGTGATTGGGAGAAATGGCTTTCAATGTTATTCTCTTAAAGGATTTCACTGCAAAATAGAGCAGACTTTCATTCTTGCGACAAGACATTGGGGTGCATATTATATCAATTTGGGTTTTCAGATGTGTCCAAAGCATGGAACAGATTTTCTGGAGTACAAATGTCGTTACTGCTGCTCTGTGGCCGTCTTCTTCTGTTTTGGGACAACCCACTTCTGTAACGCATGCCATGATGACTTCCAGAGGGTTACGAACATCCCGAAGACAGACCTGCCCAACTGTCCTGCAGGTAATGTCAGCTATTTGGGCCGTAGTCATTATATAATACCACTCCACTTTTGTTAGGGATAACCAAATATCATTCTGTGTATACTCTTGACATATTATAAGAATTAGTTTTGTGTATTATGGAAAGATATAAGGGACCGTTCATAATTTATGGCTTGGGTGTGCGTGTGTGTGATCATTTTTATAGAGAGGCACGTATACAATGTGAATGACCCTTCTAAATTTTATGTACAAAGTAAGTGACCTCCCTACATGTCATGTACATGTTGATTAAATTGGGTTTGGGATAGAAACCCCAAAATGGTCTACTGCCACTGCTTCTTGTCCGTTGAATAACTTGATGCCCGAAGTTTTCCAGTTTTTTAAAAACACGTAAGACAGTGTTTTATTCCAGCCTTTCAGTCAATATAAAATATTGAGAGAATTTAATTATCAAAACAATTTTTACTGTTTGTGGCATACAGAACATCTTAAAATACTGATCTACACGGATGTCCTGAACAGTTTGATTAAAAAGCCTATATTAATTACCAAGCTCATATATATCAAAACTATATGAAAAATGAACAAAGAATTTATTGTTTATGAGTCTTTTCTTAGTATATATGTTGCAGGTTGATGATTATCTAGGACTAATGTCTGCTAATTTGTTTGTCAGGTCCTCGTGGGAAGCAGATTGAAGGAGACGAGTGCCCTCTCCATGTACAACATCCACCCACTGGGGAGGAATTTGCTCTTGGATGTGGTGTGTGTCGAAATGCACATACATTCTAGATAAACTGTGCATTATTTCGCACATACTTAGGCGATTCGTATGTCGTACTACACATACGCTCTAGTTGAGACGTGAAGTGCAATGTTCTAGATGTGTGTTCTAATTCACTTACACTCTAGACGTGGCAAAGAATCATACATTCTTAACTTTGAAACTTGTTTTTATTGCTGTACATATGGAAGCTGTCAGTGTTTGTCGTCATCCAAGAAAGAACCATACTCAAATACTGAGGAGACTAGTCCCAAGTCATCCGATATACTGGATGGTACGATGGCTCATCGTGGATGTATACCGAATGCTTGCTGTAGAATCAGGACCAGGTGTTAGTGCTCTGCCCACAAAGAAATCAACCAAAAGTGCAATCCATATTTGACACTGAGAAACCTTTATCTTTGTTGGCCAGGTCATTGCAGATTTTATTCGCTTCAAGGCATGAAATGATAAGTAATATCCATTTGTTTTTTACGATGATGATAATATCCGAGATAATATTCACAGATGTAAGTATATGTAACATCAGTGATATATATATAATGAGATCATAAGTCAATGATCAAAAGTTCTGATTGAGAGACGACAAAATCAACTTCATCTTGTATCCACTTATAGACAGTTATAGGAACTGTTTGAAAAGTGCTAACTAGCCCTGCAGCATCTAGAGGTGGTCCTGCTCTAGAAACAATGCTGAGTAGAATTGTCAGTATTTGCATCAGTGAGTGCTCAAAGTTGGGGTATCATGCTTTGCTACTTTCTCAAAATATATCCCTTGGTCGCTGTCTGTAGATGTCCCTCGTACAAACCAAAACTGCAAATTTTGCATAATGGGGAATTTAAATTTGCTGTTAGATATTTTACACTCACATATGTTGTATCCAAGCTTAAACAGTACATTTTAATATTCCATTGTTTTAACATGCCTGGTTCAAGTCTATTAACAAACATAGTTTGTTTGGATGAGAGTGGGTGTGTCAATTGTACATAGATATGATGATATAGTTCAGTGTCTGTTGCTCCAGTGTCGTGAGTTGTGTGCGTCTGTGTATGTACGTGACTGGTGTTCAGACAGTTTGAGAGGGTTTCATGGCGTTGGCTACCAACGCCACAATAGGGAAATGTCATGTTTTTTGTCTGTCTTGTAAGTATCTGAAACCTCAAATGCTGTGATACAGGGATGTCTCATCCTACCAATTATCTTTTCAATAAAGAATATAATGTTTGAAATGTTGTTTCTTGAGGCAGAGAGGATGATGGTTTGCAATTAGGATGTGTCAAGGAATAGTTTATTTCAAATATGTTAGGGTAATTATCCAGTAATATCACAGGTGATCATATATGGGCTGCATACATTGTACCCATGTGGGAATCAAACCTATTGATGTGATGAGGGTGTGTGGGGGACTTTGGCTTTACGCTGCACTCGGCAGTATTCCAGCTATATGGCAGTGGTCTGTAAATATTCCAGTGGTCTGCAGCATGAGCATCGTTCTACGCAATTGGGATACAATGACGTGTCAACCAAGTCAGCGAGCCTGACCACCCGATCCGTCTGTCGCTTCTTACGACATCAATAGTTACTGTAGATCAATTCTTTCTTGGATCTTCACGGATAGCCCCTTATAGTGATTGAGTCACATCGGAAGTGCTATTTTCTATGACGTGAAGATGTGTGATCGCTGGGCAACTTTTTTTTATGGGAACCACGGATTACACTGCGGTTTAAACAAATCTGCGGTATTGTGAAGAGCGTTATTGCGAGGAATGACTGTATTTCATAGCCATCAGGGATGTATCTGATTTCGTAAGCTGAGTTTCAATTCCATACCAATATCAATGTGTTTGTAAATTACAGCACGCTCAGCAAGATGTAACCCTCACTGTCAGGTGGTCAGAGAAAAGAAAAACTGAGTGTTCATAGGGTGGGTTTATTTTACAAGATCATTGATGCCTGAACAGAAAGCTTCCTCGATGTATTACCTGAACATGACATTATTTTTGTTAGTCTGGCAAAAAATGTGATGTTTTAGTTACTAGAAAAGACTAGGAACCTTTTGCATACCATATTGTCTGTAATAAGCACGCCAGGTGCCCAGAGAATTTACAAAGGAAGTGCTCACTGAAACCCAACACAACAAATTGAATTTGTTGTAGATCAAGCAGTAGACAAACTCTAATGAAACAAACATTTTACAAATAGTCACTAAGGGCCTTCTGCATACATATAAGAAAATGTGGATGATCATGTTTATTTTTGAGCAGAGTACTTATGAGGATTACATTGGTTTTGGGCACTGAACGGAGGAGCGCCGTTTAATGCAAGGAATATGGTATACAAGTGTCATTAAGTTGTCAGGTCAGACATTCAAGATACATACCGGTACACAAAGACATAATAAATAGTAGTCCATCATTTTCACAAGTCTTACACAACATGTGAAGCAGATCACATGATTTATCATCATCACCAAGCAGATAGAAACGAATGTGTCGTATATCAATTAATCAATACTTGGTGCTCTTCATACACGACAGATGATGACGGACGATATTGTCATCACAAATGTCTGTTAGATCAATTAATCAATACTTATGCCTTTCACAGTCCTTAACAAGATTGTAACAATATTCATAACTAAAGATTAGCACAAGATGTGGATATTTCATCCAACACAATTTGATATCTGATATTTCTAGAGTGAGCCCCGTCTTCAACTTGAGCCTATTTTCTCCAGCTCTTTCTTGATTTCCTCGGCCATGCTTCCTCGTGGTACTTCCCTCTGAAAGTAACACAATGAGTGTGAGTGAATGTTGTTATCACATGATTAACGTAACAGTCCAAACTGGTGGGTGATAGCATGGGCAACAGGTCCATTATTGAGTTAATTGGGTCTTATGCTGCTTTACATTTCTGCAGTATCACAGCCAGACACGAGAAATGAACTTTACATACTGCACCAATGTCGAAAATTGAATTCGGTGAGTAAGTGAATCAAGTTGGGTTTTACGACGCTTTTAGCAATATTCAAGCAATATCACAGTGGGGGACACCAGAAATCGGCTTCACGCATTTTACCCTGTGACCCATGTGGGGAATAAAACATGGGCCTTCGGCTTGACGAACAAATGCTTTAACCACTGGGCTACCCCACCGCCCCAACTGAATTTGGACCATTGGTATGACCACCAAACACTTTATCCACTACACTACCGACCCTGGGCACATAACCACCTGATCCCCTGGGCCTAGATTTTCGAAGCTCTCTTAGCGCTAAGATAGTCGTAAGTCAATGTTAATGAATGGCGCTTGCGACTATCTTAGTGCTAAGAGAGCTTTGAAAATCTAGGCCCTGAATCTTAATCCCTGACTTATACATGTTGGCAAGAACTTTGGAAACATGTAATGTTCAGGTGAAATAGCTGCATACTGACCTCTTGTCTGGTTGCGACGACCCTGAGTTTGATGATGCCAGCCTCAATCTCCGACTGTCCAATGATGATGGCAAGTGGGATGTTGTTGGTCTCACAGTACTGGAACTGGTCCAGGGCTTTGGGGTTCCTCTTGTAGGAGCTCTCAGTCTAACACACAAACATTACATTACAGACTAAACCAGTGGTCAATAGTGTGACAGCTATCAGTGCAGCACCAGGATGCACAACAGCTTTGCTAGAACACAGTACGACTATATCAGCCATGTTACAGTAAAGCTGTCATGGGAGTCTGTACAGCTATCGTGGTAGCCATAATAACCATCCCTGTAAGATCAAGTCAATGATCAATACTGTCATAACAACCACTGGTGACATCTGCCTGTAGAGAGATTGAGAGAGTTTGGGTCAACTGCTTTGAAAATTTTTCCAGTTGTGGGAACAATGTAAAACCCAAAGAAAGAGTTGTTCCTTTTCGATGCTATGCAACAATACCCAGTAGCCATAGTGACCACGTTTAATAATCTTTACTAATCTGTACTAGGGTTCTACATGCCTCTGAATTCCAATACAAAAATGCAGGGATACATCAGCCCTTGTCTGCCCTAAGACTGGCACCTTTCACATACTCTACAACCCCTGACCTATCTGCTGAGTCGCAGTTACCTTGATGTCAGCAGTCCACAGTTCTCGGCACAGCTTTAGCCTCTCCTCCAGCAGGTTCTTCTGAGCTGATATCACATACACCTCGGTCTCGGTCGTCCGGATCTTCTGATCCAAGGCCTACACAAACAGTCATATCACCCTCAACATCATCAACACACTATGACAGAACAGAGCTACACCAACCTATACTCTGTCAAATAACTCAAACTTGGACTTATTTTAAATTGTAAGAATTTAGACTTCATTAAAATTATAATGAAGTTTCCTTTTAACTGAATACCATGACACAATTTCTTAACTAGAGTGTCTAAATTTGATTAAATCTACTTGCTAAATGTTTGACAAATACTTGCTTCTGTCTTGTCTGCTTCTAAGCCTGCCCCAATATTTTTATGTCAATGTACCACTTTTCTTTCATAGTGACAGGGTCTGAGAATCAAGTAATGTCATAGCATAACTAGTAATTTACTATCAGCAGGCTAAGTTTCGGAATGTCTACTCACCAGTGCCTTGGCCTCCATTATAGAGAAGAGTCTCTCAATGCCAATGCTCACACCAACACACGGCACCATCTTGCCCTTGGGGTCGAACATGCCCACCAGCCCATCATACCGTCCGCCTCCTGCCACGCTCCCCACTCCTACGTTCTCCTCCCCATCTGCACCGGGCTTGTGGGTGTGACCTGTAAGTCACACAACAACATGGATAGCCACACTCTTTTGCTACAATACCATCAGGTGGCACCATTTTCAAGGATTATTATTCGAGCCATTCATGGTGGTTTTGTTGTTTGATATTTAACATGGTTCTCAGCCATATTCCACAAAGTGACAGATAATAGGATCTGGAATAGACATCCCCTGAGCCAGATCACCAGGCCCCGATTTCTCAAAACAAACTTAAGTCTGAGTTTTGACTTAAGTTCAAATTTTTAATCAAATTTGAGAAAATGCATTTCCCAGAATGAACTGAAATCGATATTGAACTCAAACATAGTAGACAACTTGAGTTTGGTGAATAGAATACCTAAGTATTTTGGGCTTTTTTATTTAAAAAATGCAGCTTAGTTCAAAATTCAGCTGTTTCAAATTGTCAAACTCAGTTTGATATTTGAGAAAAACTTAAGTTGTTTCGAAATCCCAGAGCTATTAGGTCATCTTTATGGCCAACATAAGTGATGAAACCCTGAATCATGTCATGGTGTGTGAGTAGATATGAACAATATCCCAACATTCCATGGCTAAATACTACAAAATACCACCCATCCCACACAAATTGGAGAGGGTAACTGATACAAAGGACGTCATTTTCTGAGATTCAGGGAATAATTCCACTGTAACTGACCTTTGAGGATTCCCTCGTAGATGACCCCTGTGTAGTAGTCCAGTCCACGAGCCAAGGACAGGTCGAAAAGAACCTGCAACACCGAAATGTCATATATCAATCACAACCATTAGCTGAAACTGGGGACAAACTGCCACTACTTCATGTCTTGTGGATTTGTGTTTGGGACTGAATTGAAAAACACTTCATATATACTAAGCAGCAAAGAAACGTTTGGAATATTCCTTCGCAGAAACTGTAAACTCATTTAATGTTTTGATTGTATATTTTTCTGACAACATTTCCAACTTTACCTGAGCAAAGACATTCCTTCCCAAACTCAGAATTGAACCCAGGAAATGGTCTCAAAAACACAACCTGATCTCGGAGATGGTACGGTGTTCTCCATGTTTTTCATGCAACTCATGCTGCACGTGCTGTTCACAAGGACCAGCCCTATAAAATGCACCCCCAAACCTGGTTGAAACATTCACATTACAACGTTAGCAGGATGCCGCCAGGCCACCAACACCACAAATGATCGCCCCGCAGACAGCTCCACAAGACAAGAACTCCATGATGTGCGACAGCATGTACAGAATCCCTTCGTGCAGGCATCCGAAACAGCATGCCAGACAGTGGGAACACACAGAAGACCAATCAGTACTGATACAGTACACCAACATCTTAACAGCGGGGACCTCCATTGCCGTAGACCTTACCGTGGACCTATCCTCACCCCTCGTCGTCGACTTGAACTTCTACTGTTTGCCCTATAACACCAAAACTGGCGATCCAGGCAATGGAGAACTGTTCTGTTCACAGATGAGAGTCGGTACTGCGTATCAACTGCAGATGGCAGAACAAGAATATGGCGACGACGTGGCCAGCATTACTCAGACCAATGTGTTATGGAAAGAGACACATGGGGAGGTGCAAGCATCTTGGTATGGGGTGGAATAGGCCTGAACCAGAGAGTGGGTCCTGTGGTGTTCCAGAACCTTGGTCCAGGTAGAGGAGGCGGCATCACAGCGGTGAACTACATCGACCAAGCTCTCAGACCCCACGTCATACCACATTTCGCATGTCACCGGAACAACATTTCCCAGCATGATAAAGCCCGGCCCCATACTGCCAGAGCTACACGGGACTTCCTACAGCAAAACGGTGTCAACATTATGCAGTGGCCAGCCCTTAGTCCTGATTTAAACCCAATTGAACATCTTTGGGATGAAATTCAGGGGATAATGTCATACCAAGGCCGAAAACAGCTGATCTATTGCGCCAGGCCGTCCTCAGAGTGTGATTCCAGGTGCCAATGGCCTTCATCACTCGATTGGTGCACTCCATGCATAGACGCTGTGCTGCAGTTATTGCCGCTTGTGGTGGTCACACTAGATACTGAAGTCAAGAGTCTGAATGGATTGCAAACGTTCACGTAATGTCTTCAAATTGTGCTGAGTTATTCATTGATGTCTCAAGATATTGTACACAAAAAATGGTTTTGATCCGCTTATTATGTCCATTTCTGTAATGATTTGATTACAGTGCCTATCTAATTTTGAATTCGTACTGACGTTTTTTTGCTGCTGAGTATTTTTATCCACTTTGTACATTTGTCTCATTCACTAAAAAATAGCAGATGACAAAACAAATGTGGTTGATATGTTGCAAATATCATACCAACAGTTCTGCAATCTGAGTGGGGAAGTCATGAACGATGAAGTAAGAAGAAAGGACCTTGGATCCTTTATGTAATGGTGAGTAAGAACAATGAAATAAGAAGAAAGGACCTTGGATCCTTTATGTAATGGTGAGGTAGAACAATGAAATAAGAAGAAAGGACCTTGGATCCTTTATGTAATGGTGAGGTAGAACAATGAAATAAGAAGAGTTGGATCTTGGATCCTTCATGTAATGGTGAGGTAGCATTATCCAATAAGAAGAGTTGGACCTTGGATCCTTCAGGCACTTGTGAGGCAGCACTATGAAGCAAGAAGGACTCACCCTGTTGGAGATCCCAAACAGGTCACAGTACTGCAACAGAAGCTTCAGCTCCTCCAGGCCCTGCACAGCCAGCTTCTGACCCTTCAGGACCTCGTCCGCCAACAGCTCCTCAATCTTGTCAATGCCACCTACAAAGGAACATAATTCAATCAGTAATGCTCACGTTTCCATTTTGCCAATGCTTCAAGACAGTGTTACCTGTGTATCAAGGTGTATTAATGCCCCTAGACAGTGTTACTTGAGTATCAAGGGGTATCACTGCCCAAAACAGTGTTACTTAAGTATCAAGGTGTGTCAATGCCCAAGACAGTGATACCTAGGTATCAAGGTGTATCAATGCCCCTAGACAGTGTTACCTGAGTATCAAGGTGTATCACTGCCCAAAACAGTGTTACCTGAGTATCAAGGTGTATCATTGCCCAAAACAGTGTTACCCGAGTATCAAGGTATATCAATGCCCCTAGACAGTGTTACCTGAGTATCAATGCACCTAGACAGTGTTACCTGAGTATCAAGGTGTTTCAATGCCCCTAGACTGTGTTACCTGAGTATCAATTCCTCCAGTGTTACCTGAGTATCAATGCCTCCAGACAGTGTTACCTGAGTATCAATGCCTCCAGTGTTACCCGAGTATCAAGGTGTATCAATGCCTCAAGACAGTGTTACCTGAGTATCAATGCCTCCAGACATTGTTACCCGAGTATCAAGGCCCCTAGATAGTGTTACCTGAGTATCAATGCCTCCAGACAGTGTTACCTGAGTATCAAGGTGCATCAATGCCCCTAGACAGTGTTACCTGAGTATCAAGGCCCCTAGACAGTGTTACCGGAGTATCAAGGTGTACCAAAGCCTCCAGACAGTGTTACCTGAGTATCAAGGTGCATCAATGCCCCTAGACAGTGTTACCTGAGTATCAAGGTGTATCAATGCCCCTAGACAGTGCTACCTGAGTATCAAGGTGTATGAATGCCCCTAGACAGTGTTACCTGAGTATCTGACATAGCTTCCTATCTTGTCTGCTGCTGCTGCATCCAGGCCTTTCTCATCAATCATCTCGGCCCTCACATCATCCCAGAATGTCTACAAATATTATATATCATCTACTATAAATAGCGAACATTGGTCAGGGCAGTTGAAGCTTTTTTGTTGTTTAACAACCCACTCAATCATATTCCTCCTATATGAGACTGGCATCAGCCTTGATCAGACAACTAAATGTATCTACCAGCGCCTTGAGCATGCACTAGTGCGTGGATATGTGCGCTATATAAATATCCTATAATAATAATAATAAAATAATAAATGACTTATATAATACCCTTATCAAAAACGAAGTTTAAAACACAAACCGAGAAAGTTATGGTATATATTCGAAAGCTACATAACGTTTTGACTTTCTGTTTATTTGACAGCAAAATGCAAATACTGTAAACGATGTTACCTTATCTAGTTTATCTACAGCTGAGCAGATTGTTCGGAACTTGTCATCTGGAACACCACACGCTGCAAACATTCCATCCAGCAGCTTCCGATGATTCACCTGTAGAGTAAGGTTATCAGCTGTCAGGTTATTACTGATCAGTCAGGGGCACAATGTGATCTTAGCTCATAATACTTTAAACACAGGTTTATAAGAGTCATAGAAATAAGAAATCCCCAAACCTATCACTGAAAACTCCCATCAATCCTCCTGCATGGTAATTTGCTAGATCCTAAAAAACATGTCATTTAAATAATTTTCTTCAGCAACATGAACTACAAACTGTTAAAACTTTTGTAAGACTAAGAGTGAGCAAGTAAGTTTAGTTTCATGCCACTTTTAGCAATATTCCAGCAGGGGACACCAGCAATGGTCTTCACACATTGTACCCATGTGGGGAATTGAACTCGGGGCTTCGGCATGACAATTGAATACATCGACCACTGAAGACTCGCCCCTGTCAGATTAAGACCATGAGTTACATCACAGTATTCGTAAATAGGACATTGTCTTTTGATCGTTCAGCAAGAACTGATACAATGGAATCATACTGAGCAGATATATCTTCAACATATGTATCAGTGTTGAACTTATGAACTCACCTTGACTACAAAATCTCCCAATTCTAGAGATTCCAGAATTTCCACTACAATTTTTATACACTCAGCGTCTGGTATCATAGCGTCGTATTGACCCGCAATATCAAAATCCTGCAACACATGCACATTAACATAAGGCTTAAAATATATGCTCTTCTACTTACATGGGTAACTTTAAAGAAAGAAAAGAAAAAGACAAAACACAATGACTGACCCAATAAAAAATAAACCCATATTATTTAACACATGAAACCAAACATTCCAAAGTATTGTCATTGTGATGAGAGTGAGTGTGAGTATGGTTTTACGCCGCTTTTAGCAATATTCCAGCAATATCACGGCGGGGGACACCAGAAATGGGTTTCACATATTGTACCCATGTGGGGAATCGAACCCAGGTCTTTAGCGTGACGAGCCAACACTTTAACCACTAGGCTACCCCACCGCCCCATATTGTGATGAGAAAAAGAAAACAATTTGCTATTGTCATGAAAGGTGAAAGGGTCACTTCTTATCCCATACTGACCTATTTGTCAGTGGTGCATGTTTTCTTATTGTATTTGTTCATAGTCAGACTTGAAACTAAAATCTTTTACACCAAATCTGTAAAGTCTGTCATATAGTTATCATTGCTACCGGTATCATAATTTCTGACGCAATTTTTCAAATATGCCATGTGTATCTTGACTTGTAAAATTTTGTAAATTTCATATAATTTCTCAACAGACACTAGAAGTGACACAATGAAAAAGTCATCAGTTATGTGAGGCATCAAGTGGACTTCAGTACTTACACACTGGTAGAACTCCCGATACCTCCCTCTTGTCATGGCGGGGTTGTCTCGGCGGTACACCTTGGCAATGTGGTAGCGTTTGATATTGGAGATTTTGTTCATGGCTAAATAGCGTGCAAAAGGCACCTGACACAAGTTAAGGGTAATGTTTCAGAGTTGCCAACAGTTATCTATGATTCATCAGGAAAATCACTGTGAAATATTCCAGCTGCAGAAATGTGATTGAAGGATGTTAAAATAGACTGAAACGCTAGAACAGTATCATGCAACCATTTCTATACTTGTATCATGTCAACCATTAACGTAATGCGACCCAATCCACAAAGCATTCGCAGCAATATATCATTTGTAAGCCTATGACAAACTATACAGTTAAGATAACTTGTAACATTAACAACACTTTGCGGATCAGGACGCTGGACTTGTATCGCCATTGGCATATTTTAATCCTGACCAGCCTCACAAGAGGTCGATAGTGCGAGTACAATGAAACTCCATGAGACAAGTTGCATTTGGGTGTTAATAAATACACGAACAAAACAACTAAAAAAAAAGAAAAAAAAAGAAAAAAAGTAAAGAGTAGAAAATAAGATGGCTCCACGGTAATGAGGCATGGTCACCTTCTGGTCAAGCACTATTCACATTGAGGAGTGACTGTCATTTGGGTTCGAACCCACGCTAAGAGGTTTCTAAGAGCATGTTTAAGGGACACAAGCCTGTACATCCAATTCTAGAGCCCTGAGTCTAAGAGTAATCAAACTGCTTTACTTTTTGTCTCCAATAGTTATTAAGATCAGCCATGAACAATTTTATGAATAGGATACAGTGAGGTCATAGCGGAGAGACAAGAGTTCTCCACCTTGGTCTGCCAGGTCGGATATAAGTTTGGAATCTTCACCATATTTCCCTGTTAGTGTTTCCTGAAACAGAATAAAACATTAACATAGCAAACCATGAATATACAGGAAGAACTAGTTTATATCTAGCACATGAATAGATAACCATGCATAATATGCATATATAGAGAAATACATTCTTAAACTTACTTGAGACATATCAGATAACACTAGCATATTTCATGGTAAGCAGTGACAATTTATTTGCATATTTTACAGATGTACCAGTCAAGATATAGACAGCATTGTAATACTCATCAATTTCAGGTCATTTATCATGTAAATAAAGTGAGAGGGTAAATTGAATGGATAGTGAAAAGACCACCTGCATTTGTCCCGATGGACATTACTTACACCAACTCCAAAACCTTATAATGCAGTAGTGTAAATAATCAATCATATATTGATGTAGGATGTTGGTACCTTTAATTCAAATACTGGTGTGTCTATGGTCTCGGCTCCATGGCGCTTGAAGGTCTGAATGATTTTGTTGAAGACTCCCTCCCTGATTGCCATCTGCTGTGGGCTGTAGTCCCTGGTGCCCTGGTAACATAGGTGTGGACATCAGAGAGCATCAATGTGAGCCAGGGTGGGACAATGTATCATGTTCCATGTCAGTGTGTTAACTATTCCAGGTCACTGTGTTGACGATCCCATTTGACTATGTTAACTATTCCATGTAAGACTAAAAGCTATTCCATGTAAGTATCTCAACTATTCAATGACACTTAGTTAACTATTCCATTTGACTATGTTAACTATTCCATGTAAGTTTGTAAGTCTATCAGCTATTCCATGTCAGTATCTCAACTATTCAATGTCACTGTGTTGACTATTCCATTTGACTATGTTAACTATTCCATGTAACTTTGTAAGTCTATCAGCTATTCCATGTCACTGTGTTGACTATTCCATTTGACTATGTTAACTATTCCATGTAAGACTATCAGCTATTCCATGTCTGTCTCTCTCCTATTCAATGTCACCGTGTCATTTATTCCATTTCAGTCTGTCAGCAAATTCATGCATCTATGCCAACTATTCCATGCCTCTCTGTCAGCTATTCCAGCATACTGTAAATCACGAACTTTTTGCGTCACCAAAGCTGTTGATCACCGGATGAGTATGATGAAACCTATCCATACCCATTTGATGGTGTCGGCCTATCAAACAGTCTCTAAAGAGTGGTTGCATTGTTGGCACCTGTCTGGACTATCAGACGTACTGATTGAGTAACTTCTGTTACTGCATCCCTTGTTTGACATGAGATGTGAGTACTAGTAATTAGTCTTCCCTCAAGTTGTCATTGCTTAATTGATGTATTGTTTAGATCAGTTGTTGATTCTATGAAGTGGTGAATAATAAAGAGATAATGAAACAAGTTATTTGTTGATTGTTTATAGCATTTGACCAAGATATTTTTGCGAGCTCAAGTGTTTCGCAATTTTTCGCAAAAATATGATGCTAGCAAAATTTCGTGATTTACAGTATCTCACAAAAACATAGTAAAACATGGAGTTAGACCATTCACTTACCTTCGGGGTTTTGAGAACAAACTTTTTCGGGCCATCATCACCGAGTTGTGCTTTCAGTTCTAATAATTTGGCAACTTCTTCTCCTATCTGAAAAACAAATGAACACGACATTGGGAACTGTTTGATTACCTGGCGACAGTGGTCATCAGAGTCCACAACATGCAACCTGTAAATCACTAGAGTGAGTGAGTCAGTGAGTTTAGTTTCCATTGTCAGCAATATTCCAGCTATATGACAGCGTAAATAATCGGTTGGACCAGACAATCCAGTGATCAACAGCATGAATGTCGATCTCAATTGGAAACCAATACATGTGTCCACCGCGAGATCCCGTTAGTTTAGTTTTAAGCATGGGTTGCTGAAGACCTATTCACCCCTCGGATCTTCACCAGCTCACATATTGCGTGATATGGTGAAAATGTTGTAAATGAACAGCAGATGTCACTCAAAATAAGTACATCAGTATAGAGTGAGTGAGTTTAGTTTTATTCCGCACTCAGCAATATTCCAGCTATATGGCGGCGGTCTGTAAATACTCGAGTCTTTACCAGACAATCCAGTGTTCAACAGCATGAGCATCGACCTGCGCAATTGGGAACAGATGACATGTGTCAAGCAAGTCAGCGAGTCTGACCACCTGATCCCATCAGTATAGAGACCTCTTCAGATACAATTTTGTTACCCTGGTAATTATACATCACTGCCACAAAATCCAGTCTGTCTGAAGAAACTGATTCAGTTCTAATAATTTGGCAACTTCTTCTCCTGTTGGGTGCAAGAGGCCAAATTATGGATCACTGAGAGTCAGTGATGACACCAGGTGTTCCGGAAAAGGGAAAGCATTTCCTGCCCTACTGTTAGCACCTGCCACTTACACAATCTGCATAAAAGGTATGTGTGGTTACCTGCCAAAATGACATTAAAATCAATCCAGACAATCAAATGATGGACCAGATATTGAGTCAATCATTTCTAACTTTCTTACAAATAAAGACAATAAGCTAAATGTGAATTACATCTGCTGTATGCAAGTGTAGAGATTATTCTGCTTTTAACAGCAAAGACCATTCCTTTAGGAGGTGGTGGGGTAGCCTAGTGGTTAAAGCTGTTCGCTTGTCATGCCAAAGACCCGGGTTCGATTCCCCACATGGGCACAATGTGTGAAGCCCATTTCCGGGGTCCCTTGCCATGATATTGATGGAATATTGCTAAAAGCGGTGTATAACTTAACTCAATCACTCACACTTTCAGGATGTTTATTACTTAGAAGTGCCACATACCAAGAGACGTAACCCCATATGGAGGATAACAACAGAGTCATTAATTACAATATCTGCATATCCAAGTGCCACTACTTGGAACTGTTCCATCAGGATTAAGAGCATTTGATAGAGTGTTTTCATATGGAACTGTGTGAACTTGCCTTGTAAACATAGTGATGAGAAGCATGACAAGTGGAAAAACTATGTTATCAGTAAACACGATAAATGTAAAAATAAAACTTAAAAAGTTTTGCTCAAAATACACTTATCATATCAAAAGACATTTTCCCATACAAAAATTCTGTTAAAAATACCTTCATTATAACACGACGGCTGGAATGGGACATGTTTTGAAAGTCAGACTGAAGTAGATTTACAGTTACAGTAAGTGTTGCATCATTTCTCACCAATCTTATCAGCAGGAACGGATCACGACAATAACACGACACACCCTAATACCACAGTCTTATCTATCACTGCTGACCACCAAACACGAACAAATTAATACAATGTCACAGATCGACAGCCCCGCTACCTTGTAGTGAGCGAGTCTAGTTTTACGCCACTTTTAACAATATTCCTGCAATATCAGGGTATGGGACACCAGAAACAGGCTTCACACATTGTGCCCATGTTGGGAATCAAACCCAGGTCTCTGGTGTGACGAGCGACCACTTTAACCACTGGGCTACCCCACGGCCCCTGCTACCCTGTAAATCCATAGCTTGTGGAAATTGAATGTATGCTACTGAAACTGCTATTCAAGCTGGCTGATTCGATTTTTGGCACTTTCGGAGAGTTATCAGATTCTTGACATTAGTATCATTGGTTAGTGACTAAACCTTCTGAAAGTTCAATCAATGGTTAACATGGCATAAGGTTCACCAAATCAGCAACAAACAAAATGTTGCCCAAAGTGATGAGCCATTCAGGATGATGAGCCAAGGATCACAACTGGGGCAAAAGCTCAAATTCAAACACAGTAACAATGGATCCTGGCATGACAGGGGGAGGCAACTCTGTGTAGGCATGTTCTCTTAGACTACTATGTCACCCATGCCCCTGAATACCCAGCCTGGGACATGATGAAGATTTCAGATCAGTATTAACACCATTGGCATGAATAATCTTCATTGAAAATGAAACTGCTACTTGGTTTGCTAGCCTTCAAACTCCCTGCCTTATATGCTCCAAAATTAATCTTCCACAACTCTGTCCTCCAAATCTCGCTTGTAGTTATGGCTGTCAAAAGATGTAGTATGATATCTATGCCGAGAAATCTTAAAATCTGCTTGCCCAAACATGCTGCATTTCAATATTTTAAATCAATATTTTATAGAAAAGGCTTAGGTTCTGGTCCAGCGACTTAAGTTCCGACAAGTCATCCCAACAGTCGACAAAATTCAGACATGGCCAGATGTCAACTGTCTTCCTACCTTCTTTTTCTTGCCCTTCTTTTTGGAACTTTCAGAGTCTTTGAGACGGATGCTCTTATGAACACCCCCATCATCGTAACACTCCATGACTGAAGAGGTTGGGCAGGGTACTATTCTACGAAATGTGGGAATATCACGGAATGTCTGGAAGGTCCTGACACAACATGGCCGCATGCTATAGAAGCCTATCTTATCACTTTGTCCTATTCTGCCATTCAGAGAACAGGATTGTGACCAGTCACTCCAGACTCTTATCTGACCTAAATATTAATTCTGAGAACATCCCACATGTTCCTTTGTAAATACCTCCCTCCCCAAATAATGATGTGGACTAGTCTATGAACTGTCCTAGATGAATCCATTATGGAAACGAGGGAAGTGAGAAAAGTGGGAACACAAGGAATCCTTATTTCATCAGATCTATGGGATGGTCTTGAAGGTCCAGTTCTTTTAACGTATGTTTACGCTTATCTGTAACGAACTACACTATCATACTAAGTATGATAAAAGGAAAGTTGCAGCCTTTACACCAAGACTTGCATTTGGAGATCAGACACAGAGAAGACACAGCCACACATGAAGTTGGTAAGTATTTAGACTCTTTATAAAAGGGAGAATGAAAGTTTAACACCTTAGGGATCATTATCAAAGTATTCAGGTAAGTCTGGACCAGTTAACAAGTGATTAATAACCTAGGTCAGGATATAGATTTTCGAAATGATCTTTGCTAAAATTAATCTTAACACAAGCTGAAAGATAAGATACCTTAGGTTTAAAATAAGACATATTTTTGAAACTATCTTAAATTGGTTGCCTTTTGTACAAAGCTATGTTGCTTATCATAACTGTGACAGTGAGTGAGTGAGTTTAGTTTTATGCCGCACTCAGCAATATTCCAGCTATATGGCGGCGGTCTGTAAATAATCGAGTCTGGACCAGACAAGCCAGTGATCAACATCATGAGCATCAATCTGCGCAATTGGGAACCAATGACATGTGTCAACCAAGTCAGCGAGCCTGACCACCCGATCCCGTTAGTTGCCTTTTGTGGCAAGCATGGGTTGCTGAAGACCTATTCTACCCCGGATCTTCACGGGTTAACTGTGACAGACACTCATTTGTGAGGGAGACTGAAAAAGGTGGGGTGCTTCCCGATGATGTCACGCGGAGTTACCCAACACCACCATGGAGAAGTAAGGCAGAACTCATGATCACAGTGTTTGGTCATATTGTTTATCGAGCATTAATTTGTGTGACTTTCCACAAAAATCCCTAATGTCGAATTGTTTTGTTTTTATGATAAAAGATGCCATAACAACAAAACTGTGTGTAATACATTTGGCTGGTGACCCTGCAGTCTATAACTGTATTATTGGGTGAATGGTGTCAGGTTTCTAATGTTTTTCAATATATGTTGACAGAAAACTGGTAAACATACAATTATATTTTGAAAAGACCAACATCAATCATTGTTTTAAATCAGTTCAATGAATGCAAATTGTGATAAAAATAGATGTTGATTTTGTATAGTGATGAGTCAGTTTCAATCAGTTATCATAAAAATTAGTGAGTGAATTCTGGACAATGTTCATGATATAGTACACTTTAACAACACTTTCTTCAATATTTTAACAGCACCCGATCAAAAGACAACACTGGTACTTAATATTCAATCACTGGGTATGAAATATTTACCTTTCAAATCTAAACTAGCTGTTAATTTTTTAATAAGGAAACAAAAATTTCACTTTCGCTGGAAATTATCTTAAACAAACATTTCATACCAACATCTAATATTTCATATGTAATTCTTGGTAAAATTTCATAAAAGTATACATGGCATATTCAATTTCAGTTATCCCATACAATTCTTTATCTGAAATCTTTGAAGCATTTATCCAGCATTTGAATGATTCATTTAATTAACAAAGTTTAACAAAATGAAATGTCAATGTTTCAACACAAATCAGATTATATCTTTGCACAATATCTATGGCAAACATGCCACCATCTCAGATGAATTGCAAACTTACGAAATGTAATGAGTTGTCTTAGATTTACGACAACGTTACAATTTCTCAAGGCAAACATAGTTTCAAAAAATAGGCTACAACAAAACTCAATTTCCTTAGGAAACCTTCACAATAATCTTATGGCTAAGACTGTTCAAAAAATGTTTGTATCTCTATAGTGTTTGATAGGGTTTGGCACAGGGGCTTACGACATAATCTTGATAAATATGATATTGATGACTAACTCTTATCATGGGCTATAGATTACACTTCTCAGTGGAAACAAAAGGTACTTGTAAATGCTAGCTTATCAGCATTGAAATGCACCTCATGTGGGGTACCTCAAGGTTCGGTTCTGTCCCTTTGTTTTCCTTGTACATATGAACAACTTGCTGATAATGATCAATTTACCTTGTTTATTTTCTGATGAGACCTCCATTGGTGCATTGTTTAAAACAATGAACCACTTGGAAGAAACCTTGATCATCATTCTTCTACGGTGTATAATTGGCATGTAAACTTAACATAACATATATTATTCAGTCACTAAAACAACATTGCCAAACCTAAATTGGTGTGTGAAAATACTCCACCCAGTCAAGTACTCATAAACACCTGTTCTTTTATTCCAAGATATGAAATAGTCTGCCCATATTGACAGTATATGCCAATCTGTATCGGAGATTATATTTTCCTTAAAAAACCCTAAAAATGTGCTTGACAGATCAAGATTATTCAAACTGTACATAAAATTCTTGAATACGCATCTGAAGTTAGGATAACTGTACATAAGCCAACTTAATAACCTTGAAAAGATTCAACTTGAAGTAAGCTAGAATAGGTACTGGTTTTCCTAAGAACGTATCTTGAATTACTTTATATTATGAAACAGGATGAGAGACTATAAGACTATGTAGTTCATATACAATTGTTAAGTTGTGATAGGTGCACATGTGTAAGCAGTTTCCTTCCACTGATAAGACTCCTGGTCACTGAAGGACTTGGTAACTCTATCCTGAATGATATCTTATGGTTCTAGCCTTGAACCAGTCTCTGTATAGGATTCATGTCAGCTGAGAAGTGAGAAAATTACTTATAATCGCAACAGCAACTCAATGCTTTTATTTGGGCAGATCTGAGGTAATTAAATGAAAGCACACATATTTTAATATTTGCAGGCGAATGGCTGAGAGAAATTCTATAATGGGTACAAAGACTCTTGAGATTTCCAAAATGAAATGATGGTAAAACAAAGATATAAAGTGATCTTAGCATTTACTTACTAAGAGATAAATGTTTGAGAAAATCTAAACAAAAGAATACTCGTTATTCACATGGATATTGAAAGTCACCTTTCACCACCCAGGGCATGGCCATTAAATTTCAACAGACATTAAGAATAAAGATGTCGAAACATGATCAGTATTTTTAGCATCCTGTCATTTCACTGCCATGAACTGGCCCAAAAATGAAGTTCTGAAGGCAAATGTGTCCAAGTGATTGTAAGTATGTGTTGATGTATGGAGTTTGATTACCCTAGTACTGATATTGCTTTGTGGAATGAGGTCCAGGTAATTAATGTTAATGTAATGGTTAAGTATTTCACTGGATGGTCAAAGATGGCCCACTGTCCTCTTAAAAAATCTGTTTATTATTTCTTTCACAAAGACAATTCCACTAAGATAACAACATCCTCTAAACTTTTCAATCTGGGTCAAACCAGTGGTTGACATCATGAACAACTCACACAATGTAGGAACAATGTTACCCTGGCAACCAAGGCTGATGACTGGATCCAATTAAGTCACCAATTACGACAAGCTATAGAAGACTGGGACCTATTCTATACACTCTTAACTATATCTTACCTGGTTAGATGACAAAAAGCGCAGAGCAGAGTGTAGTTTGTTTTTTTGGTACAGCAATCGGTGAAATCGGCAGAGAGGCAACATGGTGAGCACAATCACAAGGTCAGAGGATATGGAATGGAGAGAAGAACTCTTTCAGCAACTCTGGTGAATATAAACAGTACAAAAGGCTAGCAGAGACACCCCCCTTCACCATGCTACATGACATCAACACAGCACCAGACCGTCATGCAGGTCTGGAACAGGTACATACTCTACAGCATCTTCTGTAAGACCTTTCAGAATGAAACACTGAATAATTGTTTTATAACAATCAGCAAATATTCAAGCTAAATCAAGGAAGGGAGACACCATGATTGGACTTTATGCTTTGTACCACTAACCAATGTCTTTGGCAAAACATGCCACATTTTCTTGGTGATTCCAGTTACACCTGTCCCCAGCTTGTGAGGTGACTAATTCATTTTTGTGGTCATGCTCAGTTTAATCTCATCAAAATCCAAGTCAAAGAAAACACATGAAGATATAGACTACACAAAAAGCCCCAAGAGTCCGATTTTGCAACACTAATTTTTCCAAAAACATTTCCCTTCAAACATATGTACCATATTATAATCATGTACCTTCCCATGTACATGTATAATTTGGGTCAAAATCAATCTGACAGTATGGAATTTTAACATCCATTACTCTGCCCATTGGCAGACAATACAGTGAAGATCTTTCTGCATCATGTAAAATATAAAGTAAAGTACTATAAATTACTCTTGCTTGAAGGCAAGTATGTTAAGAAGTAAATCATGATGAATTTGTAGTTAAAACACGACACATACACACTGAAATATATCAAGGGTAAATTGGGTCAGGGATCTATTAGGCAAACAGTGGGTCAGCCCAAAGTGTGTGTTTGTGTGTGTGTGTGTTGTCATTTACTCTGTTCCGAATTTTTTCGGGGGGTCATTCATATTCTCCATAGTCATCAAACTCTACTGTCCTCCCCTTCCAAACTGTCCCTAAGCGGGGGATAGTTACTATAAACCTCCATGTAAGTCGGGAGAACGTGGGTTATCTCCCTTGACTAGGATAACATTGTTTTCGCCAACTCTGTAATCTAAGTAAGTGAGTTTAGTTTTACGCCGCACTCATCAGTATTCCAGCTATATGGCGGCGGTCTGTAAATAAATGTCTGGACCAGACAATCCAATGATCAACAGCATGAGCATCAATCTGCACAACTGGGACCGATGACATGTGTCAACCAAGCCAGCGAGCTGTACTCCAAATATAATATATATGTATACATGTACTCACTAGCATTTACATTGATGAAAACTATTACAGACATCTGTGGTATTAATATAGAGGCAATATTTTCACTTGAATGAAACTAGATGGAATGCAGACTGCTGTAACTGCTTTCAGCATATTTAGTACGTGAGTGTGTTGTTGGGTTTAAAAGTGCTCTTAGCAATATTCCAGCTAGGAACACCAAAGTGAGCTTGTACTCAAGTGGGGAACTGAAAGAAGGCCTTAGATTTGTTTGTTTGTTTCATTGTTATATAATGCCTCACTCCTCAGTAATTATACCTATATGGTGGCAGTGTGTAAATAATCAAGTTTAAACCAGACAATCCATTGATCAACAGCATGAGCATTGACCCACGCAATTGGGATACGATGAAATATGTCAACCTAGTCAGCGAGCCTGACCACCCGATCCTGATTCTAACCTGGATCTTCACAGCTAAGGAGGAGTCGGTAAGACGAGGTAAGGTTTTAGCCACCAGATCCCAATCACACTGTGGATCTCTGACCCAAATATCATTCACAATCACCAATATCATACACCATTAACAAAACATCTGGCTTTTCTCGTTAAATAATACCTCATTTGAATATTCAGGCTTCATGAGAATCACAGATCTCACATTCTGAAGCATTTTAATGATTTGTAATAGTTTAGTAATAAATAATTTATGGCTGCATTATTGTTGGACAAATAGTGGAACTTCATTGTAAATATCACAGCACTTTTCAAGTAGACAAATGAACTTTATGAGATTATCATCCCCCTCTGTCTCACTACGTCCTGAAGACATATTAAATCACCATGTGGGTCCCCATCTTCCATTGGTTGGTGCAAAACATTCTGGCTTCACATGAATCACATTTGTCAAAAGTTAATGTATACAGCTGGCTTGAATAGTTCATGCATATGCAGTTAGAGATCTGAATGAAAATCTAAAGATTAATTTATTGTAATTATCTTTCTTCCACAGAAGAACATAGCCTTGGACTAAGCATAAGTGAGTATGGTTTTACGCTACTTTTAGGAAATATTCCAGAAATTTCATCGTGGGGGGACATATTGTATCCAGGTGTGTACCAAGGTCTTCTGTGTGACAAGTGAATGCTTTTACCACTTGGCTACCCCACCACCCCCAGCCTTGGACTAACAATTTGTACAAATTATTAGTGACACATGAGTGAGTGAGTATGGTTTTACATTTAGCAATATTCCAGCAATATCACAGCAGGGAAAACCAGAAATGGGCTTTACACATTGTACCCATAATACAATGGAAGCTAAACTGCACCTTTTTCTTATATCCTGGTGGTTTCTTTGCTTTCAGGTCAGCAATTCCGTTACCTAATTCCTGGACTTGCTTGTAGATTTCAAACTGTTTCCGAGTTCGTCCAACAAGCACCACGCCTTGTCCCCCCTCCAGAAACATGTTGGGCTGATCCGACGACATCTTTCTTCTAGGATTGTCTCTTACCACAGGACTTTATTCTGCTGATTTTATTATCTCTTGTTGATATTTCTACACACTTGTGAGTTTTTGTGTTGCAGCCCTTCTATGAGATCCCTGCAACTTTCTTATCTTCTATGAGATCCCTGCAACTTTTTTTATCTTCTATGAGATTACAGTAAATTTCTTTTCTTCTTTTGAGATTCCTGCAACTTTGTCTTCTATGAGATTCCTTTAACTTTTCTTCTTTGAGATGCCTGATGAGATTCCTGTAACTTTCCTGTATTCTTTGAGATCACTGCCTCTTTCTTATCTTCTATGAGATCACATCATCTTCTGATGGTTCAATGAGATCTTTCCAGCTTTCTTATCCTCCACAAACTTTTAGCAAATTTATCTTCTACAATTTCTTTTTATTACTACAAAAAAATGTCACATATTTTCTCAGGACACTGTCCCATACAAATATCACAAATCAAGAGAAATAGTTAAAAGTTAAAATCAGAGACCTGCAAATGAATCTTAGATAAGATCTATCCTTTCATAACCAGCACCACAAGTAGCAGAGTTTAAGAGCTACAAGCTCCTTGTAAGATGAAAAGTCACAATGCCAGACTTGACTGTAGTATTAATGCTGTAATATTACTCCGAGTACATACAATGATACCTTCACAACAAGGTTCTTGTGGGCTAGGTATTTCAGAGAGCTGACACCCTGACCTCGCCATCACACACTCAACTCTACCTTCAACTGTAGTCATCCCATCCATCCTCAGTCAAATTGATTTGTTTAGAAAACCAAAATTGTTGAAACCTTTTTTGTAGACAACAAAAGATCACAAAGATACAAAATCAATGAAATTCTTTTTGATTAAAGTGCACAATGTAGACCAACTTCTCAAAAATCACTCAGCAGACGGCATGTGTCCTGGTCCTCGTTATATACCTCCAAACACAGTTGTCAAACTTCCTGGTATGTAGGTCTTCTTTAAATAATCCTGTATATTCTGTATCCCCTGTTCTGTATCATCCATATATCATAAGATACATCAGCATGTATCACAGCTATCCTCAAACTGACAGTATTCTTCTGTATATATCCCACAATGAAATCTGTATATCCTGATAACAGACTATCCTCAACACTTCCTGCATCAACTATCCTCCAGAATCAACTATGCTCCAGAACCTCCTCAATACTTTGTCGTCTTCTCTGTTGTATATCCCCAAAGCTCTTGAATCAAAACTTGTAAATGTTGACAATCCTGTCACACCTCTCCCAGAGAAGTCCTTCACTGCTGTGTCCCCACAGTGGTATACTGTGCTGTGCAGGTAAACTAGCCGGTTTCCTATAGCTTTATCATTCTACATTTCCCCACTATTGCATCAGCAGATATCAGCTGTTTTTCCGTCCATGCCGGTATCGCATGGGACGCTGAGACCGCTACCCTGTCAATATTTCACCTTAGTGAGGTCAAGTGTCACGGCTCAGCAAGCCGGAGATTGTCAGGGAGCTCCTGGGTTCTATTAATAGTTTATTGCATCAGCTGATCTGCCAGGTCCAGGTAACAAATACTCCATGCAGTATATGCATTATATCAAGTGGGTTGCATGATGAAATCCCTTGACATTAACACATGCTTTGCTGCTTCAGCAAATGATATTCTATAGAAAGCCATTGAATACGAGCTTGTCTCTTTAAAGGGAATACATTTTAAAGCTATACTTCCAGCACTATGAGTGTATGGTTTTACATGCTTTTAGCAATATTCCAGCAATATCACTGCATGGGGACATCAGAAATAGGCTTAACACATTGTATCCGTGTGGAAAATCTAACCCTGGTTTTCAGCATGGTGAGCGAAGGCTTTAACCACAAGGCTACCCATCTGCCCCTTGTTCTAATATGATACATGGTATACATGGCAGTAAAAAATAGTGCTGTAATTTCAATACATATATCAAACAAGCCCTTTAAGGGCTGGGTCTAGGTATATACCTCTGAAATAAGAGCCAACTCACTTACAAAGGCTGGGTCAGCTGGAGTTCATGCTTCTTCCTATAACAGTTACCTGGTAATGTTAAATCTCACCCAAGTGTCTTTTGATAGCAAATATATCACAACGAGTTGATAAAGTAACAAATATCCGAGGCTTGCCGAGGATATTTTTACTTTTATCAACGAGTGTTGATATATTTGATATCAGAAGACACGAGGGTGAGATTCTATTTATCATCAAAAATCACTCTTCATTAGTTTTCAAAGAAAAATGTACATCTCTGAACACAGTACTGCCATTAGATTTCCAGTGCAGCGATGTCATAGCATTGTGAAGTCATCAAGTTCATGACGTCATAGCATTGTACAAAATCTACTGTCAAAATGATATCTCCTAGGAGATATCGTCTGATCTCACACAAACGATATCTCCTGTGGAACACAGTTTGGGATGATAAAGCTTCATATCTAATTAAGGAAAGGGTCCTCAAATATAGACTGGATCTAACATTCAGGTGTTTGTTTGTATGTGTGATGTTTAACGCCCAAATCAGCAATATTCCAGCTCTATGATTTAAATTCACGTGTAAAGAGGAGACAATCCAGTGACTGATTTTTTAGCAACTATTCAGGCCCGGATAGTTGTGACAGTGATGTAGGAATCAAATTAATGTAGACGCAGCTGCAAGAACAGTGGTTGGGCAGCAAGGATGCTCTGCTGGAACAGGTAAGGATGACATGCCATCAAACATGGCACCAAGCCTCACTATCTAACCTATTAAGTTTCCTCTTACCAGAGGTTTCTGATACCCAATTCTAAACCAGACATGACCAGAAATTTACAGTAACCTATTATTATTGGATATTAATATAGCGCACATATCCACGCACTAGTGCATGCTCAAGGTGCTGGTATTTTCCCCCCCTGCTCTTAGGTTCTAACTGACATAATTACTGTTAGCTAGCTGTGTAGGTCAAATCCAAAAACGAGAAAGGTCTAGACATGTTCACTAAGTAATTGTCATGCTTGGCTGCTAGTTGCAAAGCACCTGTGTGTGACTGGAATAGAACATGGGTAGAATACAGTCATCCCACCTACCAGTGAAAGTTTGTGTGTACAGGTCGTGAATGTGAAACTGCTATCAGACATTGTCACAAAATATCCAGTGTAACCATAGTTTCAGTATCTGTGCATTTTACAATAATACAGAGTTAGTTCTTGTGTTCAGTTTACATGTAGAAACAGCTGCGTGAGCATATTATCCATGCATGAATATATGAGCTGATGTTGGTGTGCACTGGCCATACAGCTGTACAGTCAAACTTACATACAACGCCATGCAAAGTCTATACTTAATACCTCCTTTGAGAGGCATTTAGAAGTTGGAGCAGTAAGGATAACAATACATGTATGAACAAGTTCTTTATGACAGCGAGAGCCACATTTCGGTGTAGTTGGTTGACAACGGTGTTAGAACCTACACTCAGTCTCCCTGTAATAAAGAACTTGTTCATCCATATACAGTTTATTGTTATCTCTCCTACACTGAAATACTTCACCAATTAACCTCATCACATGACTGAAGTGTACAATTGGAAGATATACATGAGTGAGTTAGGTTAAAGCTGCTTGAAACAGTTTTCCTGTAATACCATGGCATGTCAGCTATATTTGGATTAAAAAGCCCCATGTATTGAAAGTCACAGATGGTCACCAGTTTCTGAAACCAACAAGCAGGGTGGGAAACAGTAGTGGTGTTCCGATGATCGAAAATAATCGAAAATCGATCGAAAGAAGGATTAAAAATGATTATCGATTGTAAAAAACATATTTTCGATTGATCGAATGAAGTAAACTAACCATTCAATTTGATGAATATTCACAAACAAACGTGTGCTTAACAGCATTGTAAAACTTAAACCACTTTTATTGTATAATTACAATTCCAGTGTCTTTCTTGCATGCATGCATGCATTTCATTGCATGACAGCATTAGTTATAAAAACCCTTAAAATTGCTGATTACATTAAAAATGTATACATTTCAATTATAATCGATTATCATTCACCACAAATCCTCCGATAATCGATAGTGGATTTGGTTTCCGATTCCCAAAACTAGGAAACAGAAACATTGGGCAAACTTGACCTGGACAGCTGGGGCACACATGCCCCCTGATAGTCATGACTTGAGTGTAAGCATTGAATTAGACATGGCTTCCCTGTATGCTTAGAATTTGGATAGACACAGCTCCCCTATAGGAATAGAGGAAAGATAGATCTGGTTGGCCTGGAGGAGTAGTGGTAGGATTTCAGAGTTTTCACCTTGACTTACAAAACTGGGGTCTAGGGGACCACCAATAATTAACTTCAAGGGTCTTCTCAGGAAGCTTAAGAGTAATAAAGTTCAGTGCACAATAAAATGTGATATTTTTTTAAGTATTGCAGCAACAAACAGATTTTCTGACTGATCAACAAGTCAGGCATCAGTTATCTCCCCTAATAATTGCTTAGCGGCTTGTCTGCAAGTCACGTGAGATGGCTACACACAATTTTAAAGAAAGTAAACATGTTTCAATGCGATAGCAAACGTGTGTTCACAATGACATATATTTTGTTACACTACAATGGATAAGCTTTTAAAAAATTAAAAATACCAAAATTCGTAAAAAGATTCACAAAGAACTTCCTTCTAAAACAAACAGCTAATTTTACTCGACTGTAGAACATCTTTCTCAAAATATGACTTTTTTTCTGCATACATTTCCTTTGATATCATTCTATGACTGGTATTACAATTAATAACTGTAATACATTTTATTATGTAAAAAAACCCACTTGTCATCACGTTTTTTAAATCCATTGTCCCAAGGACAGGCCATCATGGGAATAAGGGACCTTCTCTCAACTAGTCATTTGCACACATAACAGGGGACCTGTTTGGCATACATGTTATGTCCCCTACTGTTCATATTTCTTGTCAAAAGTTAGGTACGCTAATGCTGTAAATGTATTATGCTCTGCTTCCATTCTATAGATTTGTGCATCGATGTGCGCATACTGTATGCATATTTCTGCATCATGTTACTCCCTGCGATAGACATGGCTACTTTGTAGAACAGATGCACTCGTTTCATGAATAGATTTGCCTTTCTGATATATTTATTCATCACAAAAGTTATTACAGAATCCCTTATTTCATTTTGAGATACTGCTTGAGTGATAGAGCGAGTTTAGTTTTGTGCTGCTTTTAGCACTAATCCAGCAATATCACAGCAGGGGGACACCAGAAATGGACTTCACACATTGTACCCATGTGAGTCGAACCTGGGTCTGCAGCGTGACGAGCAAACAATTTAACCACTAGGCTACCCCACCGTCCCAGATATTGCTGGAACTGTTGCAATGACAAAAGGTCACTTCAAGCCAGATTAATCAAGTAACTCTGGAAGTTTATTACAAAATTTCAAAAACACTATAGCCAATCACATTCCTATTCTATCCTTAAATCCTGGTGTGATGAGAAACTGATCTCATGTGCGTCATGAAGGAAGATGTCGGTCAGTCTGCAATATGACCCCTCCATCATGATCTGAGACACGCCTCGACAAGCAATGGAGAAGTAATGTGGTTAGTCACAGTGAACCATCTCTGAATACCAGCCACCTGACAGATACCTCATCAGAACAGGCCTATGTACTTTTCTGTAAGACCCATGAAGATCCGGGTAAGAATTGGTCTTCAGTACGCCATGCTTGTCATAAGAGGCGACTAACAGGTTCAGGTGGTCAGGCTTGCTGACTTGGTTGACACATTTCATCATATCCCAACTGTGTAGATCGATGCTCATGCCCATCGTAGCTCATGCTGTTGATCACTGGAATTGTCTGGACCAGACTCGATTATTTACAGACTGCCGCCATATAGCTGGAATATTTCTGAGTGCGGCATTAAACAACAAACCAATCTGTAATATGAACAAACTGAAGAGAATTTTGTGACCTTCAGATATTTGACATAAATGGACATCAACAATTACAAAACATATATTGTCATTATGATGTTTTGCAATGAACAAATCAATATTAAACCATCTAATGGCAGCCTGTGAGTATTCAAATCTGGACCTGGGTCCCAATCCACAAAACGTTTGTCATTTGTAAGCCATTCGTAAGCCTATGATAAACTAAAGAGTTACGACAAGTTGTAATGCTATGAATAGGGGTGTCACGATTCACTCTCACTTCGATTCGATACGATTATCGATTCAATTCGTTCGATTCGATTAATTTCAATTCGATTCACCAAAGCTGAGGACAAGGTCAAATTTGTTGTAATATCAGTTTAATTGGGCAAACTTTGGAAAATTGGCACAATGCACAATAAGAACACTGTCAAGACAAGTTGTCAACAAATACTCACTGAACAAGTGATTATGAAATTAAGTTTCAGTCACGAACTCTGGTGTCAAGTGTTCATTGTGACTGTAATGTCACTGTAAGTCATTTGGAATGATCATGTTCTGTGCAAGGAATTTTCACCTGAAAGACATGCCCTCTTGGCACTTACAATGTCTACGGCAGTGGAGAATACCCTCTCACTGGCCACACTTGTAGCAGCGAATTTTCAACATAATGTCTTACGATTTCAGGTGAAATATACTCAACACATCACAATTTAATTCTGGACTCACAAAAGTCCAGAAACTCTCCGCACTGTGGACACTTTCTGACAAGGGATTCAACAAACTTAAACATGCAGTTGTTATGAATATATGCTACGGATGAAGAAATGAAAATATTGTTTTTTGAAAACTCACAATTTAAAGTCGCTCGCCCATGGGCAAACAGTGGCCCATGGGCGAGAATGTTTAGTTTCGCTCAGATTTCATGTTTTGAAGATTGTAAATGAATGAGTGTAAGCATCATGACACAAATTTCAACTCATTTTGACTTAATTCAGCTAATTTCGAGCTAATTTTCAGCTAATTTAATAAAATATCTCACCCATGGGCAAAAAACATTTTGGCCCATGGGCGAGCATATTTACTTTTACTCAAATTACATGTTTTTCCATGTTTGAAGGTTGTAAATGAATGAAAGTATGTTTATAAGTATCATGACACAAAATTCAACTTATTTTGACTTAATTCAGCTAATTTAGAGCGATCTTAAACAATCTTGCCCATTGGCAAAAAACATTTTGGCCCATGGGCGAGAATATTTACTTTTACTCAAAATACATGTTTTTCCATGTTTTGAAGGTTGTACATGAATGAGTGTATGTGTATAAGTATCATGACACAAATTTCAACTTATTTTGACTTAATTTGGCTCATTTACAGTGATCTTAAACAATCTCGCCCATGGGCGAAAAACGTTTTGGCCCATCGGCGAGAATATTTACTTTTACTCAAAATACATGTTTTCCCATGTATTCGAGGTTGTAAATGAATAAAAGTATGTTCACAAATCACATGACACAAAATTCAGCTCATTTTGACTTAATTCAGCTAATTTAAAGCGATATTACAAAATCTCCATTATGTACGGTAACATGGATTAGCTAATCGCGCATTGCCAGGAGAGCCACTTTCATATGATCACTCAAACATGCCCATTGCCGGTTGAGCCCTGAATCAATTTAAAACCATGATAAACCCAACAGAAACTCGCCATTACTTTGATTTAAATTTTGGGACTAGATTTTGTCAAACCATCCATTGTTGCCTCAAACTCGGCTGTAGTGATCTAAACACAGACAGATATAATCGACATATATCGGAAACATCTAAGTGTTCATGTGGTCATTATAACGAAGACGTTATTCACTACCTTTTTACATGTCGGAACTATCAAAATTTAAGAACAACTGTGTAACGAAATAAAATATTATACAGCACAATAACTTCTTGATTCACTTACTATGTAGTGTATATGATTTATCGTGTAGCTCGGTATATGTGTATGCTTGAACTCTTCCACAACAATGAATTATGTAATTAGCTGAATATAATAAAGCTGTTTATAAGTGTTGGTGGAACAGTCTACCTGATGGAGGAGAGAGAGCTAGTAATTAAAAACCACTCGATTAAAAACACTCGACACTCGACTGGAACAGGTTATGTATTGGATGGGTAGTCAAACTGGGAATGAACCCACCATTTCAACTCTGATTTTCTTAAAAGTGGCTTTCCCGGGCTATAACATCAGCACACCCCAATCCGACCATCTGTCATTAATTACCTGTCATGAGCTTTCAGTTGTATTGAAAGCTCTCGCCTATTGTTTCATTAATAAATTGTTTCATGGATAGGTATGTAGTCACTAGGCACTTAAAACTTTAGAAGTAATGCCATGGAACAAGTTACCTAACTACAGTATGACGTGATATTGTATAGTAGATGATTTGAGAATACAGAAGCACTGAAAAGGCATCATTTTTTACCACCAAGGGCATAACATTGGTGTCCCAGTTCAGGATCAAGTGATGACTGAAAATATTGTCAGAAATGCCGCTTTGCAACAATCTGCGAATGATCCAGAGTTCTATCATTTTTATGTGATATGGCTTCATAGAACAACACACAGATACTACCTTGGGTTGGAAACTGTGTATCTGGCATACTGCTTCAATGACACATTGATTCATGAAACAGAACAGAAATCACAGCAAGATAAGCCTCAGTACAGGAGCTTATTTATTAATTTGTTAACGTACAACATACGAAATAACTAAGAGCAACTCGAAAAATGGCTCGTCATTGGTATGCTTGTGCTTACAGACAATATTAAAACATACACGTCAGAACAGTCAAAATTAAGAAATTGTTGAATATGAAATATTACTTTTCATTCTTGTAACATAAACAGTATTGTGAGAGCTTTAACTGTATTGAAATATGCCTTGTCAATCCTATTGACATTCGCCAATAACCACTTCCAAATAAAATAAATAGTTTGTGCTGCTTCAGAACATAAAGGTTAATTAGGGAGCCCCAACTGGGTAATTAAGGAAAGAAGTCAATACACTGTCACTTCCTGCCCAGGACGTCACACGTCACCACTCACGAGCTAAAGGCCTTGTCAAAGCTTCTCACAAAGGAAAAACAAAACATCAAAACTGTGTTTTTATTCTACATGACACTCGGTATGTCGTCATAGTATATTCATTGTTGAATAAAGTCTATCGTGGGCAAAACCATACACTTGCGAATTCTGGAGGTGTACCTACCCAGGTTCGCATGTTTCGTTTTAATATTTTGTTATCCATGTTATGTAATTCCCGTTTGCCCGTCCCGGCTTTTCTTCGTCCGAGGTTTTAGGGAGTTCTGTCCAATTAAAAAAATCAAAACAACACAAATATTTAATGAAAATAAATAACCATCACTAAACTATCGATAGTCACACATACTATCGACGCATCGATAGTTTTTCGTTTCTACCATCGATTAATTGCTATCAGAGACTCAACAATTGCAATCCATCGATAGTTTGATGCATCCTTACAGAACTATTAATTTTATAGCTTAATATATTCTTTTACATATATGGCTTAGTGTGGTGAATAAGATCATGTTTGTACTGCTAAACATCCTTGTTAAATTATCTTAATTAATGTATATATGCTGTATATAAGTCATCATCAATAAATTTGATCAATCCATTACTTAGTAAAGGTAACAGTGCACTGTACCTGAGTGCAACCAACCATAACTTTTGTTGTTTGAACTTGTCTGACAAATTGGATGTTTAACTGATGGGAGGGTATCCTCCCGAAACGCTGACTCGTTAAAACAACACTTGTTATGGTTGGTTGCATCCTTGATTAAGAAAAATGGTAGGACACCAGAGAGTAAGATGCATGCAATATTTTTAATATTGCCTTTGTAGATTTTCATTATGATTTGCAAACATTATGTTTTGTACATCACTATCTATATAATTGTATTATTGTTATGGAGCTGCATTGATATGCATGTTTATGCTTGTTTGCCAATCCCGTCATGATTACTTGAAGAAAATATGTTTAAACAATACATTAAAATATCCATAGTATTAATATGCAATCTTTATATTAGGCTATGAGGAATACACAATATACTAGTATTCAAGATTGATTTTGCTTTTACTTTTTTTATCTTTTCAAAAATTATCATTATTTTTGCTACAGTCGAAAAGTGTGCGGACAAAAAAACCTGTGGACAAAAGCCCCCTAGGACAAAAAACCCTGGACAAAACCCCCACCATGTACGGCAAAAAAATCAAAAGCACCAAATGAATAATGAATATTGTTTATAATTCAGATATTTTATTTAGTCTACATCACATAAATTATGATCACCAATGAGCACTAGCATAAACTGGGTACATCACCAGTGAGCACTAGCATAAACTGGGTACATCACAATTTGAACACTAGCATAAACTGGGTACATCACCAATGAGCACTAGCATAAACTGGGTACATCACCAATGAGCACTAGCATAAACTGGGTACATCACCAATGAGCACTAGCATAAACTGGGTACATCACAATTTGAGCACTAGCATAAACTGGGTACATCACCAATGAGCACTAGCATAAACTGGGTACATCACCAATGAGCACTAGCATAAACTGGGTACATCACCAATGAGCACTAGCATAAACTGGGTACATCACCAATGAGCACTAGCATAAACTGGGTACATCACCAATGAGCACTAGCATAAACTGGGTACATCACAATTTGAGCACTAGCATAAACTGGGTACATCACCAATGAGCACTAGCATAAACTGGGTACATCACATCACTAGCATAAACTGGGTACGCCACCAATGAGCACTAGCATAAACTGGGTACATCACCAATGAGCACTAGCATAAACTGGGTACATCACCAATGAGAACTAGCATAAACTGGGTACATCACCAATGAGCACTGGCATAAACTGGGTACATCACCAATGAGCACTGGCATAAACTGGGTACACTACAATTTGAGCACTAGCATAAACTGGGTACATCACCAATGAGCACTAGCATAAACTGGGTACATCACCAATGAGCACTAGCATAAACTGGGTACATTACAATTTGAGCACTAATTTGCCTCTTCCTTGTATACATATAATAGTCCAGGTGGAGGCAGCTAAGAAATTAGAAATCGTAGCCTCCTCAGTACTGATTTAGTTTGACACTATTTTCAGTTAGTATCATGTTTGGGCTCAGGAAATGGCCTGTAATACTCTTAGATTGTGGTATCATTTTTTTACAGGCCATTATATGTGGTGGGGGTCTGCGAGCAATTTCACCACATTTGGTTTGCTGCCCGACAAGACCTCAAAGTTAATCATGGATATTTTCACATTTTTTGTAATATGACCTTGATGAGTTACGTAAATGTTTTTCACCCATGGGCGAGATTTTTAAATATCGCTTTAAATTAGCCAAATTAAGTAAAAATTTGTGTCATGATACTTATAAACATACACTCATTCATGTACAACCTCCAAAATATGGAAAAACATGTAATTTGAGTAAAAGTAAATATTCTCGCCCATGGGCCAAAATGTTTTTCTCCCATGGGCGAGAATTTTTGATATCGCTCTAAATTAGCAGATTTAAGTCAAAATGAGTTGGAATTTGTGAAATGATACTTATAAACATACACTCATACATTTACAACCTCCAAAATATATTAAAACATGTATTTTGAGTAACAGTAAATATTCTTGCCCATGGGCCAAAATGTTTGGCGAGATTGTTTAAGATCACCGTAAATGAGCCGAATTAAGTCAAAATAAGTTGAAATTTGTGTCATAATACTTATAAACATACCGTCATTCATTTACAAACTCCAAAAAATGGAAAAACATGTATTTTGAGTAAAAGTAAATATTCTCGCCCATGGGCGAGATTTTTAACATCGCTCTAAATTAGTCGAATTAAGTCAAAATGAGTTGAAATTTGTGTCAAGATATTTATAAACATACATGGGCGAGCAAGTTTAAATTTAAAGTTTTCGAAAACATTTTTTTATTTTTTTCATCCTTGGCATATATTCATAACAACTGCATGTTTAATTTGGTTAAATCCCTTGTCAGAAAGTGCCCACAGTGCGGAGAGTTTCTGGACTTTTGTGAGTCCAGAATTCAATTGTGACGTGTTACTCTCAGTATTAGAGAGTAAGTACTTTATGAATTGAATCAAAATGGATACATATGAAATCGAGATCGAATCGTACATCTATCGATTTGATTTTCGATGAACCGAACCGAATCGTGACACCCCTAGCTATGAACGCATTGTGGATCGGTACCCAGACCATTCAGTGATTTATGAGCAACTTAGCATTTCTGCTTAACTTGTTTGCTTGTTGTGTAATGCCACACCCAGCAAAATGCCAGCTATATGATGGTAAGTGCATGTAAATTAAACCAAGGCAATACAAAGCAATAGGTTCTTCGAGGCCAAGTTTAGCCCAACCTTACCAAAAGCAATATTGACCCATGTCATCATTAAAATGACAGGTCATGAAAGGTGGGCTAAAACTTGAGGTAGATGTGCATTGATCATTTGATGACAACTGTACAGAACTACTTCCTTTGTTCATTGTAACAGATAGAGAGAGACAACAGCTTGAACACACTAGCTATTCACAATTAGAAAGCACTGCATATACACAAGCCATATATCGTGTAACCCATCACAGATTACAGACATGCAATATATTCCACAGGATGTTAGCATGGTAGGCAGCATTCATCAAGCTTAATGGCTTACTGGATATAATCTATATGATATCATTATGCTGATGGTGTTCTTTTCATGGATGACTGGAATTATTCATGATTATCATCATATAAACATGCTACTTTCACAGGTGTATCCTGAATGAAGGGATGGTCTATCTAGGCTTCTACAGACATGATAGATGTACTTGTATCAGGTGCATGTGAAAACTGTTCAATGGCATCGACAAGATGACTTCTCACACACTGAGAAGCACATCCTCATCTTTAGTCTGCCTCACAGTCCCTGAACCACATTATTTCCATACTGCTACTCCTCCCTGCAATGCTGAAGCCCTAAATGAAGCAAGTACAGATTTCCCCAGGTTCAGGCTCCCATCACACTGGGGCATCTTTTCAATTTCAGGCAGTGGGGTAGGCTTGTAATTGAAGTGTTTGCTCGTCACGCCTCGAAGACCCAGGTTCAATTCCCCACATGGGTAAAATGTGTAAAGCCCATTTCGAGTGTCCCTCACAAAACTCACTCACTTTTTTCAATTTAAAGGTCACATGCAACGTAAAACACAACTTTGCAGATTCTGATACCTTTCGGTATGGACTTACTGAAAAAAAGCGTCAAAAATGCAAATTCAACTGACAAAGTTGAAAAATAACGCGATGAAAAAATAACGCGCGAAATCGGAGTTCAAATGTTTCACTAATTTTCCCCAGACTTTTCTGGGAATCACGAGGTTTCAACAGCTGGCTAAGCTCATAGCGTGCGTCGCGGTGAAATAGGTTATAGCGCAACTTGAAGCCGGGCTGTCTGGTGAATACTTTCGGTGAAGGCTTTGGTGTGAGCTAGTTTCCTAATGTTTTGTTGATATCTCACATCGCGCGAGCTTTTTATGTTATGACAGTAAATAAACTGTTTATATAATTTCATTTGTCTATTTCACCACTGCGTTCTTCTTACCGAGTCACTTTCTCAGTTCGATGCTTAAAAGCAATGTCATTGTTTAGAGTTGACCAATTTCTAACTGTGATATAGATATATCGCTGTCACAGACAAAACTCAATGTCTTGTTTTATTGACACCAGTGTGTCTGCCTGCCTGTCTGCTAATGACAATATTCAATACACAACTCGCGATCACTGACCACATGCAATTTGAACTTAACACCAATCAGGCTATACACCATAAACAAAAGCGCGTGATTTATGGCCCGAGTTGGTCTCTGTCACATTATGTAATTACACAGACAGGCAGGTGTGATACTTGAACACATGACATGTTATGATGTCTGTTGATTGCAAAATGTTATACACAAAAATGAGCATGTATTTACAAAACCCAACTTTCTATATATACACACACAATGACCCGTGAAGGCGGCATCTGCTAATGAACCAGCCGTTACACTTGAGTGCACACCCACCCGCTCTGACTGGGTTCGGTATCACGGCTGCTTCGTTTCTAGGGAGGTAAACCCAAGTACAAAATATTGCACTTTTGATTTGCGATTATACGCTTATAATTTTGTTTATTTGTTTTTTCATAATCAGCAATGCATATTATATGTCATGAAGAAGTGATAATTGTGTTTTAATTATGTTTGATTTTTTGGTTGCATGTGACCTTTAAATGGGATCATTTGTTGGGATCAAAATTATATATATTCAGAGATGTTAATCTACCTCAATGTCACGATCTAATGCATCGACATATTAATCAACAAATTGACCAAAAAAAATGAAATAATGTCTAGGTAGCTGATCTAATGACATTCTAGGAGCTTATACTACACTCAAATATGCATGCATGTAAAAATGGAAACATCACACTCTGTCACATAACACAGAAAACAGGTCTCAGGGTTGTCTCCCACCCTTTCGGTAAGACAAACGCTACTTTGTACTTTGAGAGTGTGGGTTCCAATCCAAGACGGGACTCAACCCAACAAAAAGTACTAGAATCTGTACTTCACTGACAGATGCCCAGATAAGCTGCGCATCCGGGTAAAATACGCATAGAAAATTTCCAATTACGCATTGAAAAATAATTGTTACGTACCAATTACGCATTTAAAATGTTAGATACGCAAAAAGTTTAAAACAAATGCGTACGGAATATATTTATAAAAATCGCTTGCGTAATGAAAAAGACATCGATTGCTATCAGGTTGTACTGTTAGTATAGGACAAGTGGTGTACTGTCAGTATATGAGTGATTTTTTATGAAATCATTTCCATTATATTTAAGTTTGTTTTGATTAGATATGACATAAGGCAGAACATACCTGCTTAGTAAACTTACTCAATGACATAATACTTAGGTGAGTAAAATGACTGAAATACGCACATATTTGAAAACAGTGGGTAACGGAAAATGAAATACCCACTCAACATTCATAATACCCACTCCAACAAAATACAGTGGGTACAGTACCCACATGAGCTAAATCTTATCTGGAGCTCTGACTGAGAAAGTGTAATCCCAAATATAACGTGTTCTGATTCTCATGGTATCAGTCACTTGATTGTCTGGTCCAGACTTGATGATTAAAGATTGCTATCTTATATAGCTGGATTTCCAGGAATATTGCTCAGTTTTGCATTTAACAATAAAGAATTAATAGTACATCTTGGACATAAGAAGTCACTCAGAATCACATATTGAACTTAATGTCCATCGTTGGCCTATTTTGTACATTAATGAAAAGAACAGAGGATGTAACGTGTATGCAGTATGAGTCCCCAATTCCTTGAACATCTGACTGCCTGAGATAAGGTCACTTGAACACATAACCGCCAGGCAATGGTGCACAGATTTCTGCAACACTAACAAACATGTCCGTGCAAGTGTCCTTCAAAGAGTAATTGAGTTTAGTTTTAAGCTGCTTTTAGCAATATTCCAGCAAATATCATCATGATCATGGTGGGGGACACCAGAAATGGGCTTCACACATTGTGCACATGTGGGGAATCAAACCCCGGGTATCGGTGTGATGAGCGACCGCTTTAACCACTAGGCTACCCTACGGTCCCGGTTCTTCAAAGAACACATAAAACAACACTACAAGAATTTATTGACAGTTAAACTTGTTACTGAATATGACAACAGTAGTAAATCATTAACATACTCAGTCAAATTTTGACAAAAATGTTTAGTCTTAATGAGCCCTTCTTTTACAACAAATTGCTATTAACACATTTGTCAAGAACATAAAGTTTGCATTTACTATATAAGCTCTTTCCTTGTTGATAAAATGTTTTTAAAATCATTCTTGCACATGTATGCCATTGCACTAAAACATGTTTAGCTTTACAAAACTGTACACCCTCTGGCAGTTAAGTGACTGCCAAATAAACTGTCAAAGGGAAGTAACTAGTGCCTGACTTGTTTAGAATAGGAATATCCATGTATCTAGCTTTTTCATCTGCTGGTATAGGTTTTGTACATGTTTGTTGGAAGATATGTACATGTTAGGTTGGTTATGAATGTAATAGAAAAAAATGCAAAATAATTTTTTAGGATTCTTTACTGACAAGTTTTGGACAAACTGCTGTTATACACTCAGGACTAAACTTGATGTTTTTTTGCAAAAATATTTTCCAAGTTAAGTTACTCAACTTACTGCTTAACATACATAACGGAATGAAAACAAAAAAAAAATTACAACAAATATAATGTACTGCAATTTTGGATTGTACATGTTTGGTGTAACTTATGTAAGTTCATACCCATTCTGATTAGTAATTTGAAGGAGAGATACCATGTAATGATAACTTGTACTGACGTCAACTTGCAGTGCCCTGTGATCCCCAACATATGTATAAGACTGATCATGCTGATGAGCTATCAAATTCTGTGGTCTATTCACATAAATTCATGCAAGAGCACTTGTGTAGGAAAATTCTGTTGTTTAACAAATTTTGAGCTTTTGAAACATGTTCTCAATAAGATATATTGGAGGCTGCAAATATGCTGGGACTCTCTATTATCGCGGCACGCAAAAACATTGGGAAAGCAGAAACACCACACCCCGCATTGGCTGTTTACATATGCAAAACGTAAAATATATTCATCGGCTCTTGAAAAGTGGCCTACCTTTAGAATACAGCACCACAAACATTAAAAATACGCCATAATACCCTTTAACGTAATGTAATGTGATTTTGTTCGAATCACGCTCGATACAATGCCCTATGACGCCTGCATGGCAACACGGGTTGTCTGGCTCAGCTGAGTGTGATAAGCTCCGCTCACTGGTGTTTCATCTCTACGAGCTATGTCATTGCATGAGCCCAACGATGTTGAGAGTTTCCAGTAGTTGTATATCAGCCGATGCACAATATTTTGCAAGCACCAGTTTGAAATATTTTTCTTTTTCACTAATACCATATTTATTTGTATTACGGGCTGCTGAGGTCTTATGTTTTGTGTATTTTGTATTTTGTAATTTTTTTTATCATTCAGTAATTTGCACCATTACATAGAAAAGTGTTTTATTAGTATTTTATTTTTGAAGCGTAATAATGCATTACACTAGACACGCCAGTCGCATTTGTGCCGGTTCGGTCAATGCATTCTATTTATTAGGGTTAATTCAAGGGATTTGGTTAGGGTTAGGGTTAGGGTTAGGGCTAGGGCTAGGGCTAGGGCTAGGGCTTTAGGGTTGGGGTTGTGGGACCTAATGCAATATAGTAGGTACATGTCCAGTGGTTCGGCCAATGCATTCTATTTATTAGGATTATTTCAAGGGGTTAGGGTTAGGGCTGAGGGTTTAGGGTTTAGGGTTAGGTTAGGGACCTAATCCAATATAGCAGGTACATGTCCGTGTAATAATGCGGAGTACCATTTGTTGTTTTTCCCTTTTGCATTTTAATACCTTTTTCACACAAAAACGGGAAACCAAAAACGTCGAAAGTACATTATGAAATGGGTTAATGTAGAAATTTTGGGCTAATGGAAATTGGCCTGAATTTGCACTCAAGCCTCTTTCACACGCGCAACATAAATTTTGTTCAGTAATGATTCGGCTAACTCACCCTCGTGCGCCACTACACATGCTCATGTCTCCCTCGCTCCTTAGTGCGATCCACATTATCCTTACAGTGTTCCCCTACATCACTTTTCTGTCACAAAATCACCGATTTATATAAAAGCTGGCGTTCATTCATGCATGCACCGTGAAATCTACGCCTGACGCCTGACGCCAACAACCCTTTTCAGTTTGAGGCATATCGGCTCATTCCATGCCACACTTTAATTTGTAGATTACGGAATGGGACGAAAGTGTGCCAAATGGCATCGGATCCATTCGGCAATTGTCCAAGAATAAAATCAATGACACCAAGTCTACCCGTAGCATTCATAATTGTCCGTGACCTATTCGACTCTTTCCATTCATTTCCGTGGACGCCACAGGAATGACTCGATAAATTTGCACATTGTGTAACAGTGTGGACGAGCTCAGTTTAGCTGTCGAAGCTAATAATCCGGCGGTCGCGGGTTCGCGTCCGGACGGGTTCTCACAAACTGATTGCTTGTCTTAATGACACGCGACTCTCACGGCAGAGATCGCCCTCAATGAAGTTGTGGTGCTGTATTCTAAAGGTGCTCAAAAGTCATTTATTTCATTGGAATGTCATGTCTAATCGTAGAAATTGTCAAGCATTTATCTTTTCAGTAATTTCTGGAACATTTTGAAACTAGTATGACCCCTACTGCCATTACATCTAGCATGAATCAAAACTTACTTCGTCAAAAGTAATCCTGCGACAACTATAACGTCATTTGCATATTTTCTGTGCTAAAAATAAAACAGAAAGTTACGTATTATGCAACTTCACTATACACATGGCAGCAACTTGTATGGTACGTTTTAAGGCAGAAAAACTATATTTTGTAACGTTATTGTTACCTTGTATCCAAATGAATAGAAGTTTCAGATGTTTGGGTTAAAAACATGGTGATATTACTAATGTGAATGAAAATCCTAAATATTTTTTAATGATCAAACTATTTAGATTCGTTACTTGTCTTCGTAAACGTTTTACAGTGTCATCTGCTTGTATACTGTGTGCCATAGTAAGAAAATAGCAATACCGACATAATAATTATTTGTGACAGTCAACTGAAAATATATATAAAATGCTAAATGTCAGTAACCATTCATAATCCCGATGGCGACAACATTAACTTACTACCGCGATAATAGAGGGTCCCATGATACATATGTTTGATAACTATTGAGTAAACAAGGCCTGTGAGTGTGAATCACAAAACATTAGTTTAGGCCTAGCACAAAAACTGGCCTTTAGGAATAACACTTAGACAGTCCTTTAAAAGTAGCACTAAAACAACCCTTTAGCAGAAGGAAATCTCAGTCCGTGAGGAGAAGCATTAAAGAGGCCTTTGGGACTAGCACCAAAACAGACCTTGATGACAAGCTCTAAAACAGTAGCAAATCACCATATTGCATCATTCTCGGAGCAATGGCCGAGCTCCAGACACTAGGTAACTGGGCGATATAGGGATCTACATAGTCATAGTGTTAACAAGTCTCTGACACAGTGACATAACACTTAACACAATAGTTTGCTTTGTGTATATGAATAGCATTGATCAACGCATCGTGTTTTCTCGCTGTCATAATCATAACAGTAGATCACTGAGAACAACCCACGTGTTGTACACGCCGGTTCGTATTTTGCACTATTCTCACAGATCGGACAAGACACCTGCTGATCTATATTGATGTGTCTATGACCTCACCTTATCTTTATCTGCTTTTTCAGCCTTTAATTTCCGTACTACTTCCCCTTGTTGTTTAATTCCATCTTTCAAAGCCTTCTGAGCGTCAGCCATGTTTTCATCGGTTTCATCTAAAAGTAAAACAGGAAGGATTACTGAACAAGGATCCAGGTGAAGATTCCGACTGAACAGCATGAAATAATAGCTTTGAGTAAACTGACTGAGAAACAACGTGACAATTATAACTAAACAGAAAAGATCCCCAAACAGGAAAATAATGAACTTCCAAATGTAAGCTGTTATCGAAGCGTAACAGGGCGTAGAGTCATTACACAGATGACACCCTTAATTATACATGCGCGGATCCAGAGGGGGGGGGTGCAAGGGGTGCAAAGAGTGTTCCAAATGTACTACATGTTTTATGCCTAGGGTTCACGAGGAATGGGGTGCGCACCCCCCACCCCCCACCCACCAACGAAAATCCTGTATCTGCCCCTGCTTATATTACCTTGTCAGCTTGCTATTTGGTCTTATTGACAAGGCGTCCGACAAAAGCACGAAAAACAATGCAAGCGATACAGTGCACCTCTACCCGCCTTTCGGGATTTCAAGTAAGATCCCCTATGGTTGTCTAAGAGGCGACTATGTTGGTCGAGTGATCAGAGTGATGGCGTTAAATACTACAAAACTATATCTACCATACAACAGATATAGGCTACTACAGTTGTGCGTTCGGTATATATTCTCCGCCTCTACCTTACGTATATCAAAAGCAAAACAAGTTATTAAAAGCCACTCACAGACTTCTCATATATAATATATACGCCAGGTTTATACATAGACTCACTGCGTACACACACTATAATTCACAAATATGATTCGTGATTTTAAAAGTATCCAGCGCGCCATATTAAAGGATATATATGTCACGGGCATGATGATTATACAGGATGCTATCTATACATACCTATTAAAGTCTGCATTGCGTGTGTATCCGTACCAGTGGACATCGTAATGGTCTAATGTGTAAAGGTGTCTTCCGTATCACGTAAACTGTGCGTGATGCAATGTCCTCTCCGGGAATATACACAAGGTTCCGGCTTTTATACCTACCAGGAGGTGATCCTAATGGATTTAACGGGATATAGATGAGGTCAAATGGGCACGGGAGAGATATATATAATTTAAATTGAGGCCACACTTTAATTCATTGGTTTATGCGTTTGCATACCTTACAAGGAAGAAAGGTTCAGCGATAAAAGTTATACGTTTATTCAATTCTATTGCAAATTTCTCCCATTAAAGACGAAGTAGTCAGAGAATCATCATGCAACGACCCATTATGACATGGTGACAATCAACGAAGTCACCCAATCTGCATGGGTTTCAAAAGAGTGAGTGTGTGATTTTAATTTTACACCGCTTTTAGCAATATTTCAGGGAGAGGTGGGGTGTATTTTCAATCGGGCTTAACGGCAAGCATGAGTAGTGTTTAACTTAACTAGAGACGCACGCACTACCTGGTTGTGTGCGAGAGAGAGAGAGAGAGAGAGAGAGAGAGAGAGAGAGAGAGAGAGAGAGAGAGAGAGAGAGAGAGAGAGAGAGAGAGAGAGAGAGAGAGAGAGAGACCCTCCTCTGGATCCGCCTATGTGTGTGTGTGCCCCCAACACGTGCATGCATATATGCATGTCGCTGTAATGTACGAGTGCAATTAACTCCATTCACCCCACTTCTTCTCCAGGGGCGTATACAGCTTTTTGAGAAAAGGGGGTGCACACGTTTGAGAAAGAGGGGTTGCACACTTAATCTTCGCGAGAGTTGCTATGGTCATTTAATAAACTTTCAGGACAAAAAAGGGGGTGGGGTGGGGTGTGCGCACCCCTGCATCCCCCCTCTTGATCCGCCTATGTGAATTTCATGTGTACTTCAGACATATAGCGACGTGTTAGCAGAGCATACACCAGGCGTTCACCACGTTGACAACCCACGAGAACGGACATGGGGCAGACAACCCACGAATCAGAGCCAATAGAGAACTGGAACCCGCGAATCGAACCCTCGAAGGACTCTGGCATACTTAAAGGGAAACAATTGTGTATGACGAAAAGGAAATAAACTGGTATTGTCACAAATCATATGTGGGAAAAGCTTAGAAATGAAATGCTTATGAAATGCACTAGTCGCTCTCCTGACAGACTCTGAAGAAGGTTATCGGTCTGAAGTCAATAAATTTACAACATGGTGTAGCAGAAACTTCCTTCAGCTTAATACCAGAAAAAACCAAAGAGATGGTAATTGACTTCAGGCAAAATTCAAACCGTGTCCCTCTGCAAATCCACGGTGAAACGATAGAGACTGTCACGGATTACAAGTATCTCGGAACTATCATAGACAGTAAACTCACTTTCTCTCAAAATGCCGAGGCTATATACAAGAAATGTCAAAAACGGATGTATTTTATGAGAAAGCTCAAATCTTTTAACATTGACAATACCATTTTGAATGTTTTCTATAACTGCTGTATCCAATCTATTTTACTGTTCTCTGTTCAATGTTGGTTCGGTGCCCTTTCTCTCCAAAACAAAAACAAACTGCAAAAAGTTGTAACCATCTGTTCAAAAATTGTCGGCATGAATTTTAACCCCCCTTTGTTATATGTATGAGAATCGTGTTTTAATGTCTGCGAACAAAATTTTATCCGACCCGTCTCACGATTTACATTCTTGTTTTAAACTTTTACCATCTGGACGTAGATTCCTCGTACCTAAAGTTCGCACAAAAAGGTCCCAAACATCTTTTATACCTGTTAGCATTAGACTTTTAAATGAATGTTAGACCCAGCCACAATTTTATATGTGTTTTACTACTAGTCTCTTACAGTATACACTGGTTATCCTTCTCATCCTGATTATCTGTGTGTTTAAGGTGATCGTTGCTCTTTGCTTAATTTGTTTTAACCATGCTGTATGTCTCACTGTTGTAAAAGGAATTCCTTTGTCGGGCAATAAAGTATTATTATATCATGCAGTCACCTCAGAGTAGCTGAACCAGTGGATCTCAGAACGAGGCTGAGATTCAGGATGTAACCTGGCAACGAACCACACTCTGTCTTATTTGTACGAATGTTTTGTCAAAAGTGAGGATTATGTTTCTGACAGACCCAATTAAAAAGCATTTTATCAGTGATGAGACATTAATGAAAAGGTTAACATCGTTTTTTTGGCTAAGCTATCAATATGAAAGACATATAGCGTTATTTTTCTCCGGAGCATCGTTTGTAGTTAAACCATCATATGAACTACACTAAATAATCTAAAATAAATGTTTTGTTATACACATGATTCAGTTGAACAATTAATGGTACTAGTATTTCTTGCCTACAGGGTAGCTTTAATGTATATGGTAAATTTCGCTTTTTTGTCTTTCAAAGATTCCAAGGTTGACAAAATCCCCACACTGGTTATCTATACTTTGTTAAGCTATCTATACAAACAAACGCTACACTAGTGTCGTGTACTGTAATATCGGGGTTGCTCGACCTATACAATCGATATCCAGCACCGCAGTTACTAAACAAACACATGCAGATATGCACGTGCACAATGCGGGACTGAGCATGCACATAGTACTATTACATTTTTTTGGTAAACTTTTGTATCACACCCCCTATATATGAACGAATCCTTTGTTCTCTGCTCTCTCCATCCCTCTTTCTCACGGCGCTGGAGTAGCCTAATGGTTAAAGCGTATATGAGCACATAGTGACATTCCTGTTTGTCCGTAATTTCTAAATAATTGCGCAAGACCTATAACTTTTATTCGACAGACATGCATAACTGTAAATAAGAAAAACCTGAGATTTTGAACTCGTGGAAGCTGAATTGTGAAAACACAATCGAAACTGGGGCTGTGTACTTCAAATTGGAGTTATTTCTTTAAGGTAGAGACGGTCTAACGTGACCCGTGTTCAAACAGATACAAACTGATGCATGCATAAAGACAGACACTTTGAATAGTATTGCAGCGAGATATTAGTTTCGCATGAAAGTCTAATGTAACGCAACACATGCATGAACATGAAATATTGTTTGTTTGTTTACGTTGCTCTCAGCAATATTCCAGCTCCGCTAAACATGTATGGACCAGAAAACCCCCCAATCTTATAGATATCTAAATGTGTAGACAACAGTCAATAGAATTATTGTATTGTCAAATGAAGTATCCAATAATCTAGGTACGGTCTGGGATTCGAACTCACAATCAGCGCAACAGGACAGGTAAAGCATGTAACAGACTAATGAGAAAGATTCGATTTAATTCAATTAAATTAACAAATCCATAATAAGTATACCTTGCACATGGATATAGAACAATGCATAATATCAGTGAATGCTGTACATTAAACACACACTACACAGGAAGTTAGACCGGTGTCAAAATTAGTGGTGGTCCGATTAATTGAAACAACCGATGATTGGTCGCAGTGATTAGACGACAAAGCAATTGATCATGTATACTCATAATCGAACACAATTTTGGTACACTTTAACAATATTTTTCACAAGGTTGGTCTGTGTCATTAAATTTACATTTCAAAAGTAGTACGAGCTCGTTCCAAGTCATGATTGAATTTATCTTAAAAGAATTTATGTTCCTAACATACTAGTCATCCTTTAGAGATGTGAAGTTTGCAAAGGCAATTCTCCTTTTTTTGGTGTGTTAACAAACATAACCAGGAAAATTTGATACATGACGCTAACCAATTATTTTCGATGATTGATCGGTTGTAATGAACCAATCATCAATTATGAGATTTTAACCAATTCCAATCACAAGTTAAACTAGGTGTCAAATTGTTTTTACGTGTTGCATAGTATATTTATCTGAAACACAAAGCTGTTAAAATATTGGTTCATGCGCCACGCTGTTTAAACAGGTGCATGTATTCAAATACTAGTAATCATAAGTGCACATTGTCCCTTATACAAGGAAGCTGAATCCCAAACAATACATACACATGTTTGCGTAGCCTATTTTGCATATTTTAGGTGACCCTTATGGTAATATAAATAGGCTACGATCAGTAACAGCAATTTGGCCATGTGCACACTTGTCAATCCAATCAAGGCCGACAGCTACAACAGCATGTATTATTTCGTTTTAGTACGTATTCCATGTTTTCAGATACAACCGGTGTAATCGGAAGGAGGGTCTGCTAGCGGGTACCGCTCCATTTGTTTCTGGCCCGGATTTAGGACGCATGGGTCAGTTACTTCATATTGCGTCATGTACAAACTACATCTAACAACGAAGTAGTTCACTCACGACACAACAGGTCACGATGACTTTATATCAGTGCACCAGAATGTAAGTCAATCGTACAGTACCGATCAAACGCAAGTGCCTCTTGTCGGGGACTGTATCCGCGACTTGTTACCATGTACAACTTGTGGAAGGGGCAGATTTTAAAACCAGTTCGTCTTAAAACACAGACATGGTATTTTATGCCACACCAGCAATGTGTAAAGCTAATACACGGTAACAATGCCTTATGCAGAGGAATGTATTTTTTGTTGCAACCAGACAGGAATGTTTTCAAATTCCCCGATACTTACGAACAAGTGCACAGTTTGAAACATTTCAAAGTAAGGACGGTTCGTGGCGGAGCTCAAAGGCGACCAGAGCTGACTGGGTATTCTGAGGACATTTATGACCAAGCTAAATCAGCGATGTATACGCGAAGTGAACGAATGCACAGAATACAAACAGAACTCACCCAGAAAGCCGTTGAGCTATTGGAGTACACGAAACCTCTCTCAACGAATCCACGCGTCCTTGACATTGGTAGTGGATCCGGAATTAGCTCTGCCATCTTGAAAAGCGTTGGATATTTTGTGGTCGGGACAGACAGTAATACGTTTATGTTAAGTATTTGTAAAGATAAACTGAATAGTCAGGATTGTGTGAAACTAAATATTTTCTATCATTTACCTTTTCGAGCTAGTTGTGTTGGCACAGTTGTGAGTATTTCAGCCTTACAGTGGATCTACACTCTGCCTGACTGTCACAGATACATTGGGATGCTGTTTTCATCTCTGCACGACTGTCTTGATGAAGATGGACGAGCTGTTCTGCAGTTCTACCCCCGAATGTTGTCAGACGTAGAAAATACTTTGGATATTGCAAAGAAATACTTTTCAAGTGGTGCTTTGGTTTGTGATTTTCCTCATTCTCACAGAGGGAAGAAATTATATTTGCTTTTGTCCAAATAAAGTACATGTAAATATTTGGATATGTGGCTGGCTTGGTGAATAATCCGGGTTAGAATTGTTCGATTGTGTATGTAGATGTTCTCACTATTGTCTACTCATCAGGAAAGAGAAAACTTGTGTACAGTGTACTTGCAATTTGCAAACCATCGCGGTTAATTACTGGAACGAAAGAGGAGATGGACATCTTTATGAGGATTACAGGTGTGAGCAAGCCCAGAGACTCCGATATAAGACAGATGGACATCATCTTCAGCAAGACCCGTGTTAGAAGTGGTCTTCAGCAACCCATGGTCATGTATGTCATCTGGATTAAAACTGGTCTTCAGCCACCCATGGTGGTCTTAAACGGCGACTACCGGAATCGGGTGGTCAGGCTCGCTGACTTGGTTGACACACATCTTGGTATCCACGTAGATCGACGCTCATTCTCATTACTTAGACCACCGCCGTATAGCTGGAATATTGCCGAGTGTGCAATTAAACAGCAAACCAACAAACCACGGCTGAAAAAACAACTGTCATGACTGAAATACAAATGTCATATGATCTCCCAGATTGACAAAAAACTTTAATGGGTTTCTGAAGACCAATTCTAACCCGGATCGTGACGGGTTTTATCAGTCGTGGAGATCAAGTGACTGGAGGTGTTCGTCAGTCCAGGAGATCATAAGATATAAGACACGTCACCAGGCTGATTGTACGAGTGAGTTTAGTTTAACGCCGCTTTTAGCAATATTCCAGCAATATCACGGCGGGGGACACCAGAAATGGGCTTCACATATTATACCCATGTGGGGAATCGAACCCAGGTCTACGGCGTGACGAGCGAACGCTTTAATCACTGGGCTACCCCACCGCCCCGGGGCAGAAAGTATGGGGTTCAGTATACAGATCACAGATGAGTCTATAGCTAGGGTTTATGGCACCACGAGACACCTGTTGCAGCAGACGTTTTGAGGCAGCATAACCTTCTTGTACTGTCGGTGTACCGTCCCAGGTTGTACGAAATGTTGACTCTTTGTAAGGGGGATCGGGCGGCATGTAGAGATTCCTGGATAACGAATGTTTCGCTACATTATGCGTTGACGTCACGAGATGATGTAATGAGTAATCTACAAGTCTACCTTTTTGTTGTAAAAGATTTGCCAATATTGTATATTCTACATTTTCGTTTTTACAACTAGTCTCGAAAGCATCAAATATTCTGAAGTGGTCGTAACATGGTAAAGAAGAATTACCAGAATTCAGTATGTAATGAAGTTGAAGGAATATGGATAGTCAACTTCTTCATTGCAATGAGTGCGACGTGTCAGTGTAGGTACTTACACTGTTATCAAGCAAGTGATACACTGAAATCCATAGAACTTGGTTTTTCTTCATCTATACAACTTCTAAAATGCCTCTCAAAGTATTGAACCGCCTCCGTGGACTATTGTCCCTTATACAAGGATGCTGAATCCCAAACAATACATACGCAAGTTTGTATAGCCTATTTTGCATATTTTAGGTGACCCTTATGGTAATATAAATAGGCTACGATCAGTAACAGCAATATGGCCATGTACACACTTGTCAATCCAATCAAGGGCGACAGCTACTACAGCATGTATTATTTCGTTTTAGTACGTATTGACCGGTGTAATCGGAAGGAGGGACTGCTAGCGGGTACCGCTCCATGTGTTTCAGGCCCGGATTTAGGACGCATGGGTCAGTAACTTCATGTTGCGTCATGTACAAACTACATCTAACAACGAAGTAGTTCAGTCACGACACAAGAGGCCACGATGACTTTATATCGGTGCACCAGAATGTAAGTCAATCGTACAGTACCGATCAAACGCAAGTGCCTCTTGTCGGGGACTATATCCGCGACTTGTTACCATGTACAACTTGTGGAAGGGGCAGATTTTAAAACCAGTTCGTCTTAAAACACAGACATGGTATTTTATGCCACATCAGCAATGTGTGAAGCTAATACACGGTAACAATGCCTTATGCAGAGGAATGTATTTTTTGTTGCAACCAGACAGGAATGTTTTCAAATTCCCCGATACTTACGAACAAGTGCACAGTTTGAAACCTTTCAAAGTAAGGACGGTTCGTGGCGGAGCTCAAAGGCGACCTGAGCTGAAAGGGTATTCTGAGGACATTTATGACCAAGCTAAATCAGCGATGTATACGCGAAGTGAACGAATGCACAGAATACGAACAGAACTCAGTCAGAAAGCCGTTGAGCTATTGGAGTACACGAAACCTCTCTCAACGAATCCCTGCGTCCTTGACATTGGTAGTGGATCCGGAATTAGCTCTGCCATCTTGAAAAGCGTTGGCTATTTTGTGGTCGGGACAGACAGTAATACGTTTATGTTAAGTATTTGTAAAGATAAACTGAACAGTCAGGATTGTGTGAAACTAAATATTTTCTATCATTTACCTTTTCGAGCTAGTTGTGTTGGCACAGTTGTGAGTATTTCAGCCTTACAGTGGATCTACACCCTGCCTGACTGTCACAGATACATGGGGATGCTGTTGTCATCTCTGCACGACTGTCTTGATGAAGATGGACGAGCTGTTCTGCAGTTCTACCCCCGTATGTTGTCAGACGTAGAAAATACTTTGGATATTGCAAAGAAATACTTTTCAAGTGGTGCTTTGGTTTATGATTTTCCTCATTCTCACAGAGGGAAGAACTTATATTTGCTTTTGTCCAAATAAAGTACATGTGAATATTGGGACATGTGGTTGGCTTGGTGAATAATCCGGGTTAGAATTGTTCGATTGTGTATGTAGATATCCTCACCATTGTCTACTCATTAGACAAAACTTGTGTACTTGCAATTTGCAAACCTCCTGAGTTAATTACTGGAACAAAAGAGGAGATAGACATCTTTATGAGGATTACAGGCGCGAGCAGGCCGATAGACTTGATATAAGACAGATGGACATCATCTTCAGCAAGACCCGTGTTAGAATTGGTCTTCAGCAACCCATGGCCATGCATGTCATCTGGATTAAAACTGGTCTTCAGCCACACATGGTGGTCTTAAACGGCGACTACCGGAATCGGGTGGTCAGGCTCGCTGACTTGGTTGACACACATCTTGGTATCCACGTAGATCGACGCTCATTCTCATTACTTAGACCACCGCCGTATAGCTGGAATATTGCCGAGTGCGCAATTAAACAGCAAACAAACAAACCACGGCTGAAAAAACAACTGTCATGATTGAATTACAAATGTCATATGATCTCCCAGATTGACAAACAACTTTAATAGGTTTCTGAAGACCAATTCTAACCCGGATCGTCACGGGTTTTATCAGTCGTGGAGATCACGTGACTGGAGGTGTTTGTCAGTCCGGGAGATCTGAAGATATAAGACACGTCACCAGGCTGATTGTACGAGTGAGTTTAGTTTTAAGCCGCTTTTAGCAATATTCCAGCAATATCACGGCGGGGGACACCAGAAATGGGCTTCACATATTGTACCCATGTGGGGATTTGAACCCAGGTGTTCGGCGTGACGAGCGAACGCTTTAACCACTGGGCTACCCCACCGCCCCGGGGCAGAACGTATGGGGTTCAGTATATAGATCACAGATGAGTGTATATCTATGTTTTATGGCACCACGAGACACCTGTTGCAGCAGACGTTTTGAGGCAGCATAACCTTGTTGTACTGTCGGTGTTCTGCCCCAGGTTGTACGAAATGATGACTCTTTGTAAGGGACATCGTGCGGCATGTAGAAATTCCTGGATAACGAATGTTTCGCTACATTATGCGTTGACGTCACGAGATGATGTAATGAATAATCTACAAGTCTACCATTTTGTTTAAAAAGATTTGACAATATTGTAAATTCTACATTTTCGTTTTTACAACTAGTCTCGAAAGCATCAAATATTCTGAAGTGGTCGTAACATGGTAAAGAAGAATTACCAGAATTCAGTATGTAATGAAGTTGAAGGAATATGGATAGTCAACTTCTTCATTGCAATGAGTGCGACGTTTTAGTGTAGGTACTAACACTGTTATCAAGCAAGTGACACATCGAAATCAATAGAACTTGGTTTCCTTGATCTATACAACTTCTAAAATGCCTCTGACCCGTGAAGATCCGGGGTAGAATAGGTCTTCAGCAACCCATGTGCTTGCCATAAAAAGGCGACTATCTTGTCGTAAGAGGCGACTAACGGGATCGGGTGGTCAGTTTCGCTGACTTGGTTGACATCATGTTATCGGTTCCCAATTGCGCAGATCGATGCTCATGCTGTTGATCACTGGATTGTCTGGTCCAGACTCGATTATTTACAGACCGCCGCCATATAGCTGGAATATTGCTGAGTGCGGCGTAAAACTAAACTCGCTCACTCACTCACTCGAAAATGCCTCTCAAAGAAATGTAATGAAGTTTCATAAAATCTCCCCAAACTCCAACTGCCTGGTAAACCACACGCACACAAAATTCCCCACATATCGTATATATAAATCTATACTTGCTTCATTTAGGGCTTTAGCATTACAGGGAGGGCTAGGCAGTAGGGAAAATGATGTGGTTCAGGGACTGAAACAAAGTACCGAACGCTCTGCTTGGAGCGAGATCTGATTAAATCTTTTCGCTCCTTTGATCTGACAGTCGGTTGTATCGGAATTCGTCACATGTACCCAGGTCGTAATATATGAGTGGGCGTCGAGTTGTACAGTTGTTTGAACAGTTGTTTCATTTCCATCACGGCGTGTCATAAGATGTGGGGCACGATTTGTCTTGTAGGGGTCAGTGGGGTAGCCTTGTGGTTAAAGCGTTCGCTCGTCACGCCGAGGACCAAGATTCGATTCCCCTGGATGGGGATGTGACGCTAATTTCTAGTGTCCCCATCCGTGTTATTTTTCGAATATTGCTTAAAGCGACGTACTTCTTACGGGGGCGGTGGGGTAACCTATTGGTTACAGTGTGTGCCCGTCACGCCGAACTCCCGGGTTCGATTCCCACATGGGTACATTTCTGGTGTCCCAGCCGTGATATTGTTGGAATATTGCTAAAAGCGACGTAAAACCATACTCACTCACTCACTTCTTACGAGATGTCTTCCGTGTTCAACATACTAAAGCATCAGCAGGCCAAACAAAAGCCAATAGGTTGTCAATAAACATTCTGCGTGTCATGGCAGACAGGAATCAAATTTGGAGAAAACCACGCATTTTGCAGCTGCTTCAGTAACTTTCACTACATCACACGACGGCTACGACGATGGTTCCTCCAGTGCATGGATATGACTGTGACCCACTTTAAATGCATTCTATCCATGGCAATCGTTTCCTCTGTGCACAGCAGAGTAATTGCAGATGCTGTCACATATGTAGCCAGCAGGAAATGGGTACCTGGTGGGAAAAGTTAACAGATTGAGAACAGAAGGTTAACAGATTGAGAACTTTGTTTTTAAACATATTTTATTGACATAAAAGGTCAACATTGGGCAAAAGTTTTCCAACTGTCATGAATGATGTAAAGTGTTCATCAAGCGAGGGGTTGGAAAAGGCACAACAGCTATACAATACGATTTGTAATTATGAGTGTATGTTGCATGAAACCAAAATGATAATCGAATCTCTTTGTTGATATATTTTACACATTTTTGAACATAGATATGTAATAGAGATATGTAATAAACTGCAAAGATTGCGATACAGACAAACTTTATGGATAATGTTCAACTTCTTACGAGTGTGCGACGTTACGATATGGATTCTTGTACCCTTCCTGCTTGACAACGGTACAAGATATGGACAACGGTACAAGATATGGATTCTTGTACCCTTCCTGCTTGACAACGGTACAAGAATCTGTACCGAAACGTCGCTCACTCGTAATAACAAGTTGTTATCCCTAAAGTTTGTCTGTATTGTACTACCCAGCTTCTAAAAGCCACTCAAAGAAGCAAAGATTACTATAGAGAACTTTGTCTACGGATCGTAAACGTCTACTCCGATTTTATCCCCGTGTACGGTGACAAACCAAACCAAAGATCAAAATCAGGGTGATTCGAAGATTCGAACCCAGAACCCAGAGCTACTTTTGGCGCCTTAGACCGCTGGACCAAGGCACGGGGAGTTGTAATAGCTATCCTTGTCTTACCTCACACATAAATGTCGTTTTCTGTTTGGCTGAGCGCGCTTCTATCATTTTCAATATACCCCGCTTACAAGCGAGTAACATTTTCTAATTTACCCGCTGGGAATGCCGAACTGTGGGAATTCATTTGGTACTTCGCGTTAGTAATTCTTTATCTCGAATAATTGTGTCAATGTATGATGTACGGAGATTACCGATGTTTTCCGAATGCAAATCGATGGCAGGGAGATAGCTCTAAATATGTATTTCTTGTCGTCTGCTAGATTCTATGTCATCTGTCATCAACCCATGTCCCCCCTCGTGACCAGTGAACAACGTATATAGTGTAATGCGTCAGACGTTAGGCGCTAGAAGGTTATAGTCAATAAGACAATAAGTGCATTTCACTGGGTGAATGCTCATAGCACTAACAATCAGCTCATTATTACTCCGGATAACCCAAGCTGCCTGTGAGGCGCTAGAAGGTCACATGACTTATCCTACCGGGCACCCATTGTCTTCTGGGTGAACAGAGGCAATTTGATCAAGCTCACTTGCCAAAGGCCACATGTATAACATGTGCTTCCTTGTGGGGCAGGACAGAAGTCCTAGAAACTCTCATAAGTCAAGCTACCAAACACGGTCAACCATCCAAGGACTCTCCGCACCCAACGTTGCTTAACGTCAACTTATTTGTGACCTGAGCTCTATGCACAGGACATTAATTCAACTGTGGCGTAAGTAAGTGTTCCGTTGACTTTCGTCAAGAGTTGAGTGGATACCTTCTGAGGTTGTATTGAATTTGATTTGCACCTTTCAGGGCATGGCAGATACACGTTTGTGCTGCAGCCAACAGTGTTCCAGCTGTACGACGGCGGTGTGTAAATAATCGAATCTGGACCACAGAATCCATACATTGACATCGTGGTTATCGATATACGGGGTACGATGACATGCAACGAGCAAGTGAGCGAGCCTAACCACCCGATCCGCCAATCGACTCAAAAGCTATTTTTGCAACTCATCAAACTATTTAACTATTTCATTTATAATCCCACAGTTTTACATGGGCGTGGTCATCTGAAAACCAGTGAACATTACGGAAAAGCCGTTTTGTATGATAACATAGTTTGTGTGCCAGCGAGCATAACAGGAAAGCCGTTTTGTATGATAAGATAGTTTGTGTGCCAGTGTGCATAACAGGAAAGAACTTTTGGATGATAACATAGTTTGTGAGTTAGGTCATGGATCCGGGACATATGAAGCTGAACTATTCTTGCAGTTATGATAGTTCTTAGGAAAACCAGCACACAAGTTTAGAGGTTAGACTAACGTCTAGTCTCTGAATATTATACAATTTTGATGGTAACAAGTAATCCTATTTACATATACATACATTGAAAAGCAGCCCCAATACGATGTATGGGAGAATTTTACAGAATCAGAAATCTAGACTTGCATCATCAAGGGCTTAAGGATTGCACAAAGGACAGGGCAGAAGGGCATCAGTGAGTGAGTAAGTTTAGTTTTAAGCCACACACAGCAATATTCCAGCTATATGGCGGCGGTCTGTAAATAATCAAGTCTGGACCAGACAATCCAGTAATCAACAGCATGGGCATCGATCTGCGCAACTGGGAACCGATGACATGTGTCAACCAAGCCAGCGAGCCTGACCACCCGATCCTGTTAGTCGCCTCTTACGACAAGTATGGGTTACTGAAGGTTCATTCTAACTTGGACCTTCACGGGTGTAAAGGCATCAGCCAGCCATGCTTCAGTGACTACTTCACTACATCACACGACGGCTACGACGATGGTTGCTCCAGAGCATGGATATGACTGTGACCCACTTTAAATGCATTCTATCCTTGGCAATCGTTTCCTCTGCAGCGGAGTAATTACAGATGCGGTCACATATGTAGCCAGCAGGAAATGGGTACCCGGTGGGAAAAGTTAACAGATTGAGAACAGAAGGTTAACAGATTGAGAACTTTGTTTTTAAACATAATTTATCGACACAAAAGGTCAAATAGATTGGGCAAAAGCTTTCCAACTGTCATGAATGATGTAAAGTGTTCATCTATCGAGGGGTTGGAAAAGGTACAACAGCTATACAATACGATTTGTACTTATGAGTGTATGTTGCATGAAACCAAAATGATGATCGAATCTCTTTGTTAATATATTTTACACATTTTTGAACATAGATATGTAATAAAGATATGTAATAAACTGCAAAGATTGCCATACAGTCACACTTTATGGATACTGTTCAACTTCTTTCGAGTGTGCGACGTTACGATATGGATTCGTGTACCCTTCCTGCTTGACAACGGTACAAGAATCTGTATCGACGTTACGGTATGGATTCTTGTACCCTTCCTGCTTGACAACGGTACAAGAATCTGTATCGACGTTACGGTATGGATTCTTGTACCCTTCCTGCTTGACAACGGTAGAAGAATCTGTATCGAAACGTCGCTCACTCGTAATAACAAGTTGTTATCCCTAAAGTTTGTCTGTATTGTTACTACCCAGCTTCTAAAAGCCACCCAAAGAAGCAAAGATTACTATAGAGAACTTTGTCTACGGATCGTAAACGTCTACTCCGATTTTATCCCCGTGTACGATGACAAACCAAACCAAAGATCAAAATCAGGGTGATTCGAAGATTCGAACCCAGAACCCAGAGCTACTTTTGGCGCCTTAGACCGCTGGACCAAGGCACGGGGAGTTATGAGAAGTGTAATAGCTATCCTTGTCTTACCTCACACATAAATGTCGTTTTCTGTTTGGCTGAGCGCTCTTCTATTATTTTCAATATACCCCGCTTACAAGCGAGTAACATTTTCTAATTTACCCGCTGGGAATGCCGAACTGTGGGAATTCATTTGGTACTTCGTGTTAGTAATTCTTTATCTCGAATAATTGAGTCAATGTATGATGTACGGAGATTACCGATGTTTTCCGAATGCAAATCGATGGCAGGGAGATAGCTCTAAATATGTATTTCTTGTCGTCTGCTAGATTCTATGTCATCTGTCATCAACCCATGTCCCCCCTCGTGACCAGTGAACAACGTATATAGTGTAATGCGTCAGACGTTAGGCGCTAGAAGGTTATAGCCAATATGACAATAAGTGCATTTCACTAGGTGAATGCTCATAGCACTAACAATCAGCACATTATTACTCCGGATAACCCAAGCTGCCTGTGAGGCGCTAGAAGGTCACATGACTTATCCTACCGGGTACCCATTGTCTTCTGGGTGAACAGAGGCAATTTGATCAAGCTCACTTGCCAAAGGTGAGACCACATGTATCACATGTGCTTCCTTGTGGGGCAGGACAGAAGTCCTAGAAACTCTCATAAGTCAAGCTACCAAACACGGTCACCCATCCAAGGACTCTCCGCACCCAACGTTGCTTAACGTCAACTTATTTGTGACCTGAGATCTATGCACAGGACATTAATTCAACTGTGGCGTAAGTAAGTGTTCCGTTGACTATCGTCAAGAGCTGAGTGGACACCTTCTGAGGTTGTATTGAATCTGATTTGCACCTTTCAGGGCATGGCAGACAAACGTTTGTGCTGCAGTCAACAGTGTTCCAGCTGTACGACGGCGGTGTGTAAATAATCGACTCTGGACCACAGAATCCATACATTGCAAATTGACATCGTGGTTATCGATATACGGGGTACGATGACATGCAACGAGCAAGTCAGCGACCCTAACCACCCGATCCGCCAATCGACTCAAAAGCTATTTTTGCAACTCATCAAACTATTTAACTATTTCATTTATAATCCCACAGTTTTACATTGGCGTGGTCATCTGAAAACCAGTGAACATTACGGAAAAGCCGTTTTGTATGATAACATAGTTTGTGTGCCAGTGAGCATAACAGGAAAGCTGTTTTGTATGATAACATAGTTCGTGTGCCAGCGAGCATAACAGGAAAGCTGTTTTGTATGATAACATAGTTTGTGTGCCAGTGTGCATAACAGGAAAGAACTTTTGGATGATTACATAGTTTGTGAGTTAGGTCATGGATCCGGGACATATGAAGCTGAACTATTCTTGCAGTTATGATAGTTCTTAGGAAAACCAGCACACAAGTTTAGAGGTTAGACTAACGTCTAGTCTCTGAATATTATACAATTTTGATGGTAACAAATAATCCTATTTACATATACATACATTGAAAAGCAGCCCCAATACGATGTATGGGAGAATTTTACAGAATCAGAAATCTAGACTTGCATCATTAAGGGCTTAAAGGTTGCACAAAGGACAGGGCAGAAGGGAAAATAACGTGGTTCAGGGACTGTGAGAGAGACTACTTTACTGGTTTACATGATGTTTACTGAACTATTAACAATAAATTGAAATGACATAATTGTTGTGATGTTTTAAGTTTGACTGGATCATCAAAAGTTATGGACACACTTATTTTCACAAATGCACACATAAATTATCTGACTGGTGCCGGCCCCCTAACAATTTTTTTATTTCTATCCCTGCATTTATAGCCCTTAAAATAAATAGCAAATTACAGAGACTTGTCTCAACAAACAACAGCTAGATCATACTGACTACCCAAGAGGATGCTTTTGTATATGGTACTTTGATAGAATTAAATGACATATAAATCTTCTTGTTTTGGTAACATTATGTTGACAATATATGATCAACTGGTCCCTTACAGGCCTCTACTATCTAGGACACACTTTCTACTTAAGCTTTATATCGTGATTTTCATTCAAGAGTACTCAAAGGCAACTGTAGCACAGGTTAATGAAGGGAAGATAATTTGGAAAAGATCGCCCTATGAATTGCCTCTTACGGCAAACATGGGTTCCGGAAGACCAGTTATAGCGCAGAGCTTCGCGCGATGAAAAGATCGCACTACAGAGTGGGCGATCTTTGGCAGTTTTGGGAGAAACGGTAGATATAATGTCAGTCTCTTATCCACTTGGCTCATTTTTTCTTTCTACTGTTGAATGTTATCCACCTTTTGATAAAACTGACTTGTCCAACATCGCCTAGAGTGGTCATTATTTCAATAAAATTTACTATTTTTAAGCTTATACATTTAATTAACATCATTAAATAGCCTATAAATAACGTTGTTATTTCATATAAAATATACGACTTGTGGTAGTTCTTTATCGTTCAGTAAAACACAGCGTGGAGAATAAATCACTAACAGCTCCCCCGCGTCGTTCATTTCTTGAATAGACTGCTGCCAGTCTTGTGTTAACCCAACCTACTCAGTGGTGCTGATCATAACTGTAACGGGCGTATTTGTTTCCAAGAGAGCACGACAGAAAACCAGTTTATCCTTAAGCCCTGCTGAACACCATTCCTCACTTTAGGTTAACTAGAAGCGTAGCGCATCAGACCCCAGGAACCAGTGTGCAGTTTTACCACTTACACGGAATCGTTAAATAACTTAATCCTTCGAGATAACTTTTTTTCTAGGCCATATCAGATTATCAGGTTAATTGTCCACGGCTAGCTAAGAAACCGTTAGGGAGGGGAAATTCGTGCCACTTTCTCATTTTCAATGATTAGAATACCAGATTACAGCAAATTCCATTTTGATTGAAACTCGGGAAGCAACACCTCGCTACCTGAAATAACGTTATTGTAATGAGATAATGGCTGAAGCACATCTCAATGGAAGCCATCATTGCGAACAGCCTGGTTTCTGATTTCGCTGAAAATAGATCGGATTAAATGAAGCAAGCAATGAAAGCCTAACTTTCGATGGGGTTGTACAGATTTCTAAGTCTTCGCGTGCAGAACGCTCTCGCGCAGGAACAGGAGAGAACTTCAAAGAAAACGACAGACTCGCAGCGGGAACTGTGGGCAATTTGTCTCGCGCCTGACCTAATGGCCGTATCTGCACTATCACAACAACCACCGTTTTCAGAACGAGGATTGTGGTTGTCTTTTTCATCGGGAACCCGTGAAGATCCGGGTTAGAACTGATCTTCAGTAACACATGCTTGTCATAAGAGGCGACAAACGGGATCGGGTGGTCATGCTAGCTGACTTAAATGACATATGTCATCGTATCCCAACTGCGTAGATCGATGCTCATGCTGTTGACCACTGGATTGTCTTGTCGCGCGTCACGCCGAAAACCAGGGTTCTGGTGTCCTCCTTCTATACTCCGCTGTGATACTGGAATATTTACTGAAATCTGTGATCGATTTTTAGGTAATTTGAATATTTATGTGAAATGTTGTTTTACGCCGTTCACGCAATATTGTAGCCATCTAACCGCTGTGGTCTCGTTCTGAGAGGCAACCATGGTGTTGGTTAGCATGAAGCGAGGTTTAACACTATCATCCATTGTGGTTATCCATTTTAAAGCACCCAGGTGTGAGAATATTGTTTTATGTCAAATTTAGCAACACTCCAGGGCTTTGATCCACAAAGCACCCAAATTCGTGGAGCTAAGATGTTCGCAAGCCTATGATAAACTATAGAGTTACAGGTCGTAACGTTACGGACGCTTTGTGGGTCGGGACCCAGCAGTATCACGATGGCGGACAGCAGACATGGGCTTCACACATTGTCGGGAACTGAATGATGGACATTGAGCGCTCCTAATGGCTTTAGTGCAGAATAAACTTGAAGCCAAATCACTGGAGGACTATAAGGTATTATCTACTGTGTGTTTTGTGAGAAATCTAGATGTTGGTCTGGTGATGTCAGCAGAAAGAGGACTCTTTGATGTCGTATTTTGGAGAATTGCTACTTTAGGTCTTTCCGATTGTTGTTTGGCTTGATGACTATCTTTGAAACGGGGAGAGGGGCGGGGCACTGAGGGCCTATTGTGCATCAAGCTAATTAAAATCACGCCGTACCGCTACACGTAGATCGAATTACTCCCCATGACAGGTCAGAATGACCTTTCGCGAAATTTTACCGACCAATGAAATGACGAACAAGGCGTCGACGTTAGCCAATCAGGAAGCTGCTTTCTCCAGCTTTACGGCACGAACTTTGCACTCTGAAGGATAGAAAATCCCGGAATGCCTGAAAGATGTCTGACAAACGGGCACGACCCATTATTGGATGTACACATACATGTACATTTGTTTAGCGGTTCATACAACTTGATAATATACTTGATATATATCCAAAAACCCCAAAATGAAAAAAAAAAGAAAAATACCGACAACAAACAAAATCAAACGAACAAACAAAAAGATAAAAACACAACACACAATGACAACGAAAAAAACAACGCCCAAAAACCCCCACACCCACCCCACCACCACCAAGAAAAAAAACAAAAACAGAAGGAAAAATATCCACAGTGTTTTCTGCCAAATCTCCAAGTCAAGTCAAGGAAGAAGTGAGAATGAGTTCAAAGGTGCTGTGTTAGGGGCATGGACGTTAACCACTTTTGTCAAATCAAATATGGGTGTGGTCTGACATCCAATCAGGGATCATTATATCAATACGGTTCCAAAGGGATGCAACTCTGTATTGAAATCTACGTCACCTATATCCTCCGCTCATAACATCCCATCATCAAGCGTTGGCTTGTCACGCCGAAGGCCTGGGTTCGAATCCCCAAATGGGTAAAATGTGTGAAGCCCATTTCTGGTGTCCCCCGCCGTGATGTTGGTGGAATATTGCTAAAAACTCAGTCAGTCAGCCATCATCATCATCCCGAGGTATGGGAGTTTACTGACTTTGAAAGTCTAGTTTCCACAGTGCCGAATTGGGCTGAAATTTCGTGGCTCGATCGCAGCGCCGCCCGCGGCATTTACAAGTTATGCCCCTTTTATGTCCCACATAGCTGCCCAATCAGATTCCACCATTCAGATCATCTGCTAAATGTCAGCGCCAGTTAAGACGATCCGATCTCGCGAAGTGCATCAGGTTACTTGAGCATGCGTATAAAAAAGCACAGAAAGATTTTGGAAAATATCTGTCGACGCCCAGTTGGCGGTACATATGGTTTTGCAAATCTTCCATCGAAATGCAGCCGTCATGTTGTTTACGGACCGGATTTCGACTTCGTTACTCAATTTGTGATTTGACTTTGTGTGGACTCAGCCGGTATTTAACTCGGATGTTTCAACCAAGCTCGGAAAGGGTTGCCTGGACTCTTTTAGTCTATGTCGGGATGATGAACAGAACAGAACGCCACAAGGTTTTAGGAAGTTCTGCATCTCCTTAATGCTTTTTCACTGAAATATATGCTAAACGATAAAGATATGCTTCATAAATATAAACTTATTTGTTTTGAAGGTCTATTATGCATCATTTAATACATTCTCATGACTACGTCTTGACTTTAAGGTCGTGATTTACAACCTGCGTGTACATGTTCATTCATCTCGTTTGAATATTTGTTCTTTTTTGGTAGCATGATACTCTCACGTGGTTTAGCTAGGAGTTCATAAAACGATTTTGTTTAACAGTAAATAACGCTTACAATGCCAAAACGTCAGCGTCTACGCGTATGCTGCCAACAAGAATATCACAAAATGATTTTGCCAGACATCGTAATGTTTATCGAAAAACAATTTCCTTCTTTTGGGACTATCTACACAGGACACCACTCATGATTTGCCACGGTCCGTCACGTCAACAGGATAACTATATTCGGTTTGTGCATTTACGGATCTGATACCAAAAACTGGATTGGGACCAATGAGATGTAGAATCTTAGAAATAGGCAACCGGTGGACGGAGCAGAACATAAGTCAAATTGTCCACGCCATCGCAGGCTCGCTTAGCTTGGGACAGACAGCTCGGTATATTTTGCTGAGGAAGGAGACCAGTGAACGTCTGCACCTTACAACTCGGTTCGTGTATCCTGTACTTTGTCTTTCATCTCTAATTGGGGGCACCCAGTAGAGATTCGGGATAGAATTAGGTCACAGCTACCTGTGTTTGTAATAGTGAGTGAGTGAGTTGGGCTTTACGCCGCTTTTAGCAATATTCCAGCAATATCACGGCGGGGGACACCAGCAATGGGCTTCACACATTGTGCCCATGTAGGGAATCGAACCCAGGTCTTTGGCGTGACGAGCGAACGCTTTAACCACTAGGTTACCCCACCGCCCCTTGTAAAAGGGAACCAAAATGGACAGGAGTACAAAATGGACCAGTGAACGTCTGAACCTTACAACTCGGTTCGTGTATCCTGTACTTTGTCTTTCATCTCTAATTGGGGGCACCCAGTAGAGATTCGGGATAGAATTAGGTCACAGCTACCTGTGTTTGTAATAGTGAGTGAGTGAGTTGGGCTTTACGCCGCTTTTAGCAATATTCCAGCAATATCACGGCGGGGGACACCAGCAATGGGCTTCACACATTGTGCCCATGTAGGGAATCGAACCCAAGTCTTTGGCGTGACGAGCGAACGCTTTAACCACTAGGTTACCCCACCGCCCCTTGTAAAAGGGAACCAAAATGGACAGGAGTACAAAATGGACCAGTGAACGTCTGCACCTTACAACTCGGTTCGTGTATCCTGTACTTTGTCTTTCATCTCTAATTGGGGGCACCCAGTAGAGATTCGGGATAGAATTAGGTCACAGCTACCTGTGTTTGTAATAGTGAGTTAGTTAGTTAGGTTTTACACCGCTTTTAGCCATATTTCAGCAATATCACGGCGGGGGATACTAAAAATGGGTTTCACACATTGTACCCATGTGGGGAATCGAACCCGGGTCTTCGGCGTGACGAGCGAATGCTTTAACCACTGGGCTACCCTACCGTCCCGGGGCTGAAAGTATGAGGTTCAGTATACAGATCACAGATGAGTCTATAGCTAGGTTTTATGGCACCACGAGACACCGGTTGGAGAAGACTTTTTTAGGCAGCATAACCTTGATGTACTGTCACGACCGGCTGTTTCTCCACACCTCTCCACCATAGAACAACATAGGATGGTTGTGAAGCCCATTTCGTGATATTGCTGCTAAAAACTCAGTCAGTCAGCCATCATCATCATCCCGAGGTATGGGAGTTTACTGACTTTGAAAGTCTAGTTTCCACAGTGCCGAATTGGGCTGAAATTTCGTGGCTCGATCGCATCGCCGCCCGCGGCATTTACAAGTTATGCCCCTTTTATGTCCCACATAGCTGCCCAATCAGATTCCACCATTCAGATCATCTGCTAAATGTCAGCGCCAGTTAAGACGATCCGATCTCGCGAAGTGCATCAGGTTACTTGAGCATGCGTATAAAAAAGCACAGAAAGATTTTGGAAAATATCTGTCGACGCCCAGTTGGCGGTACATATGGTTTTGCAAATCTTCCATCGAAATGCAGCCGCCATGTTGTTTACGGACCGGATTTCGACTTCTTTACTCAATTTGTGATTTGACTTTGTGTGGACTCAGCCGGTATTTAACTCGGATGTTTCAACCAAGCTCGGAAAGGGTTGCCTGGACTCTTTTAGTCTATGTCGGGATGATGAGGCCAGGCAGGGGACCAACAAGTACCATATTTTAACGTCTTTTGGTATGACGCGTTCGGGGATCGAACTCCGCGACCTTCCGCTCTCCGGGCGGACGCTCTAACCACTACACCACGGAGGCGGTCTTCGGGATGATGAACAGAACAGAACGCCACAAGGTTTTAGGAAGTTCTGCATCTCCTTAATGCTTTTTCACTGAAATATATGCTAAACGATAAAGATATGCTTCATAAATATAAACTTATTTGTTTTGAAGGTCTATTATGCATCATTTAATACATTCTCATGACTACGTCTTGACTTTAAGGTCGTGATTTACAACCTGCGTGTACATGTTCATTCATCTCGTTTGAATATTTGTTCTTTTTTGGTAGCATGATACTCTCACGTGGTTTAGCTAGGAGTTCATAAAACGATTTTGTTTAACAGTAAATAACGCTTACAATGCCAAAACGTCAGCGTCTACGCGTATGCTGCCAACAAGAATATCACAAAATGATTTTGCCAGACATCGTAATGTTTATCGAAAAACAATTTCCTTCTTTTGGGACTATCTACACAGGACACCACTCATGATTTGCCACGGTCCGTCACGTCAACAGGATAACTATATTCGGTTTGTGCATTTTGGGACGGATCTGATACCAAAACTGGATTGGGACCAATGAGATGTAGAATCTTAGAAATAGGCAACCGGTGGACGGAGCAGAACATAAGTCAAATTGTCCACGCCATCGCAGGCTCGCTTAGCTTGGGACAGACAGCTCGGTATATTTTGCTGAGGAAGGAGACCAGTGAACGTCTGCACCTTACAACTCGGTTCGTGTATCCTGTACTTTGTCTTTCATCTCTAATTGGGGGCACCCAGTAGAGATTCGGGATAGAATTAGGTCACAGCTACCTGTGTTTGTAATAGTGAGTGAGTGAGTTGGGCTTTACGCCGCTTTTAGCAATATTCCAGCAATATCACGGCGGGGGACACCAGCAATGGGCTTCACACATTGTGCCCATGTAGGGAATCGAACCCAAGTCTTTGGCGTGACGAGCGAACGCTTTAACCACTAGGTTACCCCACCGCCCCTTGTAAAAGGGAACCAAAATGGACAGGAGTACAAAATGGACCAGTGAACGTCTGCACCTTACAACTCGGTTCGTGTATCCTGTACTTTGTCTTTCATCTCTAATTGGGGGCACCCAGTAGAGATTCGGGATAGAATTAGGTCACAGCTACCTGTGTTTGTAATAGTGAGTTAGTTAGTTAGGTTTTACACCGCTTTTAGCCATATTTCAGCAATATCACGGCGGGGGATACTAGAAATGGGTTTCACACATTGTACCCGAGTGGGGAATCGAACCCGGGTCTTCGGCGTGACGAGCGAATGCTTTAACCACTGGGCTACCCCACCGTCCCGGGGCAGAAAGTATGAGGTTCAGTATACAGATCACAGATGAGTCTATAGCTAGGTTTTATGGCATCACAAGACACCTGTTGCAGTAGACTTTTTTAGGCAGCATAACCTTGATGTACTGTCACGACCGGCTGTTTCTCCACACCTCTCCACCATAGAACAACATAGGATGGTACAACCTCTACGACAGGACCCGAACCTGCTACTAATGCAAATTCGGTTGCGCCAATCTTTCTCCAGGCTGTTTACAATCGTATTGTGTTTTCCTAGCTCCATCACTGCCTGCCGCCTATACCAGCACAAATGGTGGTCACCCTGACATGCAAACCGAGTTGTTAGACCTTGCCTCGCTTTCAGGGCGAGCTACTCTCTTGTTACCAGCGGTGATGTGAATGGTTTTTGTGATAATGCATTCATCAGACGGATGACCAAATATATTACATTATTATTACGAGTAATATAACATTAACACTACTTTAAAACATGGGTACTTTCCCCCGCTAATATATAATTTTGACAGAGAAAAGCAAACATATTTATTTAAATTGACAAAAAGTCCCAGTTGGATGTGATAATTCAGAACCTGTAGAAAATCTAGATTTCTTTCATTAGGACTATTGCATTACAGTAACAGCTGGGCGCAAGCTAAAATACAATGGTCCAGGGAATGCTAGACAGTACTAACCTCCCTAAACAGTTGAGTACGCGGAGGTGTATGTTTCACAATCGTCTGTATTTCACATCTTAGGGTTCGTACATTCCTGCCCCGCCAAGCGTAGTTAACTCCCTCCAAAAACCCTCCTTTCAGCTCAGGCATTGCCGAATTCTTCATGTCCCCCTGTCTCTACTGATTGATGCGCGGCAGCAAGTCGAACTTGTGAGGACTTATTGCGTATCCGACAGTTGGTGCCTTCGAGGACCATCAATCACCAGGTCATGGTTTTGTGCAGAGAAACGCCGGGGGCGGATATTCAGCTGACGAATATTATTTAGAAATTGTGAAAAGTCAGCGTACGATATTTTAGGAGGATCATATTCTGAACAAGATAAGTTAGGGATCGTGTATATTTTAGGAGGATCATATACTGAACAAGATAAGTTAGGGATCGTGTATATTTTAGGAGGATCATATACTGAACAAAATAAGTTAGGTTCGTGTATATGACTCGATCACTATCTTGTTTTGTTCACTTTATATGGACTAATCATTTTCTTCTTGTCGTCTGGGACCAAAATCAGCATCCGATAGTATGAGATAAAGACAATGAAAGTAGGTCCTTTTGTGAGATGTAACGGTATACCTGACAGTGACCCTGTTACTGAGTGCGCGGTTCATGACGGAAATGGTTTAATGTGTGTGTGTGGTGCTGTTTGTACTGGTTCTGACTGATATTGGACTTACGTTGAGCAGAAACTCACAGAGACGTCCTTGTTCTGTCACCTTAGTGTTCCCGGCGCCGGGCAGGCCAGCAGGTAACATTTGTAAACGTCTTTATGAACTTTCGGTTCTCCTGGCAGATGTCCTGTTAACTAGTCATATTTGGCGGTCGCGCAATTTGGAACCCGAACTGGTTCTTGAATATACGCTTGTCACCGGAAACCTGGTTCCGAAAGTAAGCTGGGCCCCGTCTCGCATAGCGCAAGTTGGCGCGAATAAAAGGAGTCGTGAACCAGCTCAGTAGCGGAGGTAGCGCTTCACGAGACATACAGGTCCTATTTTTGCGCCGCTTTTTAGCAATATTCCAGTAATATCATGTCGGGGGACACCAGAAATCGGCTTCACAAATGGAGAATCGAACCCTAGTCTTCGGTGTGACGGGCGAATTCCTTAACCATTAAGCTACCCCAATATTCTTAGACGGGTCGATGAGGTCGCCAAATTGATCTGATACCATAGTGCGGATAAATCTTACGGCATCCTCAAATGATTCCCGGGAGAGAACATGGGATTACAGAGCCCTATTATTACATGTTTGTCATACGCGTGAAGATCCGGGTTAGGATTGATCTTCAGTAACCCATGCTTGTCGTAAGAGGCGACTAACGGGATCGGGTGGTCAGGCTTGCTGACTTGGTTGACACATGTCATTGCATCCCAATTGGGTAGATCGATGCTCATGATGTTGATCACTGTATTGTCTGGTCCAGTTTATTTACAGACCGCCGCCATATAGCTGGAATACTGCTGAGTGCGGCATTAAACGGAGAGTGGAAGGTCGCGGGTTCGATTCCCGACCGCGTCATACCAAAAGACGTTAAAATTTGGTACTTGTTGGTCCCTGTCTGGCGCTCGGCATTAATGGGTACAATAAGGACTGGTCGGCTCGGAGTCAGTATAATGTGTCTGAGTTGGGTATTCATGCTTCACTGTGGCATGGTATCTCAGTGGGCTAGCGCTATAAAACCAGCTTCAGTCTGGGCTAGTACAAGCAGCCGCACATACACATACACATGCATTCACGTCGTAATATGAGCGAAATATTCTCAAGTACGACGTTAAACCCAATTTCACCTCACCTCACCTCCTTGTCACAGTCGATTCACGGACACAGAGGCCGACTATGTAGTCGTACCCCGCTGGTGTAGAACGTGACTTGAGCATTCAGTTACCGATTAGCCTTGTCCACGCTGCATTGTTATAACACGACTCCAGCTGACGGCGGCATAAAACAACAACTCGCACTTTTAAGTACACATCGAGTTCTTTTGGGTTCACTGTGGATTATAATTGTCACTTTTTATCCAGGCATCAACATCAACTAGCGTCATTTCAGATAACACTTATCATTGTCATCAGGGTAATATTTCCCGAGGACTTCGCGTCGTCTGGCCTCGTTCTGACCCGCAAGAGACATGCGCAACAGCCAGTATCTTATCGTCATCAGCCGTAGTAATCCTGCATCTGACAGTGCTCAGTGCGCCGTGAATGACAGAATCGGTTTAATAAGTGCTGCAATTGTTCCGCACACAGGCTCAACCCTTTTATTGTCAAAATAAATAAACTGTGACATGCCATGCATTGGTCGTTTTCGCATTGTTTTCAGCCAAACACAACCTCTCATTTCTTCAGAGAAAACACCGGAACTACATGCACATTCCGTCATCTCGAAGCGGATTGAGACCACAGCGCGCTGCACCTGGAACCAGTTTAATCATTCAGGTGGTCTGGGTTTATGCCCCCAGTTTCAGTCTAAGTTTTAAATGTCCTTCATCTTAATAGTTTTGTTAAAATATGTTTTTAGGAAGTTAATGTATAACACGCAGATGTTAAAATTTCTGTCGGTAAGTGAGACGTGCGGTTGTTGCAAAAACGGCTATTTAAAACACATATATCATTGCTTGTTGCCTATAAATGTCAAAGAAAAAGCATTTTGTTTGTTCGTTTCGACTTACTGGAACTCAAAGCATTTCTAAACAGCTTTCGGAAACAGAGGTAAAACCAGTTGTCGTTTACGCCCCTTTCAAGAGATATCAGACCCATGATGATCTGGATTAGAATTGATCTTCAGTAACCCATGCTTGTCGTGAGGGGCGACTAACGAGATCGGGTGGTCAGGCTTGCTGATTTGGTTGACACATGATATCGAATCCCACTTGCCTAGATCGATGCTCATGCTGTTGATCACTGGATTGTCTGGTCCAGACCGTATAGCTGGAATATTGCTGAGAGCGGCCTTAGACAACCAACCAACACAGCCAAAACGTCCTTGTTCTATCCCTTAGTGTTCCCAGCGCCGGAAAGGATAACAGGTAACATTTGTAAACGTTTTTATGAACCACCGACCGTCGGATCTCCTGGCAGACCTCCTGTAAACTTGACCACTCAGTGTGAGCGAGTGACTATTTTATGTCGCTTTTAGCAATATTCCAGCAATATTACGGCGGGGACACCAGAAATGGGCTTCACACGTTGTACCCGAGTGGGGAATCGAACCCGGGTCTTCGGCGTGACGAGCGAACGATTTAACCACTAGGCTACCCTACCACCCCAGCTTATATTGGCGTGAAAGAACTTCGCATGAGCTGTATTTCAGCCATATAGCGACGAGACCAAGTTCATACTTATTCACAAATCCATCCTAGACACATTCGAGAGCAAATGTTTACAAACACATGATAACATCACAATGTTATTTACAGTTAATAACACGGAAAATAACAATATTATGTACACTTAAAACGCTTGTATTGGAAGAAAGTAGATGCTGGTTTAGATCCTGGCCGTTTACTACTTCAATAAGTGAGTGAGTTTTGTTTTACGCCGCTTTTGTTAGACTATTCCAGCAATATCATGGCGGGGGACTCCAGAAATCGGCTTCACACATTGTACCTATGTGAGGAATCGAACTCGATTCTTCGGCGTTAGCAGCGATCGCCCTAACTACTTGGCTACCCTACCGTCCCATTACGATTAAGAGTCATAGCATTATACTGTTAGAACCCCCACCGTTATCCACCTCCCTGCATATCGTACACTATTCAGATGTTCTGCAAGTTCTGTGATAAGATAGTCACATGTAAATATTCTGCTGTAACTTACCTTTCGCCCACACACATACAAAATCGTCACTAGCGCGTACATACCATCGGCGTTATTCTTTACTGCCCGTCAAACGACAACATTGCACCTGACGGGCGGTGTAATCTCAAGTGGAGTAAGTAAGCAACACAGGGCCAGTGGAAGTGTCATGTCCGACATACGTGCACATTCGGTAACCGTATGTTATCTGTATAGCGTCTGTTTCTTCAGTATCTCAAAGCGATTAAATGTACCATACAACCTCAGAATGCATGCACGTTTTCAGGGGACGAGGTTTGAATATTTACAACCTTGTAAAGCTAGTTATCAGTAGCTCATCACACGGTCGGTTTCAAGGGGTTTGGGATTGGGGATTGGATAGGGTTGCGGGGCTGCAATTCCCCCTATGTTTGGCCAGACACCTTACTTATTGACAGCGTTTTCGGTCCAGTCAATTCGTAACCTTGGTATATAAGTGCAAACCTCATTTTTCAAAAATCCTGAATCTCAATGGATCTAATATATTCATCTGATGACTGTAGACACTTTTCATCTCATAATCTCAAACAACAAACAAACATAACAACAACAACAACAACAACAACAACAACAAAACACACACACACACACACAGACCCACCTCCCAAAACACAACAAACAAAAAACGACAACAAACCAAACAAAAGACCAAACAAAAGCAAAAAACAAAAGACCACAACAACCCCGGAACAATAACCAAAGTAACCTCGCTAACTCGTTGCGGTCTGTAACTAATGGAAACAAAAGCCAACAACTGTGGTTGATGCATGCCGTCGAGGTGTGATGGCAACACTCACAGCCAGATCCTGATCTCAGTCACCACCTTATCCAAGGACGGCCGTTACAACAAGCATGGCGGTCTTTTGGGAACGGCAGTGACCCCTTTCCAAAAGCATGACCATACCTGTATGTTCTCGTCCCTTGGCCTGATTTCAGTAAATATTCTGATATGGTCACATTTTCTCTGATTTATAAACCACCTCAAGGTGAACTGATTTATGGTTCTTGACAACCTAGTATATGACCAACTTGTGTACACACGCAGTTCCTATTCTCCATTCAGGGATAAACACTCCAATAACGGTAAAAAAAACACACACACACACACACACACACACACACACACACACCCCCAAAACACCTGAAATAATCCCCAAACAAACAAAAGCTCAACTCGTAATTTCATCTTCCAAATGTAGTTTGCAAATGAGTTTACATTTCCAAGAATTTTAACATGAAATAAAACCGGTTGTCCAAGATGCTCGTAAAAAGGTAGTGATTATACTATAAATCGCATCCACCTACTCATCAGATCAATATTAGATAATATGTAGTTTAAAATTTGTATCCCCTCAGAAAACAACATTAAACAATTCATCATATCCAAGCTGGTAATTCTTAGAACGAAAGTTGAAAACATTCGTCACAAAATGATTTGTGAAAGAAGATTGTAAAACCCCAACTATTTTTCAACATAAAATTCATCAAGCATAATGCTTTCATTTTACAAATCTAAATATTAACCACCGATGAAAGATTTCTAACGTAGCACACGCTGTTTGGCCACAAAGAAGAAACGGAAAGCTTTTCCCAGAGCGGTATTTTTACCTCGTATTCATGCCCAAGGAGTAATCAAAGCCTGCCCGTCGTTCTCCAAGGTTGTGTCTTCTAACAAATTGGAATGTGATTTAGGAGCAACTTTGTACACGCAATCAGGGAAACTAAAGTGAGAAGGAGTTCTTTTGTCAATTCCACAAAAAGAGAATCCGTGAAAAGAATTATTGTAAGGATCGTGAAGCAAATTAAAGAAAGCTGTACTTTTCTGTTGTGCTTTCGTCTTCAAATAAACCTATTTGCTAAATGCATCTGGAAAATATGAAAGAAACAGAAATAATTGCGACAATATCCCCTAAAATGTCGCCGGGGGAAATAGCTTTCAAATATTTCCACATGTCTCGATCGATGTATGCGTATTGAGTAAACAATTTTGGTCCAGTTTATAATACGGAACTGTTCCATTTTGGTAAGTCGGCCATCCAATCCGAGGCTCTGTTATCACCACGTGACCTCGGGGATGTGGAACAGACTGAACTGTAATATCTTTTCCTGTACACGTTTTGTATTCAGACAGATGCAAATGTCACTCAGGAAAACAATTTTCTTTCTGTGAGCCTTGTTATAGATACATTAAGCACGTTGGCTGCTCATCCTAGCAGCTCTTGGCGTGACCTAGCCTAACACTGAACTTGGTGGTTGAGCAGTGGACATGTGAAAGTGAATGGGAAGCCTCTGAACAACGCACCTGGATGAAATACCCCGAAGTGATAATACATCTGCATGACCAGGTAAGACAATTGACCCAAATATCCGTTCCTCTAACCTACGGAGAATGTCTTGCCGCGAGTGTGGTTGACCCTGCGTTCACTATACAAGTAAGACAACAGTTAATGGTTACACTTAAACATGCAGTGATAATCCCTTTGCATGTAAACAGCGATGATGGTTTTCCTCGCTTTAATCAGACATTTCGTTAACTTATTAATACTTTATCTTTCCCAATGCTATTGAAGATTAAGAATCATTTTCTTTATCATGGGCTGTTTCAAGCCTCTGATGTCGTTACGTTGTTTTATGCCGAAGACCCTTTACTGTTGAACTGTTTGAGAGTCATTCTATAAGTTGTAAGTAATAGGAATGACAAGTCTTTATGGATGATCAACTTCTTTATTGTACAATAGAGACGTGTCGGTACAGATACCTACACTTGAAAACGGTATAAGTATCTGTACCGAAACGTCGCTATTGTTCAATAAAGAAGTTGACCATCGAAAAAGATTTGTCATAAGATTTTACTGTTGAAAATCCTTCTTGACCTGATGCTGACATTCTGGTTCATACTGGCGATTCTTTGCCACTGTTTTAACTCAGATCTTCTTTCATTTACGGTAGTATTGTTTCTGTGCCGTATTCCGACGTTTATTGACGGCGTTATTTAACGTCAACTGTCGTTGCGTTACGTTGTTTAACAAGTTGACGGATCTCTGCCCCACCTAAATACTCATATATCTTAAGCTTCATTCGTCACTGCTGTTTTTGTTACCCCGGACATACAGAAACATTAATTTTACGGTATGCTTAATCTAAACATGCCGACCCTCCGTTGATCGTTAGTGAGGCTGGGTGACTGGTCTTACAGCGTGACGTCGTACCACGTGGGACGTTATTCGTAATATCAACAACTGGTTTGTCTCATGCAGACTCGATTACATAGAGGCCACGTATATAGGATTGTTGAGTTAGGAGTGAGTGAGTGAGGTTTTACGCCGCCTTATAGCAATATTCCTGCAAGATCACGGCGGCGGACACCAGCAATCACAGCGTGACGAACGAACTCTTTAAGCATTAGGCTCACCTACCGCGCCCGTTGAATTAAGATCATTACGGTAATAGATAAACGTTACCCAGATAGGTTCTTTATTGTCAGTTTTTTCACGTTTATCACTTGTAATAATGTCGACAAAGAACCGTGAATACTTTGTAGTGTGGTAATGGGATTAATACTATAGTATGCAGCATATCCTAGATGATGTACCACACGGTTCTGACGAGTGAGTGAGTGAGTGAGTTGAAATTTACGCCGCTTTGGCCTTCACACATTGTACCCATTTGGGGAATCGAACCCGGGTATTCGACGTGACGAGCGAACCCTTCAACAACTGGTCTACTCCACCGTCCCCGGTTCTGATGAAACAATGCAGCTATTAAGTAGTTTCTAGACTACTGAACCATCCGTAGCCTGAATTGATGGCGGAGTCAATATTCAAGCTATGTCACTGTGGGGGCGGTGGGGTAGCCCAGTGGTTAAGGCGTTCGCTCGTCGCGCAAAAGACACAGGTTCGATTCCCCACATGGGCACAATGTGTGAATACCATTTCTGGTGTCCACTGCCGTGATATTGCTGGAATATTGCTAAAAGCGGCGTAAAACCATACTCACTCACTATGTCACTGCGGCCTATATATAATCGAGTCTGAACCACATCATAACAAACAAGTCGTTGATATAATGAGCAACAGGATACAAGAAATTTCCCTATTACAAGGGGCGGTAGGGTAGCCTGGTGGTTACAGCGTTCGCTCGTCACGCCAAAGACCTGGGTTCGATTCCCTACATGGGCACAATGTGTGAAGCCCATTGCTGGTGTCCCCCGCCGTGATATTGCTGGAATATTGCTAAAAGCGGCGTAAAGCCCAACTCACTCACTCACTATTACAAACACAGGTAGCTGTGACCTAATTCTATCCCGAATCTCTACTGGGTGCCCCCAATTAGAGATGAAAGACAAAGTACAGGATACACGAACCGAGTTGTAAGGTGCAGGCGTTCACTGGTCTCCTTCCTCAGCAAACTGTACCGGAGGAAATGTCAAACAGACGTGACCTACAATACATCACACTTCTACAACTGAAGGCAACAGAGTGCCCACGGCCCTCATTCAAAGTGGGTCGACGGCTAGGTCAAACATCTAACACACAAGGCTTTCTACGAGTAGTCTGACGCAGGACATAAACCTAACTTATGGTGAACTTTCGTCAAGAACCGGTTATAGTGTTGCTATAAGCAGGAAGTCTAGTACGAAACATGTAAAAAAATGTGTACAGCTGATTAAGACTGTTGGCAATACATTTCCATCATGTTAGTGAGTGAGTGAGTGTGGTTTTATGCCGCTTTTAGCAATATTCCAGCAATATCACGGCGGGGGACACCAGAAATGGGCCTCACACATTGTATCTAAGAAGGGAATCGAACTCGGGTCTTCAGCGTGACGAGCGGACGCTTTAACCACTAGGCTACCCCACCGCCCCTCCGTCATGTTAAATGAAGACAAGGCTCGGTTCAGTTGGGAGCCCCAGCAAAGTTGCCAAATCAGTGAAAACTCTCTTGATGCGTATTATCCGACCCTTGTGTAAGATTGCACAAACACATACACTTACAAAGTCTGACAGTAGACTCTAACTACAAACTAGATAAAGATGCCCTACAGAGCACACACCCTCTACAAGCTAATGGTTAGACTAACGCTTAGTCCCTGAATATATATAATTTTGATAGTAGCAAATAAACCCATTTTAACTGAAACGGAGCACCAGTGAGTTGGGAGATTCAGCACCTGGCGAAATCTAGACTTGCTTCATTTAGAGCTTTACCATTGCAGGGAGGGCCAGGCATTTGGGAAAATAATGTGGTTCAGAGACTGTGTGACAGGCTAGGCTGTAGGGAAAGTAATGTGGTTCAGGGACTGTGAGACAGGCTAGGCAGTAGGGAAAGTAATGTGGTTCAGGGACTGTGAGACAGGCTAGGCAGTAGGAAAAGTAATGTGGTTCAGGGACTGTGAGACAGGCTAGGCTGTAGGAAAGTAATGTGGTTCAGGGGACTGTAGGGAAGGCAGTAAAAGTAATGTGGTTCAGGGACTGTGAGACAGGCTAGGCAGTAGGGAAAAAGTAATGTGGTTCAGGGACTGTGAGACAGGCTAGGCAGTAGTAGGGACAGTAATGTGGTTCAGGGACTGTGAGACAGGCTAGGCAGTAGGGAAAGTAGGGTTCAAAAGTAATGTGGTTCAGGGACTGTGAGACAGGCTAGGCAGTAGGGAAAGTAATGTGGTTCAGGGACTGTGAGACAGGCTAGGCAGTAGGGAAAGTAATGTGGTTCAGGGACTGTGAGACAGGCTAGGCAGTAGGGAAAGTAATGTGGTTCAGGGACTGTGAGACAGGCTAGGCAGTAGGGAAAGTAATGTGGTTCAGGGACTGTGAGACAGACTAGGCAGTAGGGAAAGTAATGTGGTTCAGGGACTGTGAGACAGACTAGGCAGTAGGGAAAGTAATGTGGTTCAGGGACTGTGAGACAGGCTAGGCAGTAGGGAAAGTAATGTGGTTCAGGGACTGTGAGACAGGCTAGGCAGTAGGGAAAGTAATGTGGTTCAGGGACTGTGAGACAGACTAGGCAGTAGGGAAAGTAATGTGGTTCAGGAGTAGGGAAAGACAGACTGTGGGGAGACAGGCAGCAGTAGGAAAGTAATGTGGTTCAGGGACTGTGAGACAGGCTAGGCAGTAGGGAAAGTAATGTGGTTCAGGGACTGTGAGACAGGCTAGGCAGTAGGGAAAGTAATGTGGTTCAGGGACTGTGAGACAGACTAGGCAGTAGGGAAAGTAATGTGGTTCAGGGACTGTGAGACAGACTAGGCAGTAGGGAAAGTAATGTGGTTCAGGGACTGGTTTTACAGGGTTTTCAGTGTGTAAACCTGTGTTCGGCAGTAGGCTATTTATCATGACAACAGTAAACTTTCAAAAAAATGCTGATATGAAGACTTCACGGGTATTATCTCATCTGCATACAAAGGACGGTGGCCACTAGACAGATAACCTTGCATTAACCGACATGACGGTACAAGGACGCGATTCAGTACGACTCGGAAAGTGGTAGGCGTGGTGGAGGGGTTATTGTCTCGAATAGACGAGTGGACAAAACAGATACAAACAAGATGCTTAAGCAAGGTGCATTCGGGATCAAAACGTACAGGTCTGTATGAAACAGTTTCTTTCATCTCTCGCTTGTATCATAGAGTGGCGTTGCAACGATGGAAACGTCTGATATTTGAAGTTGTCTAGCAGTTGGGTAATGGAGACTTAGTCGTTATGGCCTACCGCAATCTGCAAAGTGTTACGAGAACTGATAACGTTCCTGGGTTGTGTAGCTAACGTCTTGAAGCCTCACAACGCAGGTTTCTGATATTACCTGTTGAACAAAAAGTCACAGGTAGTAAATGGAATTCAAGAATGACTTGGTCATAAAGAGAAGGATGTGCAAAACACGAAGAGGATTAACATTCTATGAAACTCTGTTGAATTCTCAAGGCCTTAATGAATCATACATTATTGTAATGTGATAACCTAATTCACTGAAAGCCCATAGTCCGCTAACAATCAGCACATTATTACCCCGGATAATCCAAGCTGCCTTTAAGGTGCTAGAAGGTTAGTAGTCACATGACTTATCCCACCGGGTACCCATTTTCTGCTGGGTGAACAGAAGCAATTTTTAACAAACTCACGTGCTTAAGGTGAGACCACATGTGTCACATGTGCTTTGCTTTTGGGCGGGACTGAAGTCCCAGAAACTCTCAGGAGTCAAGCTGCCAAACACGGTCATGCACCCATAAAGGACACTCCGTGCCCAACGTTGCTTAACTTCAACCGATTTGTGACCTGAGCTCTATGCACAGGACCACACACCACTGTATTACTGTATGTATATGTAACATTATATTCATTAAGACATTTGTGGTTTGAACGAAATAGTGGTGTTCCAGGACCACAGAATGACTCATATACTACTAAGAAACTTATCTGACAGATTAACTGCAATAATGTACATCTGAGTAGTATACGAGGAACAATATTTAAGGGAACCCTGTCATTTCAGCTGTAAGTGAGTGAGGGAGTTTTGTTTTACGCCGCTTTTAGCAATAATCCAACAATACCACGGCGGAAGACACCAGAAATGGGCTTCACACATTGTACCCATGTCGGGAATCAAACCCGGATCTTCAGCATAACGAGCGAACGCTTTAACCACTAGGCTACCCCATCGCTCTTCAGCTATAAGAATGGAAAGCCCAGATTTGTTGTACTAGACACGTTACTGAACGCAGAGAGAGAACTCGCGCCTTTAAAACATGTCGTCCATGGTGACATATCCTGGTCAATGAACGTCAGGACCAGGGTGGCGTTGTACAAAGCGATCTTAACGCTAAGGTAGCTCCCATATACTCTAACATAGACTTAAGGTAGTCTTAGCGCTAAGGTTGGTTTGTACAACTGTACCCAAGTCAATGATCGGAATAATGATAAAAATACCTCGAAAAGCATACTTAACGTGGCAATCAGTGTATGCAGTTGCCGGACAATCTAAAGGAGTGATACTCCGACTGAGGGAATGATGTCGCACGACTACTTCCAGACATAATCCGTATGTTCGCGCCACTGTATTGTGGAAGAGAATCATTCCTTACAACGACGTACTGATAACAAAAGGGCTGCCAACGGAATCTGACTTTCGAGTAAACGGTACAGGTCGGAAACTGAAATATAGACGTCCATTCTGACGGAATGCCTCAGACAACAGCAGTTTAGGGGTAGTCAACAGCGGCATTGCAAACACACCACACGGTTCTGTGTACGCTTCTCTGATGGTGTTCAGAGACGGCGCAGAGATTATTTTCCGGCAGCAGCCATGGAAAGCAAATGGGTACGGTGGTGGGAACCTGGTCAGGAGTGGTATCACATACGTCAACAGGACGGATCTGATGATTCGTGCAAGAATGAGTGAGTTTAGCTTTACGCCGCACTCAGCAATATTCCAGCTGTATGGCGGCAGTCTGTAAATAATCGAGTCTGGACCAGACAATCCAGTGATCAACAGCATGAGTCATCGATCTGCGCAATTGGGAACCGATGACATGTGTCAACCAAGTCAGCGAGCCTGACCACCCGATCCTGTTAGTCGCCTTTTACGACAAGCATGGGTTACTGAAGATCAATATTCTAACCAAGACCTTCACGGGTCATTCGTGCAAGAGAAACCACCGGTCAAATGACGTGGATCAAAGTTTACGTCCAGTGGTAATCTCATTTGCCTAGTGCGTAGTTCAGAAGAATGGTTTCAAAGGATGATCACACACTTCCCAACAAAGCTCATATCGCTGTCGAGTGACGCAGCAGAATCTTGCAACATTGTCCTGGCCATCCACATCTCCACGTCACCGATTAATCACCTTTGGGATGTTCTTGTCAGAAATGTTTGCAACCGATTCCTAGAACTTGATCGGCCTTACAAGAAGAACTTCCGGTACTAAGCTGGTTGCCGGCTCCTTTTGCGCGCGCCAACTTGCGATATGCGAGACGGGACCCAGCTTACTTCCGGTTCCAGATTTCCGGTGACAAGTGTATAGTCAAGAACCAGTTCTGGTTCCAAATTGTGCGACCCCCCAGATTTTCGAAAAGGTATGAAGCGTTGTTTGTCACCGGAAGTACTAATGTCTCGCAAAGTGATGTGACCAGCTTACGGGCCCTATGGCAAGGAATATCAAGATAGACGTTTGCTTTATAGCATGCCTTGAAAATATTGCGCTTGCATCGATGCTCACGGACATGGACAAGACATGAGTTGGTATGGTTTTACACCGCTTTTACCAATATTCCCGCCATATCACGGAGGGGGTATCACAAATAAGCTTCTCACACTGTACCCATGTAAGGAACAATACAAGTGTCTTGAGATTGAATTTCACGTAATTTAAAAAAAATATAAGAGTGGTCCCCAGATATTGTTCCTCGTATATATCTCGCCTTACTTTGTAAGAAGTCTTACGCTTATGCTGATCTCGTGCGAAGTATTTTTCTTTCGCTTGTATACACAGCGTTGTCGTGCGTTCACGTAGTCGCACAATCATTTAGGTCACACGTAAACCAAGATATTACTTTCCTATTTAGTTTTATTAATATTATCATATTTTATCTTATTTATAGCTTTCATAGCATATTCATATTTTTCATGTGATATATATATATATTGTAATGGTGCATGTTAGCAATATGGTCTGTAAGTAAGTTGAGGATATTATATTCGTGCCCATATCATACGATGTTTACGACACGAGTGCCTAAATGTTGGTATTTCCCGAGCGAGAGCGAAGGATATACCGATATTTAGGCACAAGTGTCGTAAACATAGTATGGTATAGGCACGAATATAATATTCTGTTTATTACCGAAGTTGTCAAATTGAGGAAAATAAACCCAAATCTACGTTCAAACACAGGCTGGCTACCCGCCGCCGCTGTATGTAGAACGCAACGCCACAGAAGAAAATGAACCCCGATATGTTCGCCCTCGTAGGTAACAATTGATATTATTACCTACGAGGGCGAACATATCGAGGTTCATATTTTTCATACGATGCCCTAGGGCAAAATACTAGTATCACTTTGTCATGGTGACGTGACGTCATGAACAATGCTGCAATGTCACGTTACTTCTGTGGCGTTTCGTTCTGCATGCGGCGACGCTCGGGAAATACCAACATTTAGGCACTCGTGTCGTAAACATAGTATGACATGGGCACGAATATAATATCCCCTATTTATCATCCAAAACTGTGTTCCACAGGAGATATCGCTTGTGTGAGATCAAATGATATCTCCTAGGAGATATCGCTTTGACAGTAGATTTTGTACAATGCCCTGACAATGCCATGACATCACTGCACTGCAAGTGTAATGGCAGTACCATGTTCAGAGATGTACATTTTTCATTGAAAATTGATGAAGAGTGATTTTGGATGATAAGTAGAATCTCACCCTCGTGTCTTCTGATATCAAATATATCAACACTCGTTGATAAAGTAAAAATATCCTCGGCCAGCCTCGGATATTTGTAACTTTATCAACTCGTGTTGATATAATTGATATCAGAAGACACTTGGGTGAGATTCTCTATGTATTTACCCGACCAACTAGTCTGCACAACGATCCACTTGGTTTCGCCATGTGACCACCCAATCTCTAGTTTACTCAGGTGTTGTGACAATCATTACAGAGGACTGTACCGACCCGTGAAGATCCGGGTTAGAATATTGATCTTGAATATCCCATACTTGTTGTAAGAGGCGACTAACGGGATCGGGTGGTCAGGCTCGCTGACCTAGTTGATGCATGTCATCGTATCTCAGTTGCGTCGATGCTCATGATGTCAGTCACGTGATTGTCTGGTCCAGACTCGATTATTTACAAACCGCGGCAAAATAGCTGAACAGTGTGAAGTCCGGCGTGCTACTACATCTCAAATCGAACTGCCCTCTAAAGTATGGAATCGTCAAATTTACGACGTCATAAAGCTGACAATGTGCGTTCGAATCGCGATTGATTCCGTTTTGCCTGTACCAGACTAAATTATTTACAGATCGCCTCCAAAACGCTTAAACGTTGCTGAGTATTGCGTTAAACAGAGGAATGGTCCGCCCCGAAATCAACTCGGTACATCTACATACGTGACGTGAAAGCATTGCTTTAAGAGCTAATGAGAGTCGATTACACGTGTTTGTTTATTCATCAATGCAGGGGTACCTCCTGCACCAACATCCCCCTCAACAACCTCGGCATCAACAACATCTCCTAGTTAATAATGGACTTCGTGGTTCTGGCATCGTAACATTTTGTCCACCACTTGTAACAGGAAAATAGAAATCTAAATAGAGATATCTCCTTTATAAACGAACACTCCAAATGTCGGGGAAATGCCATTGTGTATATCACTTGAAAGACACAGACCCATTGTGGCTATTCCTGGTAACTACATGTGGGACGTGACCCCAACTTTCCTGCTTAAATCCTCAGGCATAGGTTCTTAGACATGCCCTTTCAATCTTACGTTCTTTGGAAGCTCATTTAGGTTTGTTTACATCAACAACGAACACGGCGGTGGTACTTTCCCACGGCTGTGGAGACATGTCTGTAGCACCACTAGTGCCATGTGAAGCATTATGAGGTGAGTGAGTATGATTTTACGCCGCTTTTAGCAATATTCCAGCAATATCACGGCGGGAGACAACAAAAATGGGCTTCACAAATGTGGGGAATCGAACCCGTGTCTTCGGTGTGACGAGCGAACGCTTTAACCACTAGGCTATCCCACCGCCCCGAGAAGCATGACGATTATACTATTACTGCTAATGTTACTGCTACTGTTGTTTAATGCTGCCCCAGTCTAGGCAAGTCAACCCAGTGGTGAACGTTATGAACATCGATCTATGACCTACGATGCCAATAATAAGAAACGTCGGCGAGATTGACCGCCCGATTCCCATCTACTACTACTGACTGACTGACTTTGGTTTTACGCCGCTTTTAGCAATATTCCAGCAACATCACGGCGGGGGACACCAGAATTCGGCTTCACACATTGCACCCATGTTGGGATTCGAACCCGGGTCTTCAGCATGGCGAGCCAACGCTTTAACCACTAGGCTACCCCACCGCCCCTCTACTACTACTACTACTACTACTACTACTGGTGCTGCAACTACTACCACAAATCACTGTCCTACCTACAGCTACAACTATCACCCCTACTATGATTACTGCTTCTACTACTACGACTATTTGCTGCTGATGCTATTGTTGTGCTTGTTTCTAGATCGGCGTTAGCCGCAGATTGGGGTACAATCAATACGCCTGTCAAGTATCATGCCTGAATCGGAGCATATTCGTCCTGTCTTTTAACCAAACTATTTTCGAAATACACGATTATCTCAAAACAGAAAAAGAAGGTATGTGTAACGTAACTGTAGGGGCCATTTCACGATTAGCACTCCTGAAAATATCAAACAGTTTCTATGGCATTGTATGCCGATCGATTAAGAGCAAAACACACAACGAACTCAAAGTGACAACAAGGTTTCAATTCGGTATAACAGCAAATCTAGTTACAATACTGAACAAATTTTATGGATAACAACTTCTTTTGTTTCGTAAATAGAGAACTTCTAAACTGCCATTCAAAGAAGTTACAACTAGTTAGTTTCACGCATTGTGAATAAATTATACGAAAACACAGTGCGTTATATGAGTGTATAAAAGTAGTTTACAGAATGTTTTGCTTATTACACGCCGATATCTGGTCATTTCCGACCTTGGACCCGTCGTAAGAGTTGCGCCCGTAACCCCCACTTGAAATGTATTCTATTTATTAGTATTATTTCTAGGGTTTAGGGTTTAGTTTTGGGTTTAGGTTTAGGGTTAGGTTAAGGCTTTTTATAAAAAAACCCATAGGCCCATATTCTTGGGCACAGAATGATGAAAATTAAAAACGGGGGAAACGCATTCCCGACATCTACAACGTCCAATACAACTTCTGCAAATTTCATCAATGCATATTCACCAAATACTAGAGATTCCAGTGCTACAACAGATCTAAAACTGTCGAAGATAAAGACAAAACCACAAGCCTAATAACCGCTAGCTCGACGACTGTTCTCTGAAGATGGCTTGTGTTCAAGGCGAGATGAGCGCGCCTGTTCACATGTTTGATATACTTCTGGTATTCGGCACGACTCGCAGACAGGCAGTGTCGAAAACGCGGCATATTTAACTCGGAATGTGATATACAAGCGCTATTGACTTCACAAATCCTCACTTCTACCTTTCATTTGGATTTCAAACGCGTTCCCGTGGTATTGCTGTTTAATTTAGGAGCCAGTTACTTTGATACACACAAAACAATTGTAAATCAGTCAGCTCGTGAGCTGCGCGTGCTTACACGAGAGGCAATCTACCGCACGCTGCTCGTGCTGCACGAGGAGGCAGGCCACGTGACGCACGAACTACCAACAGCGATAAGCTTCAGTTACAGATTTGAACGCTTTTTCGTGAAATATGGCACATCGAGGACTGATGAGTCTATTCTGGAACAAAAGCACCTTGCTTGGGCTTTGTTTTTGAATGAAAAAGTTATATTTATCCTCTCGACATGACAGCTTGTCTCGATTGGAGTTACGTTCTTTAAAAACGAGAGTTATGGCTTCCAAAGAAACTATTATGGGATACGCCTATGTAATCCTTGTCATAAACACACGATAACATAGTGGGGAAACATGATGAGCGCTATAAAATAAATCACAAGTGACTTTACTTCTCCTATACAGTGGTTCTTTGCTTGTACTGGAGCCAAATGGGGATCTGGTGGTTACAACGGCGTCTGTTTATGGAAAGCTGGGTGGTTCTTTGCGTGTATTAGAGCCAAATGGGGATCTGGTGGTCACAACGGCGTCTGATTATGGATAGCTGGGTGGTTCTTTGCTTGTACAGGAGCCAAATGGGGATCTGGTGGTCAGAACGGCGTCTGATTATGGATAGCTGGGTGGTTCTTTGCTTGTACTGGAGCCAAATGGGGATCTGGTGGTCACAACGGCGTCTGATTATGGATAGCTGAGTGGTTCTTTGCTTGTATTAGAACCAAATGGGGATAGCTGGGTGGTTCTTTTCATGTATTAGAGCCAAATGGGGATCTGGTGGTCATAACGGCGTCTGATTATGGATAGCTGGGTGGTTCTTTGCTTGTATTAGAACCAAATGGGGATCTGGTGGTCAGAACGGCGTTTGATAATGGATAGCTGGGTGGTTCTTTGCATGCACTGGAGCCCAATGGGGATCTGGTGGTCACAACGGCGTCTGTTTATGGAAAGCTGGGTGGTTCTTTGCGTGTATTAGAGCCAAATGGGGATCTGGTGGTTACAACGGCGTCTGATTATGGATAGCTGGGTGGTTCTTTGCATGTATTAGAGCCAAATGGGGATCTGGTGGTCATAACGGCGTCTGATTATGGATAGCTGGGTGGTTCTTTGCTTGTATTAGAACCAAATGTGGATAGCTGGGTGGTTCTTTGCGTGTATTAGAACCAAATGGGGATATGGTGGTCAGAACGGCGTCTGATAATGGATAGCTGGGTGGTTCTTTGCATGTACTGGAGTCAAATGGGGATCTGATGGTCACAACGGCGTCTGATCATGGATAGCTGGGTGGTTCTTTGCGTGTATTAGAACCAAATGGGGGTCTGGTGGTCACAACGGCGTCTGATTATGGATAACTGGGTGTTTTTTTGCGTGTATTAGAGCCAAATGGGGATCTGGTGGTCACAACGGCGTCTGATTATGGATAGCTGGGTGGTTCTTTGCTTGTATTAGAACAAAATGGGGATCTGGTGGTCAGAACGGCGTCTGATTATGGATAGCTGCGTGGTTCTTTGCGTGTATTAGAACCAAATGTGGATAGCGGGTTGGTGTTTTTGCGTGTATTAGAGCCAAATGGCGATATGGTGGTCACAATGGTGTCTGATTATGGATAACTGGGTGTTTTTTTGCGTGTATTAGAACCAAATGGGTATCTGGTGGTCACAACGGCGTCTGATTATGGATAGCTTGGAACCACTGTCTGACATATCATAACCGATAGTGTATGGGGACTACGGGTCTGAGCAGGATCCAAACACCCTGATGTTGCAAAATAAGACAGATGGTCTGTATCTGCAGCTAGACCTGTGAAGATCCGGGTTTGAATTGGTCTTCAGTTACCCTTGCTTTTCGTAAGAGGCGACTTACGGGATCGGATGGTCTGGCTCGTTGGCTTGGTTGGCACAAAGTATATTACCGTTGCGAATATCGATGCTGATCACTTGATTATTTGGTCCAAACTCGATTATTTACAGACCGCAGCCATACAGCTGGAATATTGCTGAGTGCGGCGTTAAACAACAAACTAACGTGCAAACATCTGCAGCTGGTAAGGTGATGTATGTCACCGTGACCCAGATAATCATACTGTCGACCACTAGTTTGTCTTCCAGGTGGGTGAGATATAGCTGGAGTACTGTTGACCAGTGTAAAACAGCGTTCACTCAGTCTCATTCACTTAGATCACGGCTGTCTTGAAATGACAGTCAGTGAGATTCACTACGTTCAGAATAATACATGCATTACGTATTTCCTTCTCGAGTTCGTTGCTTTTGCTCGTCAGTCCGGAAAACACACATTCCGGACGATTACATAGAAACAGGTGTCCAAATCCATGTACATGGGCAGGGTAATTCATAACTGTAGAGTTGCTTCCAGGGGTGTGAGAAACATTCTACGTGGGTTGTCAGATAGGTTCATACCTGTCTGTTTACAGACACCCGTCATATAGCTGGAATAATGCTGAGTGCGGCGTAAAACTAAACTCACTCACCTTAATGCGGGCGATTTCCCATGGCAACCGTGTTTGTTTTCGGGCATTCTCACATCACTGGCGCTTTTATCAACATAGCAGTGCACTAACCAGATTTAGATGCTCTTTCAATGTATTGATGATTGAAACAGGATGTAACAAAATCCTAATCGATATGTGTGTGAGGTTTACTATTTACAGTTGACGAGTACACGTTTGTTTTAATGCGCCCATTTCGTCACCGTCTACGTTGTATATACACACGTGCGTATGTAATTATAAATATATAAAGTAATTAATTACACATATTTCATGCAATGAATTTTAAATATAATGCTAACACAATTAAAAAAATTGTAAGACAGGTGATATAAGTAAATTTAACAATGGTATATGTACGTCATCTGTTCAGACATATTTGATTAGTATTGGACTGTCCAATATTTCCGCCATAAATATTATAGACTTTGCTTATTTGAAAGATGAAAGCATGAAGAACTGATACAACGCGTTTTGGATCAATTCCTCTATGAGACTTGTTCATTATATTTCCTGATTATCGTGTTTCCGCCCTGATGATATATTTTGACTTTCAAGAATTTATTGTTTCAACTCCAATTTCATTTATGTACAGTGTCATAATTTCGACTTTTAGCGCCTCGAGGTGTATAGATCATGGCCGAAAGTCAGAATAGGGTTATCGTTATAGTTGTGTCTACCGTTGAATAACACCATAAATATATGAAAACCCTTAATTCCCAACCCAATCAGCACTGAATAAAACCCACAAGAAACAAGAATATTTGAAACGGCTCTGACTCCACTGTCACACTGCTCATGAACCATATTTCCATATTAATAATTTTGTTTACCCCGTCCATATCTTCGAAAACGGATGCCGTTAAAAGATAAACTAACATATTAAACAGTGTAATAAAATGATCAGATGAACTGATATATCAAATCTCAGTTCATTTCACGGATAGTTTACGACAATGAGTGAGTGACTGGATTAGGCAATACGCCAGGTGAGGATTTCTATTTTTTCACGAACCTAAAGACCCATTTAACCGTAATACAATCTGTCTGGCGTCTGGACACATCTCTTCATTTTGACATAGTGGCCAACACGTTATGACCAATTGGTTAGAGTCAAGGGTATTCGATTAGTCATACTCAAATAGACCCCTAAATCTCGCTCTCCTTCCCTTCCCCAAAGGATTTAACGACGAACGAGATTTTGTACAGCGGCGCGAGACCTCCGTGATTTAAGTCTTGCTCCTGGCGTCTAAACCTCCCCAATGCTCTCTATCCCTCAGTTTTCCATTAAATCCTGAATGGACGTCCATATTTACTCACGTCTTGTGCTTATTTTTCTCAATTTCCAAATTGGACGGCCCCGTTCAGTGCGGTAGCTACGACGATGCGACTCTTCTCATATGGAATAATCCTGACTTGAGCTTCACAGACTGAGCCGATAGACAAGCCGCTCTTCGTCTTAACGCAATTGCTTGAAACTTATTTATTTCCTGTACAGGCAATATCCAAGACAATGAACTTTGGGGGAAATCGATTTTATTGGGAATTGTACCAGTCTGCACGTTCACAGCAGTGCATTTGGGTAACATTTAGTTAATTCTTCGTTTTAAGGAACATATTATCTATTCCTTTCAATCATCTCACGCAATATGAATGTGATGCTGGGATATTTCAAACGTGATACGGTAAAGTTTAGATGAAATAATGTCGAGTGAAAAGCTGATAAAATATATTCAGGTGAAAATATTCCTCCTCATATTTCATATCGAGATCACTTAGAAAATGACTTTTTCCAAACCACCAATTTATATATTGCTAATGGTATCGTCATTGTATATCGTCTCGATATTCTTTGGCACGATGTATGACTAAGATTGAATTACAAAATATGATTTAGTGTTTTTTTGGCAAAACCGGATCATAACGTAACAAGGCTGTAACAGTCAGCGAAAGATTGCAAAGTTACGGTCAGAAACTCAATTATGATTGATAATTATGATTTCAATTAAAATATGAAATACATCTCCATCGAATATCCATTTGGAAATCGAATCATGTTAGCCCCGATTAAACACACACACTCATAGAGTCAATAAAACCCACTGGTGACAAGCACCAGGTGGATGTTTAATGGGTATTTAAAACCATTAGATAAAATTGAAGTTTAATACACATGCCTATGGGTTTTTGCATTCGGACACAAAATCCCGGACAGGTGTTTGAACCCTGCCCTGTCGGCACATGATTTATGCTTGTGGGTTTACCAAAGTGGTAAACGCCCTCAGCATGGTCAGTGTTCTTACTACCCGACATCATTAAGCTAAACAGGCGTATTGTAACCAATGTAAAACTGTTCAAAGTGACCATAAGCCACATTGGTGGATTCTCCACGAGACAGTTCCGAATGTGAGTGTTTTACACGCACACGCACGCACACACACACACACGCACGCACGCAACCTCTCCCTCTCACACACTACTCTGATCCTGGTTGACGTCTCCCAATCTTACCGACCTTGTATAGTGAACGATGCACACAGTGAATACCCGTCGTATCAGTAACAGGTTACAAGAAGACCGTCAGTGAGTCTTCTGTTCTGACGTCATCTTCACGATCCAATGTCAAGAGATAAACCGCTGAGATTAACGTGTCTGAGATGCATCACCTGATTCCAGCAGGTCGAACAGGTCGTATTTAACATGACTCTTGGGTTTCTCATGGTGGCTATCGATTCTTGTCGAAGTTAGTGGATATGTTAAACGTCGGGAACTTATTTTAGTGAGTGAGTGAGTGAATGAGTTTGGTTTTACGCCGTTTTAGCAATATTCCAGCAATATCACGGCGGGGGACACCAGAAATGGGCTTCACACATTGTACCCATGTTGGGAATCGAACCCGGGTTGTTTGGGTAATACTTTACGAGCGTAATCTGGAAGCAAAAATGTCCCTTGGTTTCACAAAAGTAAAAGAAATGGAATAGAAGTGATCTAGTTTATAAGAATGAAATATTTGGCTTCTTTTTCCACTTTGGGATTTCCCGTTAAAGGTGCCGTTAAACAAAGCTCGCTCACATTCGGGACCGAGTTATGCAAGTTATCGTGTAGGTAACGGAATGACCCGAGTGGATCCGACTGCAGCAACCATAGGTAACCGGAACAGTTATTTCACTCTCACAACAAAGGAACTCAGGTGGTTAGGGGCTGAAGAACTGACTGGGATCCACATTTACCTCTCTGTCATATCGCGTGTTTCACTCGTATATTTAGCAAGTCAATAATGCATAACATTTTCGAGTGAACGCAAGATATTCTCGTCATCTGGAAAACGTCATAGCGACGATGCCATTGACCGTTGCATGCTAAGCGTTTTGGCAGCGATCTGCAAGGAATGCCGCGAATACGTAGCCGCTGTTACGCAACCTCCTCTAGAGAAATGCATGAAAAACCAGACGTCGCATATGTTTCTTGATAATTACGTGAAAATGGTATACGTTTCCTGATAGATTTTATCTTCTATTTATACGTGCCAAGTCTGGTTGCCAAAATGTCACTTTCTATTTGTGACAGTAAGGCTTCAAGTGGTACATAGTTGTTTAACATTCGTGTCAACATGCTTTTCCTTTAAGTACCTGGTTTCAAATTAGATGCATATACAATTTCGTTTTGCGTTGAGTGTTGATGTTAAAGAAGATTGAGTCAGTGAGTTGGGGTTTATGGTTGTTTGAACTGCATATATCAGTTGCATCACAGCGTGCTGGCATCAGGATACAAGGAGAAGGCATGCTGGTATAAGACGGTCACCACTATCTTGAAGTCCATGGGCACTGGAATGGTACTGACAAATCTGAGTCCTCAGAGGCCAAAACTGGGATTCCAAACATCGATCGTAGGCTTCTGACATGCCTAAGAGGACTGACTGAGTGAATGAGTTTATATTCCAGCTATATGGCTGCGGTCTGTAAATAATCGAGTCAGGATCAGACAATCCAGTGATCAGCAGCATGAGCATCGTTTTACGGAACTGGGATACGATGGCATGTGTCAATCAAGTCAGCTAGCCTGACCACCCGATCCCGTTAGTCGCCTCTAAGGACAAGCATGGGTTTGCTGAAGATCAATGCTAACCCGGATTTTACGGGTTCCTAAAAGGAATGAATGAATGTTGCGTAACGCTAAAGTCAACACGAATGAAACTAACACAAATGACGCCTGTAAATATACGACTCTTGACCAGACAAATAAGTGATTGAAGTGTCTGAAATTCTGAACAAAGCACCTTATGGAAATAGTTTTCAGGGATGAGTTGGAGGTTTACGGGGTGTTCAACTCGATATTGAAACCCTTTCCAACACTATTCCAGCCATTTAGCGTGTTTTGTCACTAATTATGGGCTTCGCCTGTTGTACTCATGGAGATTCAAACCAGCATCTGTGGCCAACACTTGCACTTGCACATCGAGACTGTGTAACCATGACTTCTCGCACCCATGAAGATTCGGGTTAGAATAGGTCTTTAGCAAACCATGCTTGTGGTAAGAGGCGACAAACGGGATCGGGTGGTCAGGCTCGCATTGAGTAGATCTGTGCTCATGATATGAATCACTTGCCAAGACTTGATTATTAGGGCGGTGGGGTAGCCTAGTGGTTAAAGCGTTCGTTCGTCACGCCGAAGACCCGGGTTCGATTCCCCACATGGGTACAATGTGTGAAGCCCATTTCTGGTGTCCCCCGCCGTGATATAGCTGGAAAATTGTTAAAAGCGGCGTAAAACTGAACTCACTCACTCACTTGATTATTTACTGACTGCTGTCATATAGCTGGAATATTACTGAGAGCGGCGTTAAACACTTACTAAATCAGCCAAACCATCACTGGTGGCGCAAAGAAGAGATTTAGGACAATGGCAGCATATAGCACAAGAAGGCATTGGCAGCATATAGCACAAGAAGGCATTGGCAGCATATAGCACAAGAAGGCATTGGCAGCATATGGCACAAGAAGGCATTGGCAGCATATAGCACAAGAAGGCATTGGCAGCATATAGCACAAGAAGGCATTGGCAGCATATAGCACAAGAAGGCATTGGCAGCATATAGCACAAGAAGGCATTGGCAGCATATAGCACAAGAAGGCATTGGCAGCATATAGCACAAGAAGGCATTGGCAGCATATAGCACAAGAAGGCATTGGCAGCATATAGCACAAGAAGGCATCGGCAGCATATAGCACAAGAAGGCATTGGCAGCATATGGATCGGCAGCATATGGCACAAGAAGGCATTGGCAGCATATGGCACAAGAAGGCATCGGCAGCATATAGCACAAGAAGGCATCGGCAGCATATAGCACAAGAAGGCATTGGCAGCATATAGCACAAGAAGGCATTGGCAGCATATAGCACAAGAAGGCATTGGCAGCATATAGGACAAGAAGGCATTGGCAGCATATGGCACAAGAAGGCATTGGCAGCAAAGTCTTCACTTACACCATTCAACACTGAATCGCCGTACGTGGCTTTTGAGGCTCCCCAATAATCAAAAAACCCATTGGATCACTTGACCTACGCCAGAAATGTTACGTTCACTTTCGAATTCCACTCACAAATTTGTACCTTATGTTTGAACCAATCAAATTTCTTTATTTAGTTAGCATCTGTCTCAATTTTCTTATTGAGGTGAATGACATGTAAATTAACAGTCCTGTTCAAATAATTTTTCCTTATAAGGAAGATTAATTACGTTGCATAGGTTAGCGATCCGTTTTACGTGTTCCGGTCGTGTTGCGACGAGGTGTGATTAACTCGGTTGGACTGATTAGCGAGGTTCTGTGCGGTACCCTTCCGCTCTTCCACAGTTGGTCATAACCTTCCAGCTTATAAGGCCCGTAAGTAGGTCACGGCACTTCGCGAGACCTTATGTTGTTTAATACTTCCGGTGACAAACAACGTTTCATACCTTTTCGAATGGTCTGTCTCATGGTTGCCGGTTGACAGTAAGGAACCGATAATCCCTGAAATGAACAGGTATAAGACTTGTGTGGGCAAAACTTTCCAAATTTCCGATCTAACCATACACAAATTAGCCTATTATTACGACTGTAAACTTCTGTGACGGCCAAGCATGGTTGAACACTTGGTTCGGTCTAGTAACGTATTATTTAGCGGGCGCGCAATTTGGAACCAGAACTGGTTTTCTTGAATACACACTTGTCACCGGAAATCTGGTACCTGAAGAAAGCTGGGCCCCGTCTCGCATAACGCAACTTGGCGCGCGCAAAGGGAGCCAGGATCCTTTTAACCTGCTTGTACCGGAAGTAGCCCTCGCGAGACTTACAGGCCCCTTAAACACATATGCGGATCTAGCGAGGGGTTGGGTTGGGTTGGGGGTTAAGGTGTTGGGGGTTGGGTTGCAGGGTCGTGCACTCCCCGTTTTGTCCTGAAAGTTTGTTCAGTGTCCATCGAAACTCGGGTGAAAATGAAGTGTGCACCCCACCCCTTTCTCAATAATGTGCACCCCCCTCCTTTCTCAAAAAGCTGCATCCGCCCCTGAAACACACAGCAGTGCACACTCACGAACGCACAAGCACACGGTGGAGCATACGGATAGACTTGCGTCTCACCATGTTCGCATTTGACGTAAAAAATGGGGTAAATTGTTTAGGAATATTTATATACTCATGGAAATGACTGAGGGAACACATGAAAGTACAAGTGTTCCTTTATTTATTTCCAGAATTTCACTCACAGTGCAACACATACCTTGTGAAGAAACCTGGTAAAGGATAAAGGGAACACTTTGAGTACAGTCATGTGTTTGCCAAGACTTATGCGTTTGGATATCCATGAGTATATTAAGTGAATTATCCCAAATACAACTTCAGTTAATAAACGCAAATTGTTTTAAACGTGTGTTTGTTTGTGCTGCTATCGACTGTAATAACCCTGTATGGCTGATGAATCTGTTTTTTGTATAGAAGGGAGCGGTGGGGTAGGCCAATGGCTAAAGCGTTCTGTCGTCAGGCCAAAGACCGGGGTTCGATTCCCCACATGGGTACGATGTGTGAAGCCCATTTCTGGTGTCCCCAGCCGTGATATTGCTGGAATATTGCTAAAACTCTCAAACTCACATGGGCGTAGTTACCATTATAAAAAAAGCCTGGGCTTACACATGATTGTTGCTAAAAAGGTTGGGCAAGCCATCAATACTATCTAAATATAAAGCTTTGCAACCTATCGGTCTTACACGAAAAGATTGGCTTGCTACGCGCCTGACTCACTATGGTATATTAGTATCACCAGTGTATTTGAGTGAAAAATGGGTGATATTCCCCAATCTGGAGGGGTGGATCGTAGCCTCATGGTTAAAGCGTCCGCTCGTCAAGTTGAAGACGGGTTCGATTCCCCACATGGGTACAATGTATGAAGCCCATTCCTGGTGTCCCCCGCCGTGATATTGATGAAATATTACTAAAAGCGGCGCAAAACCATACTCACTCACTCACTGGAGCTCTTAATGCTCTATTAACAATGATGAAGGATTTGAATCACATTGCAAAGACGCCCAGTTGAGCAACCCGAGAAGAATCAGGTTATAATTGGTCTTCAATAACCCATGCATGTCATAACAGGCGACTAACGGGATCGGGTGGTCAGACTCGCTGACTTGGTTGACACATGTCATCGTATCTCAGTTGCATGGAACGATGCTCATAATGTTGATCACTGGATTGTATGGTCCAGACTCAATTAATTACAGACCGCCGCCATATACATGTAGCTAGAATATTGCTGAGTGCAGCGTTAAACAACCAACCAACCAACCAACCAGCCCAGTTGAGCCGTTCCTGATCCGTTTTAAACCCTCACGAATTCCGGTGCAATATTATTGTTAGTCGACTAAATGAGATTCAGATGCTTACGCTATGAACCTGACTATCACGAATGTAGCTGTGATATAGCTTACTGCGGCGTCAAACAATATTTATTCACTACTTGTCAGGAAATACAGATCTCTTACCGCACCTTGAATCACTCTTACAAACCCAACCGTCAACCATGTGTTTTGATTAACAGTAGATTATGTACACAGTAAATATGTGTTATCACAGGGTAAATAGCATTGTAAACAATGCGATGGGTCAAGGCAGTTAAACACTTAACCAGTCGTAAACACGCTCACCTGCTATATATTCTAGTAAAAACAATAGAAGCGTTTAACATAATGGTGAGGGACTTGTGTCTACACTGAAATATTTCTGTTGCATTACCACGTGTCACTATAAATGTTAGAGAAAATCCCGGCATCAAGAACGCTGTCTTTTTGTCTTTTACCATTTATACCATAAGTGCGCTGCAGACAAACCAACAACATGGCCGAATCTTGGATCCTAGCCTGGTAAAGGGACTCAACTCTATATGGCGACTGTCTGAGGCTTTCGTCAACAGGCAACCATATCTTTTTAGACTTATACGTACATACACTATATAATGTACTTAAAAAAAACCCATCGTATATGATCGGTCTCATATTGACAAACCTATTCAGGAGGCACGGGCGGCTCAATCATGTAGGCGTCACAACTGGTTGTTCAGAGTTACCATGATTCAATAATAACACATTTGTTATTACCTTATGTATCCCCTAAGTGGCTGACGTCGAGGATGTTTACCTTCCAGACACAGCTTACGCGTGAGAAATCCGTTCGACGTAAAACAAACTCGACAAGTCGTTCAAACTCGACCTCATTCGATAGATAACCATGTGCACTAGTGAGTCAAGGTCCATAATAAGAAGATGGCGATATACTTCAGGCCTTATGTATCAATATTTTTCTATATGAATAAGAATTAGACCCTTATGGTTGGGTAGACAGAGTGTGTGAGGAAGGTCACGGAAGACGTGAAAAGATGGTATTTGTTAATGCCCTGCCAGGCGCTCTGCATTAACAAGGAAGGGGTCAGTACACTATGACTATATGAGAGTATTCATGTTAATATGCCCTTTGTCTATAAAACACTTATTACATCGGACTAGTACAACCGACTCTACAAACACTAACGCGATGCGTAACTCTGTTTCTCTTACGTTATAACAGTGAGAAAACCCTTGATCGATATATTTGATTAACGTGTACAGCGTATGTATGTATTTACGTATCACTCAGCAATTTTCCAGCGTACGAAGAGATCTTATTGTTAAGGTGACCGTAACTCACATACATTAACACAGACTTACGATAGTCTCAGCGCTAACGTTGTTTGTACAGCGGCACCTGCGTAGATAACGGCCGTCGGGAAAAAATGAGTCTGGACCAGACAATCCAGTGACTGATATCATGAGCTATCAGTCAGTCAATCAAGTGGCATACCGACATAACAAATCAAATAATTCCATACGAATCACCATGGCAGTGGGGTAGCCTAATACTTTTTAAGAATTCTCTCGTCATGCTGTTCGATTGCTTACATGGGTACACTGGGTGACGCCCATTTCTGGTGTCCCTAGCCGTGATATTGCTGGAATATAAATATTGCTAAAACTAACTAACTCAGGCCCATACGAATCACCAGCAGCCTGCCACAACTGACATATGTCACCGACCTTGTCTGACTCGATGTAATTAGCCTGAATCAGGTGTGACGCCAACGACCGTTACTTTAACACGGTGGTGCATCTCATTCGGATTCATTTTCACGTTTATCTCCTGACCTTAGATCGTGAAGGTCGCTTGAGATAAGAAATCTGTTTGCTTATCTTCTCCGGGTCTAACTAACCTATGACTGATACAGGGCTTTAAATTAAGAAGCATGCACCCTCACCCCCGCACGAGAAGTGCATGACATCACAACAATGTTAAATGGTTGGTTAACATTTTGAGTATCGTCATTTGTGTAATCGCGTATTAAGCCCCGAGGTTAAAGCGTTCGCTCATGACACGATAGACCAAGTTTTGATTCACAATATGGGTACAAGATGTGAAGCCTATTTTGGTAAGGCTCGCCATGGGTGGAATAATTTGTAAAAGCCGCATAAAGCCACATTCACGCACACGCGTGTCAACTGGTTTCTCAATCAGAGATTTCCTTCTTTTTTTTGTCTTTTAAAAAATGAAGAAAATGACAAGCACGTTTTATTTTAAATCCTTTGGGTCAGGGTCATGGTTGTGGCAATACAATGTAATTGATTTAATGAAATGCACTTCTATTGTGTATTATGTGAGTGGATGAATTTAACGTCGTCTTTTGTACATTTATCAAGTTTATGTTTACGTGTTATGCAGGATTTTCAACATTTTTGCGATGATGTATCTTTACATAAATCATCATTATTTCATGTATATATGATACCCGTGAAGGTGCAGGATAGAATATTGATCTTCAGTAACCCATGCTTGTCGTAAGAGGTGACTAACGGGATCGGGTGGTCAGGCTCGTTGACTTCGTTGACACATTTCATCGTATCCCAATTGCGCAGATCGATGCTCATGATGTTGATCACTGGATTGCCTGGTCCAGACTCGACTGTGTTACAGACACCCGTCATATAGCTGGAATATTGCTGAGTGCGGCGTAAAACTAAACTCACTCACCTTTATGCGGGCGATTCCCCACGGAAACCATGTCTGATTCTCAAATCACTGGCGCTTGTATCAACATCAGCAGTGCACAAACCAGATTTAGATGCTCTTTCAATGTATTGATGACTGAAACAGTATATAACAAAATCCTAATCGATAAGTGTGTAAGGTTTACTATAACAGTTTATGGAAGACGAGTACACCTTTGTCTTAATGCGCCCATTTCGTCACCGTCTACGTTGTATATACACACGTGCGTATGTAATTATAAATATATAAAGTAATTAATTACACATATTTCATGCAATGAATTTTAAATAAAATGCTTAGACAATTTTAAAAATTCGTTTCCCCATTGCGCAGATCGATGCTCATGCTGTTGATCACTGGATTGTCTGGTCCAGACTCGATTACTTACAGACGGCCGCCATATCGCTGGAATATTGCTGGTTGCGGGGTAAAACTAAACTCACTCACTCACTCATGTGTGTATGATTCCCTCGGCTCCTCTCGTTCAGACAGAACGGACCGCCTCCTTGTTGTAGAGGTTAGAGCGTCCGCCCGGAATGCGGAAGGTCGCGGGTTCGATCCCCGACCCCGTCATACCAAAAGACGTTAAAATATGGTACTTGTTGGTCCCTGCCTGGCGCTCGGCATTAATGGGTACAACAAGAACTGGTCGGCTCGGAGTCAGTATAATGTGTCTGAATCGGGTATTCATGCTTCTCTGCGGCATGATATCTCAGTGGGCTAGCATTATAAAACCGGTTTAAGTCTGGGCTAGTACAAGCAGCCGCACATACACATACACACGCATGCACGTCGTCATATGAGCGAAATATTCTCAAACACGACGTTAAACCCAATTTCACCTCACCTCACCTCAGACAGAACGTCATTCAGCAAGGGCAGGACTCATTGTTCAAACTGTTTTTGTGAACATGGCACAAACTAAATTTAGTGGCAACCTAACCGGACTGTTGCCGGAAGAAGACTGCCCTTGTCATAAATGACGACTAAGAGGATCGGGTGGTCAGGCTTGCTGACTTGGTTGATGCATGTCATCGTACCCCAGTTACGTAGATCGACGGTCATGATGTCCACCACTGGTTTGTCTGATCCAGACTGACTGACTGAGTTTGGTTTTACGCCGCTTTTGGCAACATTCCAGCAACATCACGGCAGGGGACACCAGAAATGGTCTGATCCAGACGTGATTGTTTACAGATCACCGTCACATTGAAGGAATATTGTTGAGTGCAACACCAAACAAATCATATATTGTTTTTTGCTATTAAACACAGGTTAAGCATTCTTCACAAACGTGGGGCGGTGAGGTAGCTTAGTGGTTAAAGTGTTCGCTCGTCACGCCGAAGACCCGGATTCGATTCCCCACATGGGTACAATGTGTGAAGCCCATTTCTGGTGTTTCCCGCCGTGAAACTGCTGGAATATTGCTGAAAGCGGCTTAAAACTAAACTCACTCTCCACAAACGTCGGCCATGATGTTATATCTCCATGCGGTGGGATGTTGGACTGCCCGGTTTATAGTGACTGCAATATCAATACGCCACTGCATCTAGAGTTGTTGGGGCTGTGAGGTAGCGTAGTGTTTAAACTCTTCGTTTGTCACGCCGAAGACCCGGGTTCGATGTGTGAATCTTATTTCTGGTGTCCCCCCGCCGTGAGATTGCTGGAATATTGCTAAAAGCGGCGTTAAACCAAACTCACTCACTCTAGAGTTGTTACGGGGCGGTGGGGTAGCCTAGTGGTTAAAGCGTTCGCTCGTCATGCTGAAGTCCCGGGTTCGATTCTCCACATGGGTACAATGTGTGAAGCCCATTTCTGATGTCCCCCGCCATGATATTGCTGGAATATTGCTGAAAGCGGCGTTAAAGCAAACTCACACACTTTAGAGTTGTTACGTTGGCAGTGAAATAAGCACAGTGGCCTGTGAATGTAAGCTGTTCCGTGATTGCCAGATTCACACTCTCTGACGTCTATTGCAGCAGGCGAGCAGGTGGCGTTGACGCCACTCTGATATTACCCTAGTAAAGGTACTCTTACACAGACGGGACCGAGAGGGTAAGGGACAGAAATTCGGTCAGCCAGGAACACCCACACGCTCCCTCATATTTCCCACAAAACCTATCAGAAATGCTACTTGGAACTAACCCGCCCGTGCCTTTGTTATTTTATTTGCATGCTGCCTTGTTTTTTATTGAAGCGTTTTCTGTAGCAATGACGGCGTGAAGGGGCGCCTCAGGTGGAGATTGCTTCCCTGGCGTCTTGGGTTTCAGCACGAATGTTTCGCTGTAAGTGAATTCCACATTGGAAGGGAAAGAATGGAATTTCACTTGCGATAATAAAGTTTCTTTTGAACTTCGACCCAGATTTAGCATAAATGACGTCGGCCTTAGCGGAGACGATGTACCGCTAAGACTGGTAGCGTAATCACTGATACTAGAGTCCGACACTGTGAAGCGATGCACTGTTAGTCTGTTCAAGGACTATCTGCAGTATGTGCGTAACAGAGATTTATCAGGTTTCCGTTCCATTCCGCCTCCGTTTTTGAAAAAGGTAGGTTTTGTATAAATATGTTCCATAAAGGCGTTTCGGCGCTCACATAATCACAGTGTATATATTTTCTGCAGAGCTAACACACGTATTTTGACCGTGCATGCTGCTGTTATCGAAATCTGTGTTGATTTTGTTGAGGTTAGAAGTACGTAATGGACGCGTACATGCACGTCCAGATTACTTTGGAATGAGATATGAGATATCACGCTAAAACGAAAACGGATTCGTCTAAATTTGTTGACGTTATTCTTTGAAAAAGGAACACATGCAAGAGATATATGGCTACTTTATCGTCTTCGTTTTACAAATAGCTGAATTACACACGGATTTGATTATCACAAACCTAAATATAACACAGATAACTAAAAATTAGGCTACACCATTGAAATAGATGGGCAACATGCCTCTCACTCGACCCACACAGCTCTATGACCTTGGGATATGCACGCTGTCTCCGGTTTGTTTACGGTGTGTTATGTTTCGTGAAATGCAAAAATCATTTAATCTACATGTATTCCACCTCTCCAAATAAACAACTGCATGTGGAGTAACTGATGGCATTTCGATATGCATACTCTGGCGTGGATGTACTTCATGGAACAGTTGTAATTTCTGTAATGAGGTAGGAAGACAAATAGATGCATTATCCGGCTTTGCCCATCACATTATTAATCCTGTCACTTTCGTCATGCTTATTTCCACTGCGGCTGCTTTACTTCTGTTATCGGCGTGTTTATGTAAACATGTATTAATCATGTTGTTGGACCGGGATCATATTCCTCGCATGTTGTGAACACTTTTAAACTTTCATGATTTTCACAGTATTTGTCCATTTCTAGTTCCAGGAAGACGTAGGCATATGACGTCATGATTTCCTGTGTTTTCGTCATCGTGTTGTGCGCTGTCAATCTCGTCATGGGACAAGACGACATGACGTGTGGTTCGTTGGCGAACTCTACTAACACGACCAACGGGTGAGATATTTTTATTTCTGATTTAAATTTTTCTTAGCTTACTGCGGTTCAATATTTCGAACATTAGTGTGAAGCTACCAATAAAACACTTTCGGTTACTTTGTCATCAAATAATTCATTGTTCCAATCTACAAGATGTATAGGTACATAGGCTATACTTGTCGTACTATCAGTTCCGTCTCCCCTTTGTTCTATTTTTTGTGAGGGGCGAGGGATTAGAAGATTGGTTCAGAATCCGTTCGTCACACCGAAGGTCCGGGTGAGATTCTCACATACACTCTTTGAAAAAAGAGAAAAATAATACTAAGAAGAGATACCCTTAGGAGATCATGAAAATGTTGATTTGGTATATCAGTGAAAGTTTTTATACAAATGAAATAATTTTGATTGAACGATGTTAGTTCCATGTTCGTCAACTTGTATTGTCATAGTTTGACAATCACAACATCGCCATAGGTCGTCTTGAGGCGTGAGCGCCCCAGTCTGCAGTTGCACCCCATTTCAACCTACACAAGAGGTGTCAGTATACCCGCCTCAACTCAACTCAAGGTCGTTGGAGAAGTGGCTGACCAAAAGCCACCGCCCCTGCACCAGATCCTACATTCCTGTCTTTCATGTAATTCATCGACAAACCAGTGGCACCAAGTGGCCTGTTTTGAGGAGGGTATCGGAACATACTAATATCTGTATAGCGCCAATAGCCATCTCAGCTGCTCAAATGCGCTTTGTTTTCCCTCGATCATTGTATTTTCAATCTCAACTCCCTGGGGATCATACAACTCTTGCAGCCATTAGGCTGCACCAAGTTGTTATTGTGTCTTTCTCATCGTGACGACGTACCTATTCACAGCTGGGTGGACTGGGACACATAGTCACAGTACTTTGACCAAATTTACTGCACATTGCTGTACCCGCAACTTGGTGTTTGCACGTATTCATGTGGCCACCATCTGGTCATTTACCAACGGACTCGTGGGTTCTTTTAAGCGCACAGAGTTGTGTACTGTACTTTAGGGGTTGTGACAACACTGAAAGAATCTGCACACAAAGTTGATTCCGTGGTTTTTACACCCGGTCACAGGTGGGCTGGATCCCGGCACCTTTCAAAGCTCGCAACAGCCCGTCCACCACGCCTGAACAAACAGTCAGGAAACTTACAGGTTGGATTTAAATCCTGGAGTTCGGGTATTCAGACGATTGCTTCGTTAGCGATGGAACAACACCGTACAGGCATGGACTGGTTCACTGATGAATCACTATTACTTCAACACCAAGATGGATGAGCGTGTAACCGACGTTGAAATGAACGTTTTGCACCCCATTGTTCGGCTGTCGACAGACACCGATAGCGGAAGACTGATGGTGTGGGGAGCCATACCCTACACAAGGAGATGTGACTTGGTGGTGTGCAGGGGAACCTGACGGCAGATTGGTACATCGATCAAATAACTCACTGTCACCTTCTTTCGATTATCAAACCACAGAATGGGATATTTCAACATGACAACGATTTACCACACATCGTGTCACCGTTGATTTCCTTCATAACGTCCATTTTTTGCAATGGCCGGCCAGGACTCCGGATCAGAACCGGATAGAACATCTGTGAGATGCACTGGATGGACGTGTATCAACGCCAACATACGCCACAGACACTTCCACAACTGGCCAACGCTTTGCGGGAGGGAAAAAGAGTTCCAGAGGACAGAAATAAGATATATCCATTATTCAATCTGTGGCACGGATGTGTAGAGCAGTGATAACACCACAGAGTGTTACACGATGAACTGATCGGAGCGCCCCCTCGTGGACGTGCATGTTATGTGACAAGACAATCAGTATGCAGTTATATCCACAGAATATGTGATTATCACCGTGCTAAATTACAGCTTTTATCAATGAGAATAAATTGAACTAACTGTAATAGTTTCAAAGTCAGGATATGCTTTTAAGAGTTTATGTACAATGTAAAAGGTCCGTGTCTAGTGTTCCTCTGGTGTTGCTGGAATATAACTAAAACTGATTAAAAAACATCTCACTTCTCATAACCAATGATTATTTGAAAATACATAGTACGCAATATGAGAGCTTGAAATTCACATCTCCATAATTCAGAGCCAATTATCCAGATAGGTATATATGCATGTCAGAAATATATTCTTCGTCACCTGTCAAATATTGCACGTAGTAGACCTGGGTACCGTTATACGAAACCTTTACTACAGATGTTTTAAATCTATGGTAACAGTATGGGAGTTATGGTCATCTTGGCGCTAAGATCGTTTTGTACAACAACGGCACCCGCAAAGTACGGACTTGGACCTCCATACAATCAATCCTATATAAAGCTTAAGTCCAGAGGTACAGATAAGCTGCGTATCTGCGTAAATTACGCAAAACATTTATGTGAAAACTCAATTTCTATTCAGTCTATTGCGTACAAGTACATGAAGCCATGAATTTTTGTAAATACTCAATAAATGTGATCTTACATGCGTACACACAAAAATGTCAAATCTCAGCTTGCGTACCGGTGGATAGATAAAATAACTGAAGTATACTGAGAGGTTCTGTTTCAGGACATGAACTTGACAACTTGCAGTCTTTCTTATCGTTTCTCATATTACAGATCAAATATAAATAACAAAAATTAACTTTTAAACTTCACTATATTTTCAAATTCAATGGAAAATGGCAAAATACTCAATTGAGTTTGAGTGAGGTGAGTAACAATTTATTTGGTTACTCAAAGAGGTGAGGTGAGGTGAAATTGGGTTTAACGTCGTGCTTGAGAATATTTCGCTCATATGACGACGTGGTTACTCAAAGAAAGATTAGGATACCCACTTGAGATGAACACAAGTGAGTACATAACTCAATGACCCAAAACGTTATCTGTAGCTCTGTTAAGTCTATACTGGAAGCAGTGGTGTAAGGGTGACCCCTTGTCAGTATGTTGCCCATCCTACGTATAACCACGTTGGACGTCACCTTGTAATGTTGGTTGTCATATGACGCTATGCTTCCTAGACGGGTATCCATTAAAACAACGCTATCTTGTAATCCGTAGCATTTCTTTGACAGCTTGGTTTAATACAAGGAACTACCTCTCATACGCCCAATTTCCAGAAACGAAACTAAACTGGTGAACGTCCAAGACAAGCAAACAAATTCATACAACTTCTGGGCCCTTGATTGGATTCGAACCACGAACTTTCTGAAAGTCGTCCACATGACCAAAGAAATTAGCAAGCTGACAATGTATCGATGATTTTACCCTAATACAGATGCAAAACGTCCTTCCACTTGGAGACTTCCTTTCTCATCAAGCTGGCATACTGAATACTGTGTTGGGTAGCCTAATGGTGAAAGTGTTTGCTCGTCACACTGAAGACCCGAGTTCGAATCCCCACATGGGTACATTGTGTGAAATCCATTTCTGGTGTCCCCAGCCGTGATATTGCTGTAATACTGCTAAAACGACGTAAAATAATACTCGCTCACCATCACATTTACTGACTACTGTGTAAAACCTAATTCCCTCATCTTTGCCCCCCCTGTGAAGATTGGATTAGAATTGGTCTTCACCAACCCATGCTTGTCGTAAGAGGCGACTAACGGGATCGGGTGGTCAGGCTCGCTGACTTGGTTGACACATGTCATCGTATCCCAATTGCGCAGATCGATGCTCATGCTGTTGATCACTGGATTGTCTGGTCAGACTCGAGAGTTTACAGACCGTCGCCACAGAGCTGGAATAAAGCTAAACTCACTCACTCACTCACTCACTCATCCTTCAGGTCTCTGACCACCATCATGGCCAAACACGAGGCTGCACTGCTGCTGCTACTGGGGTTCGGGGGGTTCTCCATCCTCCTGGCTCTCCTCTACAACGCCATCAGAAAGTACGTCTTCCACGACGCCGATAACCTGGACACGACGTTCGATGCCGGTGGGAAAGTCAGCACAAGTTTGACTGCTGTCACCGTAGCATCGCAGCTTCTGTGGCCGGGGGGACTTGTTACAGAGCACCACCGTCGCCATCAAGGTAGGTCGTTGGGGAACACGTGTATGCTTGTCAGGCACCTTAGTTTGTTTGTTTGTTTGTTGTTTAACGCTGCACCCGTAATACCAGCTACTGTGTCCGTGTCTTCAGCAAACCATGTTTGTCGTAAGAGGCGACGAACGGCATCGGGTGGTCAGACTCGATGACTTGGTTGATGCATGTCATCGTACCCCATAGATGGATGCTCATGATGTTGATCACTGGATTGTCTGGCCCAGATTCGATTGTTTACAGACCGCCAAATAGCTGGAATGTTGCTGAGTGCGACATTTTACAACAAACAAAGAAACAAACAGCTTTAATGACAGGCATACGGTGCGATTTCTTAACTAACTGTGGAAGAAGAACACTAAGTGATGTCCATCCAAGACTTGTATGAATCCACCAGTACTGAGATTTGCTAGACCTTCATCATCAGCACGATGTGGCATTCGAAAACACGATCACTGGATTCTGACACGCCAAAGGGATGCAACTCGGGTCCAGAGAGGTACCTTAAATCATTACAGTGCCTTAGACATAACCATTTATGTACCTACTGCAACTTATCGCATAGTTGACACACGTATATTGCTATCTCATACAATACACGAATGAATGATAGCTTGTAACTGTAACTAATGTTCCATGATCAATGTGATCTTTGAGTCATTATAAGAACACGATCGTATTTACAGAATGGTATTGCTGGCACCTTCTGGTATTCCGTGGGTGCGGTCACCAACATGATCCTGTTTCCCGTACTCTCCGTCCACTTCAAGACAAGAGCTCCAGGAGCGAAAACATTCCTACAGGTAAACTACAGTTACATACAATACCCGCATACATATACAGCGAAACGTCTTTGTGAAGGAATATTCATAATAATAATACTTTTACAATTTTGACATCAGGAAAATTATCATAAGATGGCGATAAAGCACCGAGTAAACTGTGGTTGTAACGAACTGAAAGGAACCAGTAATTTTACTTCGTCATAGCAATATTTCGAATTCGTTACAGGTATTTCGACTAAAAATGACATTGTACTATAAGTGGCCGGCCGGGATCGATACAATAATCGTTCGTTATATTCGTCAGTTCGTTGTAAGCGTGTTCATTATAAACGTAGTTTACTTTACTCTTCAATGATCTTTATAGACGTTGATCTGACTGTCAGTTCCGTAGACTCAAATACTTAACGAAATGTGCAATAAGTGAGTGGGGTTAGTTTTACGCCGCTTTTAGCAATATTCCAGCAATATCACGGCGGGAGACACCAGAAATTGGCTTCACACATTGTACTCATGTGGGGAATCGAACCCAGGTCTTCAGCGCGACGAGCGAACGCTTTAACCATTAGGCTACCCCACCGCTCCCCTAATGTACAATAAGCTTCGAAAGAAGCGTGTTCGTTATAAACGAAGTTTATCGTCTTTAAGCGGCGGTCGCATCTTACGGACACGCACGTATCTGACCGTAGTGGGGGATGGACGTAGTAGACCGTAGCAGACCTCGTATTTGACCTTAGTAAAACGTAGTTAGACGTATTTAAGCGTAGTTCAACGTGGATAACCGTAGTTATGACCATACTTTGAACTTCAGCAAAACCATGATTTGACTGTGGTTAGACCCAAAAAAATTCAACATGTTCAAAATATCTCCACGGTTGGCTTGAATGCCAAGACTCTACTGTTACCGTAGTTTGAACGTGGTTGACCCTAGTTCTCCCTAGCAGACCGTAATTGACCCTACTGTACCGTTGTGTTGACCATGGTACACCGTGGTAACATGGCACTACGATCAAACTACGGTTTACTACGTTAATCACTACGGTCCGGTAGAACAACGTTCATGATGAACGTAAGAGTGACCGCGCCTTAAGATCAATATAATTATTGATTGTTCCATATTATGCTTTCAGATTATCTACGCTCGGTTCGGGAAACGAGCCCACATTGTGTATTGTTTCTTTGCCCTACTGACAAACTTCGTGGTGATGATCTGCCTGCTGGTGGCAGGTATCGCCACCTTACAGTCAATGATAAGTAACGCCTCTCCCGAATTTTGTGTTCTACTCATGGCAACCCTGTTTGGTAGCTACTCATTCGTGGGTGGCCTTGGAACGACATTCTACGTCTCCTACTTCAATGCCGTGCTCGTCTTCGTCATCCTTGTTGTCTTCATCATGAACATCTTCTACCTTGAGAATCCGGGCGACACAAAACTCCTTGGTAGCATGGACGCCATATTTAAACAGGTGTCGTGTCAAGAAGGGCCTGCAGGCAACGAGGGCAGGAGTTACCTAACTTTCTGGTCAGAAGGGGCTATCATCTGGGGCATCCAGGGCGTGTTTGCGACGTCATCCTTGACCTTTTGTGACCAGGCGTCTTGGCAAAGTCGTATTGCTGCCAAACCAGCGCAAGGCGTGCTGGGCTTCTTTGCTGCAACGTACATCTGGTTCGCCATCCCGTCTTCTATAGGAACAAGCACTGGACTCGCTTACCTCGCTCTCAGCTCATCAAACTCATCATTTGCCCTACCCACCTCAGTCATTGATGCAGGTACGCAGTATTCCTGAACAGGGTCGTTTTCTTGAAAATATCAGTAACAGCATCAACCCGTGAAAAAATATCAACAATGTATGTCCATGGTGGTATTGCATATGTAATAACTCCAGTGTTAAACCATGTATAGAAACAATAGTAGTGATATTCAATATACATGTACCTTTACCTGTGAATTGGTCTTCAGCAACCCATGCTTGTCGTAAGAGGTGACTAACGGGATCGCGTTGTCAGGCTCAATGACTTGGTTGACACATGTCATCGTATCCCTATTGCGTAGATCGATGCTCATGACGTTGATCACTGCATTGTCTGGTCCAGACACGTCTATTTACAGACCATCGCCATAGAGCTGGAATATTGCTGAGTGCGGCGTTAAACGACAAAGAAAAGAAACATTTTAAACATTTTTCTGTTTCTCGAAACCACTGACACCTCATGGTTAACGTATGCATGGAACGTCGACGGCAAAGAATGGTCACCGGAACAGATTCCATCGAGCATTAAAGGGCAACACTACTGTGACAGTTATATCTTGTTATAGATCTGTGATGACACCAGGGCTTTACGAAAAGAGTTAAGATGTCGTGCTGTATGGAAACACGAACGCTTTTCAACATATTGCTTTCCAATTCGAGAAGTTTATACCCATTATATCTCCTTTTAGGTAAAGTTGTGTGTTAAATATGTAATAAAGTTAACAGATTCATGCTTCCTTTTGGTTCTAGCACCTGCAATAATTGCTATTTTAATTTTTACAATGCATCACTAAAATCAAACGATTCTGTAACCCTTCTTATGAATTATGAGGAACTATTCTAAAAACAGTCGAGGAAATCTTGCATTTAGCTGGAATAGACATGTAATACCATAAAAGGATCGTTTGGTTCAACACAATTTAAAGCTTTCGGGCCATAACCCTTATCACTCTGGGAGGAAAAAAAGGATAAATCTCCTTCAAGTGCTTTGAATTATTACAGCTTTTATTCCCCTTCTCGAGATTCCATTCAATACTGTGTCGTCCGTCATTCTGGATCTAACCCTGTCCGTTGTTGTAGGTCTGGTGACGCCGTTTATTGCGGAGACGGCGCTAGGCTATGCAGGTGGAGTCATGGTGTTAACGATGCTGACGATGGCCTTGATGTCGACGGGGTCAGGGGAGGTGATGGCGGTGTCGTCGATCATCGTTTACGACATCTATCAGACACACATCAACCCCTACAGGTACAGTAGCGTGGAAAGATGCTGGGGGGAGAGGGGGGCGGAGGAGGTTTTATTTGAACGGGCTTGTGTGCAGTTTGTGCGAGGCTGAGGTCTGGGGCACGGTGAGGGTTCGGGCCATGTATCAGACGTTCAGGTATCGTTTTTCAGAATGTTTCTTGGAAGGTTTAGTTAGGGTTAGGGTTGGTTAACGTGAGCGCATATGAAAAGAGAGTTTGGGATATAACTATCAGTCTGATGTGGATCATGACATGTTCGGTTGGAGTTTCGGATGTCTTCTTGGGTTTGGGGCCCCAGTGAGTTGGGAGATTCCTGGGGAAATCTAGACTTGCTTCGTTTAGGGCTTTAGCATTGCAGGGAGGGCAAGGCATTAGGGAAAATAATGTGGTTCTAGGACTGTGAGACAGACTATGGCTGCGACTGGAGCTGTGGCTGTTGCTGTGGCTGTTGCTGTGGCTGTGGTTGTGGCTGTGTTTCAACGTGTGTCTGTGGCTGAGGCTGTGTTTCAAGCTGTGGCTGTGTTTCAATGTGTGTCTGCTGTGTCTGTGGCTGAGGCTGTGTTTCAAGCTGTGGCTGTGTTTCAATGTGTGTCTGTTGTGTCTGTGGCCGAGGCTGTGTTTCAAGATGTGGTTGTGGCTGAGGCTGTGTTTCAATGTGTGTCTGTTGTGTCTGTGGCTGAGGCTGTGTTTCAAGCTGTGGCTGTGGTTGTAGGGTGTGGCTGTGTTTCAAGGTGTACCTGTGGTTTATTTCAAGTTCTTGAGTATTGGTTTGTGATTGGTGTAAAAAGTAAGCGCTACAGTAAGAGGTCAAATGTTAATTTAGGAGTACTCGATATCACTCGATACCCTTGGTGTAACGTATGTTTATGTCATTAAATAACTGTAATTAAGCATAGCTTAAGACATCCACCGGCCCAGCATATCTGACTGCGAGTAAGTCTGGGATATCGTTCATAATCTATTTAAGGTGTTACAACCGAGAGAGATCTATCCTCTTGGGACTCACACCTGACGGAAGCGTTCATAAAATATTATATTAGTGACAATTCCGCCTGATATCGTTTAACTCTGTATAATACGAACAGTGTAGGCACACCCATATGTGGATGGATAGTGGGAGTGGATGTGGGTGAAAGTGGACGTGTAGAATATGGTGAGGTTGGATGTGTGCATGTGGCTGGGTTGAAATGAAGGGTTGTTGATGGAGATGGAGTTGGGTGTGGATGGATCAATGGGTTTGGTAGGGTATATATATGTTGGACTGTGTTTGGGTATAAATGTTGAGTTGTGTGTGGGAATAAATGTTGGGATGTGTGTGGGTATAAATGTTGGGATATGTGTGGGTATAAATGTTGGGATGTGTATGGGTATAAATGTTGGGATGTGTGTGGGTATAAATGTTGGGATATATGTGGGTATAAATGTTGGGATGTGTATGGGTATAAATGTTGGGATGTGTGTGGGTATAAATGTTGGGATGTATGTGAGTAGAAATGTTGGGATGTGTGTGAGTATAAATGTTGAGTTGTATGTGGGTATAAATGTTGGGTTGTATGTGGGTATAAATGTTGGGATGTATTTGGGTATAAATGTTGGCATGTATGTTGGTATAAATGTTGAGTTGTGGATGGGTATAAATGTTGGGATGTGTGTGAGTATAAATGTTGGGATGTATGTGGGTATAAATGTTGGGATGTATGTGAGTATAAATGTTGGGATGTATGTGGGTATAAATGCTGGGATATATGTGGGTATAAATGTTGAGTTGTATGTGAGTGTAAGTGTTTGGATGTGTGTGGGTATAAATGTTGGGATGTATGTGGGTATAAATGTTGGGATGTGTGTGGGTATAAATGTTGGGATGTGTGTGGGTATAAATGTTGGGATGTGTGTGGGTATAAATGTTGGGATGTATGTGGGTATAAATGTTGGGATGTATGTGGGTATAAATGTTGGGATGTATGTGGGTATAAATGTTGGGATGTATGTGGGTATAAATGTTGGGATGTGTGTATGTATATAAATATTGGGATGTATGTAGGTATAAATGTTGGGATGTATGTGGGTATAAATGTTGAGTTGTATGTGGGTATAAATGTTGGGATGTATGTGTGTATAAATGTTGGGATGTATGTGTGTATAAATGTTGGGATGTGTGTGGGTATAAATGTTGGGATGTGTGTGGGTATAAATGTTGGGATGTATGTGGGTATAAATGTTGGGATGTATGTGGGTATAAATGTTGGGATGTATGTGGGTATAAATGTTGGGATGTATGTTGGGATGTATATAAATGTTGGGTTGTATGTAGGTATAAATGTTGGGATGTATGTGGGTATAAATGTTGGGATGTATGTGGGTATAAATGTTGGGATGTATGTGGGTATAAATGTTGGGATAAATGTATGTGTGTATAAATGTTGGGATGTATGTGTGGTATAAATGTTGGGATGTATGTAATAAATGTTGGGATGTATGTGGGTATAAATGTTGGGATGTATGTGGGTATAAATGTTGGGATGTATAAATGTTAGGATGTGTGTGGGTATAAATGTTGGGATGTATGTGGGTATAAATGTTGTAGGTAAATATTGGATGTGGTATAAATGTTGGGATGTATAAATGTGTGTAGGTATAAATGTTGGGATGTGTGGGTAAAATGTTGGGATGTATGTGGATGTATATAAATGTTGGGATGTATGTGGGTATAAATGTTGGGATGTATGTGGGTATAAATGTTGGGATGTATGTGGGTATAAATGTTGGTGGGTATAAATGATGTATGTATGGATATAAATGTTGGGATGTATGTGTGGTGTGGGTATAAATGTTGGGATGTGTGTGGGTATAAATGTTGGGATGTGTGTGGGGTATAAATGTTGGGATGTGTGTGGGTATAAATGTTGTTGGGATGTATGTGGGTATAAATGTTGGGATGTATGTGGGTATAAATGTTGGGATGTATGTGAGGTATAAATGTTGGGATGTATGTGGGTATAAATGTTGGGATGTATGTGGGTATAAATGTTGGGATGTATGTGGGTATAAATGTTGGGATGTATGTGGGTATAAATGTTGAGTTATGGATGGGTATAAATGTTGGGATGTGTGTGGTATAAATGTTGGGATGTATGTGGGATATAAATGTTGGGATGTATGTGGGTATAAATGTTGGTATAAATGTTGGGATGTATGTGGGTATAAATGTTGGGATGTATGTGGGTATAAATGTTGGGAGTATGTATGTGTGGTATAAATGTTGGGATGTATGTGGGTATAAATGTTGGGATGTATGTGGGATGGTATATAAATGTTGGTTGTTGTATGTTGGGATGTATGGGTATAAATGTTGGGATGTATGTGTGAGTATAAATGTTGGGATGTATGTGGGTATAAATGTTGGGATGTATGTGATGTATATGTGGGTATAAAATGTTGGGATGTGTGTGTATGTGGGTATAAATGTTGGGATGTATGTGGGTATAAATGTTGGGATGTATGTGGGTATGTTGGGATGTGGGTATAAATGTTGGGATGTATGTGGGTATAAATGTTGGGATGTATGTGGGTATAAATGTTGGGATGTATGTGGGTATAAATGTTGGGATATAAATGTTGGGATGTATGTGGGTATAAATGTTGGGATGTATGTGGGTATAAATGTTGGGATGTATGTGGGTATAAATGTTGGGATGTATGTGGGTATAAATGTTGAGTTGTATGTGGGTATAAATATTGGGATGTATGTGGGTATAAATGTTGGGATGTATGTGGGTATAAATGTTGAGTTGTGGATGGGTATAAATGTTGGGATGTGTGTTGGTATAAATGTTGGGATGTATGTGGGTATAAATGTATGGATGTGTGTGGGTATAAATGTTGAGTTGTATGTTGGTGTAAATGTTGGGATGTATGTGGGTATAAATGTTGGGTTGTATGTGGGTATAAATGTTGAGTTGTGGATGGGTATAAATGTTGGGATGTGTGTTGGTATAAATGTTGGGATGTATGTGGGTATAAATGTATGGATGTGTGTGGGTATAAATGTTGAGTTGTATGTGGGTGTAAATGTTGGGATGTATGTGGGTATAAATGTTGGGATGTATGTGGGTATAAATGTTGGGATGTATGTGGGTATAAATGTTGGGATGTATGTGGGTATAAATGCTGGGATGTCTGTGAGTATAAATGTTGAGTTGTATGTGGGTATAAATGTTGGGATGTACTTTGGGATGTATGTGGGTATAAATGTTGGGATGTATGTGGGTATAAATGTATAAATGTTGTGGGTAGTTGTGTGTGTGGGTATAAATGTTGGGATGTATGTTGGGTATAAATGTTGTGATGTATGTGGGTTTAAATGTTGGGATGTATGTGGATATAAATATTGGAATGTGGGTTGGTATAAATGTTGGGATGTCAGTGGGTATAAATGTTCGATGTGTATGGGTATAAATGTTGGGATGTATGTGGGTATAAATGTTGGGATGTATGTGGGTATAAATGTTGGGATGTATATGAGTATAAATGTTGGGATGTATGTGGGTATAAATGTTGGGATGTGTGTGGGTATAAATGTTGAGTTGTGTGTGGGTATAAATGTTGGGATGTATGTGGGTATAAATGTTGGGATGTATGTGGGTATAAATGTTGGGATGTATGTGGGTATAAATGTTGGGATGTATGTGGGTATAAATGTTGGGATGTATGTGGGTATAAATGTTGGGATGTATGTTGGTATAAATGTTGGGATGTATGTGGGTATAAATGTTGGGATGTATGTGGGTATAAATGTTGGGATGTGTGTGGGTATAAATGTTGGGATGTGTGTGGGTATAAATGTTGGGATGTGTGTGGGTATAAATGTTGGGATGTATGTGGGTATAAATGTTGGGATGTATGTGGGTATAAATGTTGGGATGTATGTGAGTATAAATGTTGGGATGTGTGTGGGTATAAATGTTGGGATGTATGTGGGTATAAATGTTGGGATGTATGTGGGTATAAATGTGGGGAAATGTGGGGGTATAAATGTTGAGTTGTGAGGTGCATGTGGAAGGGGTTGTGTGTGGGATGTGATGTTGATAGTGATGTGATTTTCATTTAGTTTTAGAATTTTAGACCTGACAAGCTTGACTTGGAAATCAGCTATGTATTGAGGACATCACAGAGGTGAAGTATCTTATGCTGCTCATAAGTACTGAAGGTTGCATAGTCGTGTGCCATAGGACCCACGACGTGGATGGTCGAATCATGAAGTTCCGGCTTAGAATTGGTCTTCAGCAACCCATGCTGTATGATGCGATTTAACGGGATCGGGGAGTCAGGCTCGCTGAAAAGGTTGAGACATGCCATCGTAATACATATATACTTCTGCTGTATGGCTGGAATAATGATGATAGTGGCGTTATGCAGACAATCACCCGCTGGCATGCCCAATTCTGGAAGAGATCCGTTATGAAATCAAATTGGGAGAATAAGTGTTGAGTTCTTCGGTAGTGACACATTCCACCTGCTACGTAGTGAGGCTATGTTGCTCGAGGCTTTGATGGAATATTTTGTACGTTTAAATGGGAATTTGTGAATTTAGTATCTGAAAATCAATAACTGCTGGGTTTAAATTTATGTATTTTAAGCACGTCAGGCTGGGAGGCTGGGGAGGTGGAGCAAATGGTGGTGACCATTTTCGGACATAGCTTTGGGCAGGATGGATATGAAATCTTGTTGCTCATAATGCGGTCTGAAAATAATTGAGTCTGGATCAGACAATCCAGTGAAGGACATCGTGAGCATCGATCTTCGCAGTTGGGATACGATGACATGTGTCAACCAAATCAGAAAGCATGACCACCCAATCCCATGACTTGCATTTTACTAGAAACTTTGGTTATTGAAAACCAGTTCCAACCCTGATCTTCACGGGCACACAAGTCTTGAAATAGGAATCTAGAAATTTATATATTTCTTCAACGTGTTTTTCAAGATACATAAAGATGATGCTTATGCTCAACAAAACAAATAACAACAACATAACCAATAATAATAATAATAACAACAACAACAACAACAACAACAACAACAACAACAGCAGCAGCAGCAGCAACAACAATCACTTGCTTGTGAAGATAACAACAAAAAGGATTACCCCTTTCATCATTGTTATCATAAGTAACTTTTGCTAATACTGTTAGTACAGCTATATTGCACTGGTCCAAAAGGTACTGTTTCTCGTATTGTGAAAAGTACAATATATGTCTGGCATGGGTGAAGCGGGATCGAACTCTTGATCATAAGTTCCTGGCGTCTAATGCACCGCTATAGACAACAAGTCTAAAACGCAAAAGGCATGCTTCACCTTATTGCCTCTGGGCCATTCTTGACATAAGATGATGATGGTCAGAATTACCGTCATGAATATTTGAAAATTACATATGCGGAATCGGCTCAGTAATGCAACCCCCCCCCCCCCAAAAAAAACAACAAAAAAACCCCATGTTTTCAGTTTGACTGCAATGGTGACCACGTTTAAAACCGGATCTAAATGATATCTAAGAATATGCTTTTGCACATTAAATACTGGTCGTAGTGCATAACCTGGACGCACAGAAAGTTCTAACGACTCAAACACGTTTTAGTTGTATCCACAAATAGAAAACATTGATCCGCGGCTATTGACATTTTCCAAATCAATTGTTTTTTACGAATGATAAATCATTTTGTACGCCGATGATTGTTTTTAACCAACACAATAATGTTAGGCACGCTGCGGTTGTGTCCCTTAAGTGGGTCAGCGAACTCGCCAGTAAATTAATTCAGTGTTCACCTCTACCTACTAACCAAATTCATACGGATGCGAGCAGACTCCGGTAATGAAGGTAATATATGACTTGTGTCATTAAGTATCCGTGCTCTGGGTTACTGTCCCATGACTAGTTAGAGACCTTTGGTCATTATTTGGCTGGCGAGTGTCCAGTCTCTGTGAATCTGACCAGCTGCTAAGTGTTGTTACAGTGGGCCCTAATAGGATGGGCATCAGCTGGCGAGACAGCGAGGCTGTTTAGGGGCGAGATGAGGCTTGGCCAAGCATTCCAACCTTACAATACAAGGCGCCATCTCAACCTTACGTGCTTTGTTTAGTCAAACAGTCGTATTGTTCTCATAATATACAGTCTTGGAAACGTAAGGACTGTAAACACGATTTTTTGCCACCCTGAGACTGGTTTTGGTTTGTCTTGAAGTGTTCCTCCTGATTGTACACAGCGTAGAACGAGAACGAGTGAGCGAGTGAATGAGTGAGTGAGTGTGTTTTGGGATGGTTCGGACATTCCATCGACACCCTACATAATAATTGAAAAAAAAAGTGTTCAAAGTTGTATTAATTCCCGCTCACTCACACACTCACTCATTCACTTTTATATACATATAAAAATAAATAAAGAGGAGTCCATGACTATGTCGTAGGCCTATGAACGTATCTGGAACTCATATCCAGAATAGTCGGTTCCTGGCACGACAAAGGGGCGCAACTCTACATAACACGTAACTAATGACCCTAACTACTGGCGTATTAGTGATATTTGCTGTGAAGTTAAACAAATGTTTTGACTCCCACATCATTTGTTTGTTTGTTTTTCAGAAAAGGACATACGAAAAGAAACTGCCTCTTATGTGGCAAAACGAAGCCTGCACTCAAAAATGCCACCACTGACAAAGACGAGCTGGCTTCATACTGCGAGTGCACTCCAGCCTCGGACTGTCGTGACTGTGCACGTGACCAGAAGAACAATATCGAGAAGAAAAACCTTGGAGGTCAAAAGTTGTTCCAGTGTGGTCAGCATGGTCAGTTCCGGAGGTACCAAGAGTCTCTGGTACAGTTCAAAAGCTGGTGCATCCTGTGGGTGACCCTGGGAATTATCCCCCTTGGACTGCTTGTGAACGTGGCCGGGATCGACCTCAACTGGATCATGATGGTGGGGTTCATCATCACCACGCCCTGCTTCCCGGGGGCCGTGCTCAGCATCGTGTGGCTGAAGACGTCGGCCATAGGAGCAACTGCTGGTGGGTAGGGGTGGTCGTCGTAGTTGTGGATGTATTAGCTCCCGTCGTAGTTGTTGTAGTAGCAATATTGTAGTCGTTGCTGTAGTAGCAATGGTATTCTTTGTTGTAGTGGTAGTAGGAGACTACGTTAATTTGGTTCAACGCCAAATACTAAAGCATTGCAGTTATGTCACTGCGTATCATCATATGTGAGATGAAAGCCTAAACTGATGTAAGTGAAGGTCGAATTTTTAAATGTTAAAAAACGACTTCTTAAACAAATATACGTTTTGCTTCGTATTCCGAATATGGCTCACGCCATGTTATTCGTTGCATGTAAGGCCACATAAAATACATTTCCTGTTTCTCTTAACTTTCTATAAAAAAATGGGCGGATTATATTTTTATTTTTTAATATTTTTTTTCCTGATTTTCTATGCAATGTTAGTCGAAAATTTGGAATGCCGGAAGCTGAGACGGATTTCGGAAGTCTGCCGGCTTTAAACACGCAAATTTACCGGTGCAAAAAAAAATATTAAAAAAATGGTTAGGGTCGGGCCATATGTTAGGGTCGGCGGTTATGAGAAACAAGAAATTATTTTTATATGGCCTAAGAATCGAAGAGTAGTGTGAGGGGTTTGATTGGACGCCGCTTTGCACAAAATCACAGGCATCTCAGGGCGTGTCGGTTTCTCGTGGTGGAAAGTGGTGCATGTGAAACTATAATCTATTTTGTAAATCTTAAGCACTGTTGAGAAACGAATTTTTGAAAGTAAATGCAGATACGCATGTACATCCAGATGTGGTGACCATGGTCCGCCCGAGGGTGTGTGACTATCAGTGGTCACCACAGCCACGCGACAAAAGCCCACTCCTTTACTCGCAGAAATTTGTGTCCAACTTAAATATAAACAAACAATAAACAAACATAAAAGAACCATACCACGCTCATTCTCTACCCAGACAGATGTATTTATTAAATCACGAGGTAGTAGAGTATCTTTAAATTTTCTAAACATATTTACGAAATGCTAAATTGAGTGCTGATTGTAGGTTCACCATTGTCCTGAGGTTCGCCATTGTAGCTATTTTTATAAGAGCTCGTGTTTTTCTTCACTGCAGGTGTCCTTTCCGGTTTGGCTGGAGGTCTCATATCGCTCTTTTCTGTCGCATCCACCTTCGACGGCGGCCTCAGCAACTTCCTCGTCAACACGTCTCAGAACTACTCCGTCGTGGCCGGATCCAGCGCCAGCTTTCTTGTGTCACTTCTCGTCACCATTGTACTATCTCTCTTCACGCACAAGATCTCGGACGAGACGGACGAGATGACAGAGTGGGAGAAATTACGTGACATAGACAATCCTCTAAATCCATGGGGAGAACTGTTTAAGGAGGACTTCCCATCTCTCGAGGGAGCAAGGCCTACAGTCAAACAACTAGACTCTGTTTTCAGGAAGGCCAAATTGACGGCCTATGTTGGAGGAGCTGTGAGTTTGACATTGTTTATTGTCATCCTGCCAAGTGTCATGGCGGCGCTTCATGTGCTGACGTCATCACAGTTCCGCGCTTACTTAATGACTTTGCAGATTTGGTGTTTCCTTATGGCTGCGGTTGTAGTTGTAGTCGCGCCCTTGGAAGAAGTCATGTTGATTGTTAAACACATACGCGGCAGGGAAAAAACTGAAAATAAATCTTTAATAAACGGCGGAAACAGGAAACCTGAGGGCAATGAAGTAAGGGAGACAACCCTGCTCTGATTATATGGACATTGTAATGCATAGGTAGTATCTGTCTTTGGGTGTCTGTTAAATTGATCATTCAACGTATATTGTTATGACTGTGTACAAACGATTGCTGCTTGGCAATGCACAATCATATTTACATAAATATACATCAGTCAGATGGTAGTAGGACTTCCTTTTGACGAAGATATCATATTTGTATACTACACACCATTTGTTAAGGTATCCAGAATGAGAAACGTTTAGGATGCTTGGTCAGTTATGAAGTTATTTGATATAAGAGTAATGCTATTTTTCAGGGCATTATCATTTGCAGAAGCCCGAGGTCTTCCAAAAGACCGAGGGCTTCTGCAAATGATAATGCCCTAAAAAATAGCATTACCGTTATTATTGCTAAAATACATGGAATTTGTGTTGAAAAGAAAAAGGAAACAATGAAGGAATTTTAAGTTTACTCAAAACCAACTTCTGACGGGGTTGAAATTATGCATATTTCAATGAACATTCATAAAGATAACTCGACTTTAAGGTCGTGAATTATAATCAGTACGCTCTCATTTAGGATGTTTGCGTGTTTCTTGGAAAAATCAAAGACTTCGCTCCATATGTATGCAGCTGACAGGAATGGCGCCAAACGAAATTGCCAATGAGACTTAAAATGGTCAACGAAACACAAAAACATCGTTTGTGAAGACGTTACTTACAGCAGGTCAACACTCATGACCTCATGTCAACAAGACATCCAAAATGGCTATTACCCTTATATTATACACCAGTTAAGGAAGTTATGCACCAGTGAAGCTCCATGTGTTGCTGATTGCTGATTGCTTCTGGTCGCCATTATATAGGGTACCAAGAAGCAGAGGAACCATTGAAAGGGTAGTCACATATCTATTGTCACAGAATAGTTAGAAAAAAGGTCACGACATAATCAACTCCTTTTCTACAGACGTATGTCACTGTGGGAAAAAATAAAATACATGTTGCGATTTATATGGGTGAAATTTCTAATATATTTTGAGCGGTATATTTGAGGTTAAAATACAGGCATACAGAAGTGGGTTCTTCCAGTTTCACGATGTACCGATGTCTCGATCTGTCACTGTTATCGGATGTCATGCTTACACTGAGCGATTTTTCGTTGTTGTTTTCCTTAAGATTCAAATGGACCTTTTGTCCGAAATCAAATACTTATATCAACTTTATGTTAGTAAGTTTTGTAAGATGGCGCAAGATTGTATATCGTTATGTTTTCATATAAATCCACTTTTGTTACACTTCAGACATGATCCTATGATAAACGCAGTTATTATTAAACTACGATTTATCATTTTCTATGTTTTCATGATTTAATTAAAATTTTAAATACATTTGCTATGTTCGCATTTGATTGATACTGTTTTTATTCTGTATTACAATATTAGTTATACCTTCAAGGTGAAAAACAGATCATATGCCAGCGGAAAAAGAAACTATGCTTTATTAAAAGCAATTCTGATATTAAATTATGCATCTTTCAATGAACATTCATAAAGATAACTCGACTTTAAGGTCGTGAATTATAATCAGTACGCGCTCAATTAGGATGTTTGCATGTTTCTTGGAAAAATCAAAGACTTCGCTCCATATGTATGCTGCTGACAGGAATGGCACAAGACGAAGTTGCCAATGAGACTTAAAATGGTCAACGAAACACAAAAACATCGTTTGTGAAGACGTTACTTACAGCAGGCCAACACTCATGACCTCATGTCAACAAGACATCCAAAATGGCTATGGCTGGCCTTTTGTCCAGAACTCAACCTCATAGAACAATTAAAGGATGAGAACAGAGGGCCAAGAACAGAGGACTAGAACCAGTCTGTAAAGCTAGTCAAATTAAGTCGATCTTTGGTTGACACAGTGTCTTAATCGTCTGGTGTCGTTAGTGCGCCTTTACTGCCTCGTCGGTGTCAGGGTCGGCGGGGAAGCCTTGTGGTTAAAGCGTTCGCTCGTCACGTCGAAAACTAAACGTTTCAGCCTGACCACCCATTAACAGTAGGACCCTGAAGGGGCTCGCAATGCCCGACGATGGCTTTAAAGGGTCATGGTTCTAAGCCTGAAAGTGCTACGGTTTTACGCCTGAAAATGTCAAGGTTTTACACCCAGCGCACGGATGTCGGTGACAGCAACCAAGGTGTTCTACATGCCCCAGGGAATTTAGTTTTTCTAAAATAACAAAAAACAAGAGTAGGTACCAAAATAAAGCCTAACTAACCATACCAATAAACAATAAACAGATATGTGCAATTCGTAAGGTAGCCAAAATAACCATGAATACGTGAGAAATATCTACATATAGTACTACATAATTTGAAAACCAAAACTAAAATGTCTTCAATCAATCAATAAATAAATATTAAACTTGTCTACCCGTAGTGACAACCACTATCGGCAGTTGACACAAATCAAGGAAGGAGAGCGTGGCATAGTCTCTCTCACAGTCCCTGAACCGCATTGTTTTCCTTACTGTCGAGCCCTCCTTGCAATGCTAAAGCCCTAAATGAAGCAACTCTAGATTTCCTCAGGTTCAGGAATTTCTGCTTTTCAATTTAAATGGGTTTATTTGTTACCATCCAAATTATATATATTCATAAGCTAAGCGTTAGTCTAAGCGTGGCCCAGTAGATCAGGTGCAGGTCCTCTCAGCTGCAAACAGTACCCCCTGATTATTATCCTTGAACTGTCAGTGCCATGTCTAGAAGGTTTATCTTAATTAGTCCGACTGCCATATCCCGCCAACATCCATCTGATACGATGTGTTACAGCTGAAATGCTAATCTGAATAGCTTAAACGCTAACACTCCTACCCACTCATTCAACAAGGGTCAACAATTCGCTGCCCTGAGTTCAGTTTCTTAGGTGTTCCGGAAATCTGTTATTGTCTGTTCGTAAGCTGTTTCGCCGTAGTTATATCACTACATGACCCCATTCATACGACCACATTTGCTCACATGACTATACTTTACACATATGTAGATATTATACTTATGTGAGTAATTTTGGTCGTATGAACGCATTTGCTTATATGCAAATTTTACACTCATATGTAAATTTACACCTAGCCAGCACTAGGTGCAAATTTGCTACATGGTATAAGTAAAAGCTTTTGGGTTGAGGATTGTCTGTCTCTGAATGTGAAAACCGTCGGGATCGCGACCTGGCCAACCAGTGTGCGAAATAGTTTCCAAATTTTGCTAGCCTGTCGGGCTAGTTATGGCTCAAAGTTACCTGTCCACAGGTAATGATTCACTAGCCCGGAATTTGAATGTAGGAACTAAGCAAAACATTACAAAAATAGATGAGAATGAGATATTATCGGCATGACACGGGTTTCATCATTTAGCTGCTAATATGATGAACATTTTTATCAGGCCATAATCTTACATGGTTTAAAAGTGTATTATAACTTAACGAGTCGGAGAGAGTGATATATTTACAAAATTACCCCATGAAAATTCAGTAGCCAGTCGGGCCAGTGACTGTGGAGATTTACTGGCCCGACTGGATATTTAGTAGCCACGGGCTAGCGGGCCAGTGGCTATTTCGCACACTGTGGCCAACCAATGTTAATGTCTGTGACCATGTATTTGTGGTCACATACACCCTGCAGAATGAAGGAATAAAATCCTTTTCTATTCAAGTAGTCTCCATGTGAATGTTCAGGGGCAGTGATTCTCCTTCAGGGATTTGACATACTCGGCAAAAAGATATTTCATGATTGCTTCACACACTTGACGAATACAAAACACATACCGTTGATTTTCCTACACCAAAGAAATTTCCAATTGTCATGTATTCAGCCAATGATGTCATCCAATAGATTGCAATCGCAACTTTTTTGTGGACGTCAAGTGGTTCCTCAACTGTATTTGGCGAGAGAGACAGATCATCTTTCAGTATATTACATATCAGATGGAACGTTTCTTTTCTCATTCTGAAGTTTTCAAACCAATCTGTTTCGTTATATCGATGTAAAACGATGCTATCATACCACTGTGTTGATCTAGGGTTTCTTCTCATGCTCCTGTCAGTGGTACATCCAAGGATCAAACCAACACTGAGGTCAAATGGCAGCTGTCTTTTTCTGCCGTGCATCTGCAGTCTTACCCTGTCCATTGTTATGTCAGAAATAAATGTTGTTCAATGATTTTTTCTTTTTTGCTTATATGTGACGCTAACCTCGTATGAACGCGTAGCATATATACTGTTACTCACAGGGGCGTGTCACGAATATAGGAATATAGACACTACCCTAGTACTATATTATATAGTACTAGGGCAGGGTCTATATACCTATATGTCATTCTAACGCTGTTTCTAAGCGTGACACGCACCTGTGCTTTTTCTCATGTGTGTCAATTTGCTTACATGACCAAATCTGCATATATGCAAAACTTCGTCGTGAATGGGGTTTTAGAGTAGTATCACTTCGGATTTCCTCCCTTATTAAGCTCGGGCGGCGTGGTAGCCTAATGATTAAAGCGTTGACTCGTCACGTCGAAGACCCGGGTTCGATTCCCCATAAGGGCACAATGTGTGAAGCTCATTTCTGGTGTTCCCCTGGTGATATTGCTGGAATATTGCTAAAAGCGGCGTAAAAATATACTCACTCACTCACTATTAAGCTGACCTGCTGTGATGGAACTTTAACACTTTAAAGCATCATACACTCAGAACACTACCACGCGTGAGACATCACTTGGGTAAAGCGGCTTCTGTGCTATGTATATGATCGATGTATATACACTGTGTCAGTATAGTGAGATACTTAGAGAATAACCAACGAGGTACGAGTGATTACGGGAAATATGCCCGAGTTGAAATATGTTCCCAGTGCCGAGCCTTGGCGAGGCACTGAACATTATTTTAACGAGGGCATATTTCCCGTAATCACTCGTACCGAGTTGGTTATTCTATTTATTACCCATAATGTAATTTAAAAAGAAGAACCATGAAATACAAACCACCCGGAGACAGGACTTGTGACCTCAAACAGCTGTTTCGCATTCATGCACGTATTAAACCTAACTTCTCCAGCGGTAATAACATAACTACGCTATGGACAATTGTACCTCGTAAAATCGCTTTAAAATACAACAAAAATATAATGTCTGGAATAATTAATTAACATTTGTTAATATGATAAAAATGATCTTTTAAATATATCATTGAACTTAATAACAGCTAAACATATATTTGATCAAGTCAGTGCGACGGAACATCGTTCATTCACGACTGACGTGTGTCTAGTGACGGGTGACGGTGTAGTGTTGAAACACACTGTGGCAAAAACCTGTCAATTTTTTGGAAAGTCAACGGTGAATAGTTGGGAAATCTAAAAGACAACCATCCACGAATACATCTAGAAAAAGATTTCTGTCAAGAAACTCAACAAGTTTGAAGATATAACAACATTTTGTTCTGTGGAAGGTGTGTTACAGTCACGTCATTGGTCCCAGTGGAGTATAGCAGTTTCAAGAAGGATAACTCTAGTCGGAATCCGAGTCAATAGGAAGAATGCGCCTCTTTGGAGCAGATGGTCGACTGACAGAGGAGTCATTCGGAGATGTTGAAGTGGAATACACCACCATAAATTGGACCTAAGAATAGTGTATGAAGAATTACGGCATGCGGCAAAGACTGTGACGTCATGGTAGCAGCCTGAGGCTGAGTGGACAGAGCGGTGGAGTTACAAGGTTTTGACAACAATTTTTTGATGGACTGATGTTGTCTTTCATTAATTGAAGAGTAACTGTTTATTGATTGAACCTGATTTGATGTGCTGGTACACCATTGTCAGAGAGGGTCTGGATGAGACGTTTTCGGACCTTGATCGGGGGTCACTCTCCTACCCAGAGTTCCATGCGGCAAGCCAGCATAGTACCTCTGCCACAGGCCAAAAAGATGTGACGATTCGTCACATCTTGCACCGTCCATTCAATATAATGTACAGATTTCTTAACTCTTTTATTTTTGACGAGTCTACACATCTAATTAAACATTTTTGATAGAATGCTTTAGTTTCACTGAGAAAATATCCTAAAACGTGTAACACTATTTCGATTTGCGTACCGATCCTTTGTTTACATAGGTTGTACGGCTCCACGTGCTGTCATCGAAGCTGACGGAGAGCAAACGATGCAACCAGTTTGATATCTAAATATGTACTGTCATAAACGTTACTGTCGTTGTGGAAGAATATGTTTGTAACAATGTAAATCATTGTGAAAAGCGCGCCGAAAAGCTTGCGTAAGGCCAGTCTCTTCCTATTATGAATATGCGCGTTTGTTTACAAACAAGAGAAAACGTTGAGAATCAACGCTGAGAATCACTGAAAAGCACATGTGCGATTATCACAAAAATAATCACCTGTGTATCCTAGCCCGTATGGGTAATAATGTTGTATTTCCCAACTTCTACAAAATGGGCGCCGTGGTGTGAGGTATAGTTTGCTTGGTGTTTAACGCCGCACTCACCAATATTCCAGATATATGAGGGTGTGTAATAATAGTCTTGACAATCCAGTGATTGACATCAAAAGCATCGATCTGCGCATTTAGGATACGATGACATGCATCGCCGAAGCCAGAGAGCCTGCCCACCCGATCCCTTTACGACAGTCATGGGTTGTTGAGTGCCAGTTCTAACCCGAATCTTCGGTGTGAAGGATCCAGAGTTCACAAATATACCCATGCCAATAATGGTTGTCACCCCCTCCCCACCCACCCCTCAATTAAAAATTTAAAGGGGGTGACAACCATTATTGGCATGAGTATATAAATAATATTTCAAGAAGTGGTAGGGGCGGTGGGGTAGCCTAGTGGTTAAAGTGGTTGCTCGTCACGCCGAAGACCCGGGTTCGATTCCCCACATGGGTACGATGTGTGAAGCCCATTACTGGTGTTCCCCGCAGTGATGTTGTTGGAATATTGCTAAATTCGGCGTGAAAACATACTCACTCACTCACAAATTTCTCCACCAACAACCAAATACCACGTGTCACATCATTGTATTGTCCTCAGTTCCTAGGGATTCACCTTCATTCTTTTCTTCAATGACCACCCCATTATATCGATATACATCCTAGCCTTGTAGTGTCTTTTCAATGGATAGTCTTCAATAGTATATAAATGATAAAAACCATAATCGTATCCAACAACTTTATTGCTAGATGAAATCAACATTTCTACTATACCATCAACATCAACAATTACCTCAGGAGACGTTTATTTGTACTTTATTTACCTAAACTAGTCATATGAGAAACAGTATTAAATAACGTCACATCTGAACAACATTGCATATATCCACAGCAAACATTTGTTATAAAATCCTTCACCAATGAGAACAGGGATAATAAAATAACACTCTTCCGAAGGAGAGTCCGTCAATGTCAGTCAAATTCCGAATAAAATGCTTCCTCAGGGCCCCGTTCCTCAAAACGATCGTAGCGCTACGACTGTCGTAAGTCTATGTTTAAGCATGGGAGTTACGATCACCTCAGCTCTACGATCGCTTAATTTGTGGAACGGGGCCCTGGTCTGCTGAAACCAAAGCTTCGTTTCCTTTACGTCCTCTCCCCTCTTGGCCTAGAGAAAATCGTTTTGGAAAAAGACCTCGATACTTGGTCACCTATTCTAAATGACCAATCGAATTCGGTATGAAGTTATGTATGTTAACGAGCAGCGCACACGCACTGTACACATATATATAGATTAAGAAGGACTTCAGAATAATATTGTATTAATGGTGTAGTTAATTATACATTCCGTTTCGAAATGATAAAGGGCTTTGGCTCGTCCGACTGCCTGCTTGTTCCTTAAAAATACTCGTGTTTTAACGGAAACATACATAATGTAAGCTTTAAACAGTTTGCCCGATGAAGACATTAAGTCATATATTTTCATCACGTATTGTTAGCAATATTTTGAAATGCGGATGGCATTTGGCACGTCCATTTCGACCACTATCGTATATTTTGTGCTAACTTTACAAGAACGGTTCTATAGACTGAGAATACATGTTTCTATATTAACAACTGACTTATGCCAGTACACTGTCTACTAAACTTTGACAGCATTTTGAACACGTTCTTCCGTTGTCTATATCGATGTCGGTAATCTCCGGTAACACTCGTTAACCTTCGGTATGAAAGGAGCTCCGAAAAGGCTAATGTAACATACCTTAGGTTTACTATACGTATATCAAAATGCAAATTGATATTGACCTTGATATTCATAGTACGGTAAGTCCGGTACAAAAAGGGCATTGATTTTCTAGACACCTTTCATCGAGATGAACACCAAATTTAAATTAATAATGATGTTCACAAGTACTATTTAGAATGATATTGTTTAGGATGGTGCTGAATTATATAGGTTGTGCGTAATTCAGGGAACCGCCGAATCGCGGATTAATATTTACTTTAATCCCCGATAATGGGTGACGCTCTGCCAAAGTCCCTTTATTAAGCAACGAGTGCTGCCCATTCCCCTGGTATCGGGGTAATTAACTAAACTGAGTGGACATTCAAAGCTTATAGGTTTATTTCAGTGAATTACGTTCGTTTCAAAAGAACCCCTCATTGGCGATTCAATTAAAGTGTGAAATCTGATCAACAGGGAGACATTCTCCATTTTCAGCAAAAGTTTACGGAGAAATTTCAAAGGTATATTATTGAATTGTTTGTACAGTAATCTGTCTGATATCCAAATCATAAAGGTAGAAGTTAGTCTTATTAAACCAATGTCTATTGGATTCTATGTAGTACGTGCGCCCAGATCGTAAAATTACGCATGCTCGGTAAGAAAAAAATGTCCATAGTTTTAAATGGAATCACAGGCCTTTTCATACATATAATGTTCACTTAGACTAATCTTAAGATTGCAGTTTCCAAACACATCCCACTGAATTTGTTGACACACGGCCGTTTAAATTTGACAAAACGTGTTTCCTCCTGGCGTACATTGAATCAATATGACGTCATATATTTCTATGATGAATTCACCAGGGATACGGCGATTCTACCATGTCAATCTTATAAAATTCCCACGATATACTCTGTTTTCCTTGACGTACGAATGGAGAAATAACGAAGAAATACATTTCTACCTTGACGAATGGTTTTGCAAACCCGACGAAAATCATCCCTAGCTTGACGTACGGTACCTTCACATTGTCTGATCAGTTTCTGCCTTGACGTATGATCTTTCAGCCCGAACGTATGCATACCTTTCCGTATGGTACACAATGAAAACAGTATTAACTATGTCATGAAATGTTGATATGTCATGGTTTGAACGTATGAATGACTGACGCATCCCAATGGATCGTTGAAATGTTATGTTCATGAACTCTAAGTTCCTAGTTACACACAAACTGGTTACATCCAAATTACATCCATGATGAGTCTAGAAAAACAAATCAATATCAAAATATGAACGTACGAAATAAGCTTCACAATAAAAATCCTTTCACAGTGTCGTCCTCTAGGATCAACATACACAGTTACACGATCTATGCGAAATTTCTAGTCTGTCTGATTACTTGAAAGATCGCCAGAGATATACATGGAATAGTTGAATATGACTCTATTTCTACGGACTTACCTAACAAAACGTCAAGACGCCTACGTATTCACGTGTACGTTGATACGAACACATATCAACTTCATTGCTATGGAATACACTCGTATAGTTACCACGTGTACATTGCTAAACTACGATCTTATCTAGCTTTGTAGGGTGTATCAGCGTATAACCCTCATCCTGTCTCACCACTGTCTTGGTTGGAGATGTAGAGACCCCAGTCTTAACGCAGTATTCGTTTACAAACAGTACCATGTTTTGGCATGCGTGATGTCGTCGCTTCCGGTGGCTGAAGTCCGGCTCTGGCAGCCATTTTGGTTTTTGGAGAATATTCATTCACTTACGCGTTAACCGCTCCGCATCTGATTTCGATGGAAACCATAACCCGCACTTACGAAAGAGGTTGTGAGGTTCTAGTCCCACCTCCAAAATGCATCTAAGTCACAACCAAGAATTGGAACAAAACAATTAGCCATTGCCATGTTCCGCGGTCTACAGGTTCATACATGCGTTGGTTGGTCGCTGTTGCCCACAATGTTGTTATCCTTTACAATAAGTTCGTTGCATTCTGGTATAGGGCTCTTTATCACCTGAGTATCCATGCCCTTGTTTTTCCTACACTGCTTAACGATCCGAGAGATCTCCTCCGCTGGGGGTGCAATGATGACAATTATTGCCATGACAATGGCCCAGATCTGAGTGAATGTCACCCACATTGAAAACTGGGTAAAATCCATATTGGGAAAACTGGCCATAATGCAAGGAATCACCAGCGCAAACAGGGCAATGGCGCAGCTCCCGGCTATATAGGCTGTGGTTTTGGCCGACTTGAACGCGCTGAACATCTGGTCGAAGGATGGTCTCCCTTGATACTCGTATCCCTTCAGATCCTCGCGGTAGTTCAACTCCCAGGGGTTCAAGGGGTTGTCGATGTCGTACATCTTGTACCATTCGTGACTCTCGTCCTCGGAGGACGTGATCTTGTGCGTCATCAGAGAGCCCAGGATGCAGACGATGAGGCTGACGCCAAAGCTGCTGGATGTTCCTGCTAAGATGGCGTAGTCCTGGACAGTGTTGAGGAGGAACTTGTTGAGACCTCCCTCGTAGAAAGATGCGGCTATCAGAGTAGCGCTGATTCCACACACCAGCCCGCATATACTCCCTTTGGACAGAAAACAGGAACCGACTTTAGTACGAGGTTGTGAGAGAATGATGAAATAGATCAATAAATACATTTAATAACTAAACAATTTGTTTTGACGGCTGAAGTGTTACGTGAGTTATTTGCTGCATAAATCCTTAATATCACTGTGATGTCAATACTTCCAGACCATTTTATTGTCTGTTACCAATCATGTCACAGGAAATTCAATAATTATTCTATACATTAACACTAGTATTCATCTGCCAATCTTGATTTTGGGTTCGACAAAGCAATACTCCGACCATATGACAGTAAAACACTCGAATATGGACCAGACAATCCAGTGATTAACATCAGCAGTAAGCTACACCACTAGGATATGATTAACCAAGCCTGACCATTGATCACGTTAGTGACCTCTTATGACAGACATGGGTTAGCGGACGGTTGTGTTTTTATTGGGAAGATTTGATGTAAGTCTCAACCCGACATTTCCCTAGCCATAAGAAATTACCAAAAAGACCCAAACTGTTTCATCAGACAACCGGTCACATTTATGCTTGAAGTTGGTTACCCATGTGTGTGTTTTTCGGCATATGGTGTATGACTGTTTCAAATTGGTGAAATAAGCTGATAATATTTTTGCAAACAGAGTAACGCTTTTTATCACCATCTCAAATACCTCAAGGGGCGGTGGGGTAGCCTAGTGGTTAAAGCGTTCGCTCGTAACGCTGAAGACCCGGGTTCGATCCCCACATGGATACAATGAGTGAAGCCCATTTCTGGTGTCTCCCGCCGTGATTTTGCTGGAACGTTGCTAAAATCGGCGTAAAACCATACTCACTCACTCATATACCTCAACGTTTATTTGAAGACGATATAATTTGCTATTACCTGCAATAAGCCCTTTCCCCGTGGCTTTGACCCACAGAATGGACAACAGTACCGGCGGGAAACACGGGATGGTTGCAATGGCGCCCGAGTAGAAGATCCAGTTCAGATCCATGCCTGATTCGAACACAACGAGTCCAAGGGGAATGATTCCAATGGTGACCCAGACAATGCACATATTCTTGAAGTTAATGAGGTAGTCCTGATATTCGCGGTACTTGCCGTGTGTTGGGCATTTATACCCCTCGGTCGCCGAGTAGGACTTTTTGCTGCTGTATTTCTGCAGGTCCGTCACACAATGGTGGCAACGTGTTGCGTCAACGCATGCGCAGAAATCCCCCTCGTCATTATTCTGCTGAGTCACGGCTTCTCGTTTCACTCGTCCGCACAATATGCAATGCACACTTTTCAGATGATACCTGTAATTTAGATATAGATAATTGAATGAATGACTAATAATCAATACTGTAAAGTGTTTTGCTATAAACGTAACATATAATGCACTATATTCATGTGTCATGCCTCGTATGCTCGGGGCGAATATTCAAAATTCTATATGCTACGTCAAGGCCAGACAATAACCAGTCTCGATTAAGCGCTTAAACAGTTTTCCTTTGTTGTTGTCATGACACGCTGTGTTCTGTTATTGCCAAGATCCATATTGCGGATTAATTAAGGAACGTTGGGTGGCTAGGGAATTGCTGGCAATCCTAGGATGATATTCACATCAGAAATGCTTGCTAATTGTCTGATATATATTCATAGTGTCTTCACGAACTGAATAAGGATAGTTCACTGCCGAAAATAAATGAGCTTTAGGGTTTAGGTATTATATTAATGTTCCGATATAAATAGTGGGGATAAGAGTTATGGCTATGACTGATTGTAACGAAGAACTAAACTTTTTCAGGACAGAGAATATTTGAAAGGTGAAAATTCCATCTCTGGTTCGAATAATTCTTTTCATCAAACAATTGTCATTATTGTGCAACGTCATCATGGCCTGTCAGCAAATTTCGAAATATCTAATACCATTGCTACATATATAAATATAAGACGTTAAGGGAAGGGGAAAACGAAGGAATTTCAGAAGAATCAGACAACACTTTGGGGATGAGTTTGAGTAAAACGCAGAAAGGGGAGACATTATATGAATACAACAGATCACTGAAAAATTCGCGATGACACCGGGTGTTCACGAAACATGTAAGATTTACACTTTGATGCCGCCGATGCATTTTCAAACTACCGCCGTCACAATTTATAACGTCAAATCATCAACCTCACGCGATAACGTCAAATTTTGACCATAGCTATTTAAAACTGATCCATAACATAGTCACCGAAGGAACCATAATGCATAAAATAGCCCATTACCGAAAGTACAAGGACATATCTCCGTCCCTATCTCACCTGGGGATATCAGCGGTCGGAAACATGGCGGCCATACATGAGGGATGGAACTCGAGACAAAGTTTAATCTACTTGGACGATGTCGCACTGACCTGAAGGGGTTGATGTATGTCTGGTAGATGTCGTAGACGATGATGGAAGAGATGGCCATCACCTCTCCCGACCCTGTTGACATCAACGCCATAGCACCCATAGTCAAGACAAGAATTCCTCCCGCCGACCCCAGAATCTTCTCCGCGATCAGTGGCGTAACCAGACCTGCAGGTGACCATTGTCATATAAATTATATGTCTAGGATCTGACAATACACTGCACGTTGCGTTGGCATAGTTTACTGAGCGTAGGAAGTAATTCTTGTGTTCACTTTAAGTGAAGGTTCATTTTTAGCAATATACTTTGTTGTTATTCTGACTTACTTTCACCGGTCGAAAAGCATTTAAATTGATAGAAATACCTTCATAAGCCTTAACCTTCCAATAATTTCGATGATCTATTTCGGAAAAATGGTTGGATTGGATAAAATACATTGAACTCAGTGAAGAGGTCAGGAGAAATTTACAAAATTAAAAACTTGAAAATGCTGTTTTCCAGCTAATGATAGTTCTATACTGATCTTTACTATTATGAATGTTGATGTACTGTTGTCCTCATGGTCATCCATACGTAAAATCATCTGTCATATACTGACCCATCAATGGCCAATTTCAAAAAGCGTAGCTAATTTCGTCAATTGTTAAAAGCGTCCAAATATATTTTAAAATCTTCAAGAATCATTTGCTAAAAGAAGAGTCCGATGCACGATTTCATCATAAGGCCTTTTTAATTACTTGCTTTACGAATTTAAAAAAACCACATTATTAGGTCGGTAGGGAGGAAAAAATAAAAAAGAAAGGGAATGTGGAGATGTTATTTGAACTGATGTTATGAGTTTGGTTTTACGCCGCTTTTAGCAATATTCCAGCAACATCATGGCGGGGACACAGAAATGGGCTTCACACATTGTACCCATGTGGGGATTCGAACCCGGGTCTTCGCGAGCCAACGCTTTAACCACTAGGCTACCCCACCGCCCTTTTATTTGAACACTTTATATCATGTATGCCAGGTGCGGCATGCCAGCTGTTTCAGCCTGGGCATTACCTTGAACTGTGTCAGGGAATAATTGCTATTTTTCTATTTTTCTTTTTTTCAATTTCTTTGCTTTTTTATCAGGTCGGCGGCATATAATAGCAAAATTTAAAGAAAAAGAAATAAATAAAAATGTAAAAACAGTTCTAATTTTTTTTCTCACTTTCTTCACATTTCTGGTCGGCGGATCCGTAAACCAAGTAATAAAAATTAACCCTAAGCATTCAAGAATCACCATAGAAAATGATGGTGTTAGGAATTAGTAAAATGTTGAGCGTTATTCGTCACAAGTAAATGGTACCACAAATGGTACATGTAGGATATTTGTAACTGAATGTGTAAATTTGTCAAGGTCCTCAACGTGTCTGCCATAAAACGTTCTTCTTTACCGATGCCTTTGAGAAAGAGTTGTATGATGCTCTGTGAAACATTCGTAGAAAGAGCATGCCCGATTGCTGTTACTACGAGGGTTTCACTGACAGTATTCACCAAAGGGATGAGGTGTTGTAATATTGCTCCCACAAAGGGAGAGTTGACTATTGGGATGTCTCTTTACAGTCTAGTGGAGAGTTTTATGGATACGTTATCAAAGAACCTTGTAATAAGTGATATAGTTTGCCATTATTACTTCACTTCACACTGTGAAGTCCTATCTATCTATGAATAGCCTTCTCTTGAGGAGACACCAAAAAATGCTCATATAAAACAGCCATTGCAACCACAAAATCACAGGTTTTGTCCCCATTTAAGATTGTTTGTTTGTTGTTTACACCACACACACTATTCCAGTTATATGGCGACGGTCAGTAAATAATCGAATCTGGATCACACAATCCAGTGATTAACATCATGAGCATCGATCTACACAATTGGGATACGATGACATGTGTCAACCAAGTCGCGAGCCTGACCACCCGATCCCGTTAGTCGCCTGTTATGACAAGCATGGTTTGGTAAAGACACCCCATTTAAGTGGATTGGATGAGCCATACCTCATAGCATTCTCAAAGTTGAATACAATGGGCGTTTCTCTATAAATACCCGGTGTTGTATCAATTTCATTACAAAATTGCACCATATTTTCACCTTCATCTATCTCTCCCGGAAGGAGCATGTGGCTGCCGTTGGTGGAGCTAATGGCGAGGTAGGCCATCCCAGTCGTCGTCGCCATCGTTGACGGGATGGAGAACCACATAAAGCCAGCCAGGATGAAACCCCACACTCCCTGCACGGGCTTGGCTGCGATCCTGCTCTGCCAGGAAGCCTGGTCACAGTATGTGACAGCCGAGGACACGAACACCTCGATGATGCCGTACAGGAACGCCGACATCGACCTGAAGGAGAGGTAGCCGTACTCGGTGTCGTCGGACGCCTTGATGCACGACACCGCCTCGTACATCTTCTCTACGTTTCCTACGCTGTCGTATTGGGATTCGGAGTTGTGCAGTATTTTGACGACGAAGACGATGAGAAGGATGAAGACGAGGCAGGCGTTGAAGTAGGACACGTAGAAGGTGGTGCCGAGGCCGCCGATGAGGGAGTAGGAGCCGAAGAGGGTCGCCATGATAAGGACTGTAAATTCGTCGGAGGTGTTCTTCGTGAGGGACTGAATGACTGCCTGTCCCGCGAGGATGATGCCGATGGTGATGACGAGGTTGGTGAGGAGAGCAAACACGCAGAACACCTTGTGGGCCGAAGAGCCGAACCGTGCGTGAATAATCTGTGAATAAACAATAAATATTTTAATAAATAACATAAAACATTAAAAACTACTTTCACATATGACGTAGAACATTCAATAAATAATTTTAAACTAATATATAACGTAAAACATTCAATAAATACTTTCAATAAAGAAAAACATTCATTAACGTAGAAGCAAGGGTTAAATGAGGAGACCATTGGAGATGTCAGGGATGAACACAGGAATTTGGTTTGAAAAATGTTGGAAAACTACTTTTGGATCCGGTTGAAAAATTATTTGTTCACTGGATTTCATAAAAATAAATGTGTTATTGGTCGCCAAATGTTGTTTGGCGCTTTCTTTCAGAGAGAGTTTGTCTTGAATCATATACTGTAAGAACTGCTTGTCTCTGGCTTTAAACATTAATCATCACACAGCCGGATGAAAATCTATTTTTTGAAGTTTGATAAGACCATCCTTTACACGTCCTCATATTTTCCAGCACCATATTTCACGATAATTTTAAACAACAACTTGTATCTAAATGTATCCCGCTACAAATATCTTTAATCGCGATTTGCAGCTATTAAAGGGAAAATAAATCGTTACATCTTCTAGCCATATTGAAGAGGCACCCATTAATTGTATGCGACAAGCAAAGTAGTCATCTCATCAAAGAGACTGGTATGACTTATGAATAATAGCAACTGCCACTTCGAAAGCCAAATCGATATTCACGTCAGAAAGATAGAAAAATAAAATCTTTAAAATAGCATTCAAGATTTTTTCCAATTAATGACGGAGCAAAGGATGCAAAGACTTTACATTAATTCAATAAACAACTGGATTGTTTCGGAACGTCATTTTAAAGAATTATAAATAGTACCTAAACCTGACAAGTCAATGAAGTATTATATTCTTGAATAGGCTTGAGAGTTTAAGTTACCTTCTTTTTATCGAAAAGAGATAATAAATACAGACTAGGTGCGTTTCACTTAAAAAGCAAGTGATATTTTGTGGCTACGACGCCTAACGGTCATACTACCATGAATATACTCAGTTCTTAATTGATCCACGATGAAATCAAAGGTAAGGAACTAATGCCTTCATAATGTACATCTGCGTCAGTCTTGAGGCCATATGGAGTCTATGCTCAATCAAAGTTCATCTGTTATTAAGTCGAATCTTGACTACAGTGAATAGAGAATCTCAAAGCCATGGCGACAAGCAGCGCCTATCACTTCGCCATCACGGTCGATAACTGCCTTACCTCTTCCTCGCCATTGACGTGTCAACTCCCATTAATTGCTAACAATAAGAGGCATATTTCAAAGAAACTCCATATTGAAGTGAATGTGAAGTGGGCAGAGAAGATTGATTATCAAACCGTGTTTCCGATTTCTGTTTGCACTTTGCGCCCCGCAGACAAACAAACATGGCGTCTTTGACGCCTGAACGAGATCTCGCGAGTTTTGGCACTTACTAGCATATTATACGTGTAATAAAGAGATATGACGATCAATTCCCACTGTCTATCAATTTGACAGCAAACAAAACTACTTTCCTGCTGGTCTATAATTAGGATACGGTGTTTCAACATCGAAGCAACAAAGGTATCGATCTGAAAGTGATTTGTTCTAAGATTTCCTTTCCAGATTTATCGCCATATTGTAAACTACTCAAACGAATGATGATTTTCCCAACCAACAGTAAATACCAGACCTTAAATGACACATTCAGTTACATTTTGTTCCTTATTTATTATTTTTCACGAAGCGGTTCCAGATCGATAAGAAAGTGTAAAGGGACTAGTAACCTACGTTATTCATTTAATCGTCCATTGATGACGACATCTGCAAGGTTGTCGTGTCGTTTATTATAAAGCAAAAACGCTGTTACGAGTTTTCAAGTGCAGTTGCCTTCCCTCGGGGTTAAAGTGTTTGTAGTCAAAACGAAAAACTGGGTTTGTTTTTCATATTGGCGTAATATGTGCAGCCTATTTTTGGTGTCTCCGTGGTAATATTGATAGTTTATTGCAAAAAATGAGGTCAAACATCCGCTCAGATCTCTTCAGATTTAAAATTGGTATTTTGGTGCTTCCAAAAAAAAATCAACAATATTCTTTCTAAAATCAAAAGAAATCTCCGATAAAAGCAGAGTCCTTTGTACCATTGTGACTATGTCATGTCTTGGGCCTGGGTTTAGGAAGTTCGCAAAACGTTGAGCTTATCCTGCCAAAAGAGTATTTGCAAACAGACGCAAAGGCAAATCAAGTGTAATAAACACTAACCTAATCTAAAAAGTCTTGCGCTCATTTAATGTCTCGATCGTACAATCAGTGAAATGTACCAAACAGGAAAATGTCTAAGGTAGTAGTTAGGAAAGGAAAGGAAATCTATTGAAACAACAGACATTCTTCGGTTCATTATCCTGTCGACAGAGGCTACACTTCGAAGCAGATTTTTGCACATTGATGACAAGATTAAAGGAACACATCGAATGATACCCAAGTCTGAACGAGTAACACGTGACATATACGTTAACAAGGAATTCACTTTCTGCACGGGGCAACGGTGTTGTAACTGTCCCTTAATGGAATATTGCTCAATTCTCCTTAAAATCATAGTTTGGCTCACTTACTTATAATGACACAGTGACAGTCTCAGCTCCATACAGGACACTAACTACAGTATTGGTTCCAACTGTCGATGGGTTCCAAACGCGGAGCATATTTACCCTTTCACGTTTATAACCTCGACACTGAAATGTGTTTTTAATCCAATGGTTACGGCACAAAATGATGCATGGGTTCACTACAGACGCAGGACATGATGTATTCCTCATCCAGGATGATAAATATCGTACGTCTGGGATGTGGATGGTTTCACCGAGTTTTCTTTTCGTGATACCTTTGATGTTACTTTGTGGTCCATATCCCCATGGATGACGTGGTTTTGGTTTGCGGCAACTCATCAGACCAGTTTTTACTGTGGCTGACGTTTGTTCTTAGATCCGTATGTTTTCAAGACGAGAAGGCTCGGTAACGTGGGCTTTCTGGCAGTTGTGCTGAATGATCCTTTGGGGTTGGGATTTCGTTAGGGTTAAAAGACAAAACTGCATCCCGTGAGGAAGTTTATTTCAGATGCTGTAAAGGAGGATTTTCTTCTTGCTTTGTTTATTTGTGTGTGTGTTGTATATTTGTGCTCTCAGCAATATTCCAGCAACTGGGATGCGATGAAGTGTATCAGTCAAGTCAGCGAGTCTGACCACGTTAGCCAAGTTAGTCGACAAGTATTGGTTCTTCACAGGGTTCTTCCTTTCGGTGATGCAAGAGGACTTCATATACGAAGTCTATCCTATATGGCTCATCTTAGAAGAGATGTGGTTGCCGATTGTTGAACAGAGATGTGGCAGATTTGTTTTTGCCTTTAAGGTAAATGTAATTGCCCCGTACACTCGGCAGCTTTGAAATGTTTAACTCCGATCATTTCATGGACTACTGTTGTTGTCGAGTATGAAATCAAGATTTTGCTGTTTAATGACGCCAGTTTCTTAAGCAAATGGTACTGGAATGTCCTGCTGTGAGTGAGTGAGTGAACTTAGTTTTACGCCGCTTTTAGCAATACTCCTGCAATATCACAACGGGGGACACCAGAAATGGGCATCTCATGTGGGGACTCGAACCCGGGTCTTCGGCGTCACGACCAAACGCTTTAACCACTAGGCTACCCGCCGCTCCCGTCTTGCTGTGACGATCCAGACGAGCCATCTGAGGACCCTGGTTTCTCTAAATAGTGAATTTGATTCTCTGGCCATATTTGAATCTTCCTGTTCTTAGGTGAAAGGAAAAATACTTCTCGGTTAATTTTTAACTATATCTGCAAAACATGTCACATCTTGAGTGATTGAACACCTCAACAGAATATCGCATAAGAACTTTGTCCCTGGCACTTATAAATGGCTGATGCGTTTCTTTGACTGGTACCAGGTATCTTCTTACATTCATGTAATACACAGTCGTTTTCGTATCATTCATCACTGATGAGATTTTTGCAGATGTTTTTCATACAAATGCAACTTTCAAAACCATAGAGGCAAATTAATTGCACAATATAGAGGTTTAAAGCGATTATAGAATGTCATTTACTTGCATAATTAACTGGGCCTGATAAGAATATTGATCCTCATCAAAATATACCAGTCATTAGAGATGATGAAATGAAACGGTGTTGTCAGGCTCGTGAATGTGGTTGAAACCAGATGCATGGATCGATGCTCATGATGTCAATCACTGGATTGTCTTGTCCAGCCTCGATTAATTACAGACCGCCGACAAATAGATTGCATATTGCTTAATCGCAAAACGAAAAACCCCACCAGGAAACAAAACTTACAAAACACATAATTATAGAATTTCAATATGGACACCGTATGGCATATGAAATACATGTACTTGTCTTTCATCCGCCTTGTCCGCAGATAATAAGATCTATGTACTCATGATGTAGTGGATATCGTACAACGGACTCTTATGGGTAACTTAGGATAAAGGAAGGGCTCTTTGGGTTTTGTCGCTTCAGATTATCAAATTCAGCACACACACATAATACAATACAGTATATCGCCTATTCCGCGAAGTATGAAGCCTGACAATAACGTGTTAACGGATGGGTCTCACTCACGCAAGACTGATCTATCTTGGATTACAAATATAAAAAGAACATAAACCTGATATGATTAACACAAAACACGGTGCGCTGGAAAATAGATGATAAAAAAGAATATTAACGATGATATCACTATGTTGGAGGCAATAGATGGACGAGACGGCATCAGTGCGTCACAAACCTGACCTACTGGCCTTCAAGGTCAGCTGATGGGAAGTGAAAGCGCCATTATATTGGCACGTGTCATGACTGCAGGTTGGTGCTTTGTTCGGAGTGGGACAGAAGAAAGTCATCATCACAGGATTCATAAAAGTTCGTCTTTGATGTCATCAAGTAAACGATTGACATGTGAAATACATTAGGCGCAAGAAAGTCATCAGTATTTCTCAGAGTACGACCGCAGGAATGTTTAAGCTTTGATTTGTCCGTGCCTTTTCCAGCATTAGAGGTATGGGTCTGAAGGTGCTTTAATGCTGTGGGCTCCAGACTCAATACGTTTGGGAATTTAATAATTTGAATTATTTAGGCTACTACTTAATCCTTTCATACACAATATGCGAGTGAGTTTTGGTTCTGGGACGCTTTTAGCACTGTTTCAGCAATATCACAGCACAGATCATATTTGGGCAGTCGAATCCGGGACTTCGGCTTGACGAACGAACGCTTTTACCGCCTGGTTAGCCGAGCGTCCCTTAAATGCAAACTAAGGATTTTCGCCGCAATATTCTAGCCCAATTGGGTACACCTGAAATGGATTTATACTTTATACCGGTTGCTCCGAATCGAAAATATACAACGATTCACAGTCTCTATGCCTGGTTTATGTAGCAGATGCTGGTAGTTGTTTCTGAGTCTCTTGAATTGGGGTAGGTAGAAATCGGCTGAGGGTAACATGCTATTTAGTTTGTTGAGTAACGCCGCACTCAGCAATATTCCAGCTTTATGGCGACGGTCTGTAAATAATCTGGTTCTTCGTTTTAGTCGCGCTGTAAATGGAGTCAGTGAGTGAGTTCAGTTTTACGACGCACTCAGCAATATTCCAGCTATATGGCGGCGGTCTGTAAATAATCGGATCTGGACCAGACAATCCAGGGATAAACAGCATGAACATCGATCTACGCAATTGGGATACGATGACATGTGTCAACCCAGTCAGCGAGCTTGACCACCCGATCCCGTTAGTCGCTTCGTTGTAAATCACCAACCTACAATGTTTAAATAACTCTGTCAACTCCCACTAATTACAGCCTCTATACCTGTATTAGAACCATGGGTTATCTCCCATATAGAACCAGGACCACAATAAACAACAAACAAACTAATATGGTATTTATCTGTATGTTATTCTCTACCCGAACTCTAATCACCTCGCAACCCGTGAAGATCCGGGGTAGAATAGGTCTTCAGCAACCAATGCTTGCCACAAAAGGCGACTATATATGCTTGTCGTAAGAGGCGACTAACGGGATCGGGTGGTCAGGCTCGCTGACTTGGTTGACACATGTCATCGGTTCCCAATTGCGCAGATCGATGCTCATGCTGTTGATCACTGGATTGTCTGGTCAGACTCGATTATTTACAAACCGCCGCCAATATTGCTGAGTGCGGCGTAAAGCTAAACTCACTCACTCACTCATTACCTCGCTACTGTAACAGGTGGCTACTTAAATGTGTTCCCATCTGGAAATGTTTTCAAGTCGTCCAACTAACAACTGGCTGTCTTACAAGTGGAAGGTTACTGCACCAGGTCGTCCCTCTTCAAGAAACCAGATTTGTGTGTCACTCAATTATGAAAGGCTGCAATCGATTAATTGTCCCAGAGCAAATGAAGTGTTTTGTACTTTGCCTTGTTCAGTTAACTATACCCGACGGGGTTGCAGTAGATCCGTGTCTCGCTCTTGTATATTCCAATACTCTTGTCACGAAAGTATTGACCGCTGGATCAAAGGCATCATTACCCTGTAGTAAAATTTAGTGTAATTACATTTCTACAGATCCAGCCCTTCGAGTTAAGGCCTCGTATAAACTGCAATGGAACTGCGACTTGGAAGAGGGTAAAGTATGCATACATACGAACTTTAAAGTCTATGTTTTGTGAAGACGTATTCCCAACGTTTCAGTTACTCTAAGTGTCTAAATGTCTCCTAAGGACATTTGTTATTTCCTGGACTGGAGATTCAAGCTCTACAGTCTCATGAAAATACAAAGCCTTATCGATCTTCATGGTGTCCTGGTTCAGGTGTAGGTAGTACTGTCGGTATTGTATCAAGTCAGATCATGTTGACCAGGGCCATTTCTTAGACGCAATAGAGCGAGCGAGCGAGTTTGGTTTTACGCCGCTTTTAGCAGTATCAATGCGGGGACTCCAGAAATGGGCTTCACACAGTGTGCCGACGTGGGGAATCGAACCCGGGTCTTCAGCGTGACGAGCGAAAGCTTTAACCACTAGGCTACCCCACCGCCCCTAGACGCAATAGAAGGACTTAGGCACACATAGTACAGATACATAGTATGTCGGAAATATACCGCCAGATGAAGAAACGTAAGGGATGTGTTTGACATACAGTAAGTGTGAGACATATAATAGGGAGGTGGGTATATGATACAGGAAGGGTGTGTTACAGTATGGAGAGGTGCATGTGTAGTTTACTGTGGGCGACATACAATATATAGTGTAGAGTTATACTACTGAGTGAGTGAGTGAGTATGGTTTTAAGCCGCTTTTAGTAATATTCAAGCAATATCGCAGCGGAGACACCAGAAATGGGCTTTACACATTGTGCCCATGTGGGAAATTGAACTCGGGTCTTCAGTGTGACGAGCAGACGCTTTAACCACTGTCCCACCGCCCCCATTTTAAGTAAGAGACCCAACACGGAAAGAGAGACATAACAAATTATGTGTGAGATATAGCATTATGTGAGATATAGCACTATAAGTGGGAGACACAACACGGAAGGAGAGACATAACAAAATATGTGTGAGATATAGCATTATGTGAGATATAGCACTATAAAAGGGAGACACAACACGGAGGTGAGGTGAGGTGAAATTGGGCTTAACGTCGTGCTTGAGAATATTTCGCTCATATGACGACGTCATAACACGGAAAGAGAGACATAACAAAATATGTGTGAGATACAGCATTATGTGAGATATAGGACTATAAGTGGAAGACACAACACGGAAAGAGAGACATAACAAAATATGTGTGAGATATAGCATTTTGTGAGATGTAGCACTATAGGAGGGAGACACAATACGGAAAGTGAAAGATATAACAAAATATGTGTGAGATATAGCATTATGTGAGATATAGCACTATAAGAGGGAGACACAATACGGAAAGTGAAAGATATAACAAAATATGTGTGAGATATAGCATTATGTGAGATATAGCACTATAAGAGGGAGACACAATACGGAAAGTGAAAGATATAACAAAACGTGTGAGATATAGCATTATGTGAGATATAGCACTATAAGTGGGAGACAATACAATATAACGGAGATATAGTTATGAAAGGACTATAAGTGGGAGACAAAACATGGAAAGTGAGACATATAGCATATAGTATGTGTGAGATATAGCACTATAAGTGGGAGACACAACACGGAAAGTGAGACATAACAAAATATGTGTGAGATATAGCATTATGTGAGATATAGCACTATAAGTGGGAGACACAATACGGAAAGTGAAAGATATAACAAAACATAAATATAGGAGATATAGGACTATTATAGACAGTGAGAGATATAACTACTGCAATACGGTATGAAAGATCCTCACCTGCAAGTACGTCTTGGCACCCGGGGCTCTTGTTTTGAACTGTACAGACAACATTGGGAACACGAAGATGTTCGCCATGATGCCAACTGCATACCAGAAAGGTCCAGCGATGCCATTCTGGAAACATATCAGAAATAGTTTATTACCGTATATTAACTAAGGACAATTACAGCTCTCCGAGCATGTGTTACACACTCCTAGAGTCTGTCTCTCTTACAGACACAAGAGCATTTATATATAACACGGTCACCTCGCTACCAGCGTGTTCTCATCACCTTTAGTGACTTAATGGCTCCTTTGATACTTGTGCGTTCCCTTGTTGAATTAGTTTCAAATACTTTAATGAGTCTTAACCGTGAGGCGTCAGGCAACATGGGCATACTTGTAAATGCAAATTGTGTGAATGCTTGGTGTCACCGGTACAGATCATGCTTATCCTTTTTCGCGAAGACTAGAAGTCTTCACTGATTTTTAACAAGTGAGTGAGTTCAGTTTTACGCCGCTTTTAACCATATTCCAGCTATATCACGGCGAGGGACACCAGAAATGGGCTTCACATATTGTACCCATGTGGGGAATCGAACCCGGGTCTTCGGCGTGACGAGCGAACGCTTTAACCACTAGGCTGCCCAACCGCTCGATTTTTAACAAGACATAAATATAATTTTTTATCACTGTTTCACCTTTTACGCTGGACATAATTTTTCATCGGATTATCAAGTCTTTATTTTTCTCTGGCAATCGTATATTATATTCTAGAGAACTCTACTCTGAAGATTATTTCGGTTTATCCTAGTGTCTACCCGTGATGGTCGGGGTTAGAATATTGATCTTCAGTAACCCATGCTTGTCGTATCAAAACGGTGCATACATTGCACTGGGAAGATGTCATACAAAACCCCCATACAACAATCAACTATCTTAATGGTCAGTTGGATCACTCAATGGCCCCGGGGAAGTCTTTTCCGGACATTATCTAAGGTCTTTTGTTTAAATTCAGATTCAATATCCTCGATGGACAGTATATCTGCCCTGATACAGCGAACACACTCCTACCCTTGGATGGGTGACCGTCTCTGCTAGTTTGACTCCTGAGAGTTTCTGGGACTTCAGTCCTGCCCCACCACGTAGCACATGCGACACATGTGGTCTCATCTTAGGCAAGTGAGTTTATTCAAAATCGCCTTTGTTCACCAAGCAGCGAATGGGTACCCGGTCGGATAAGATGGTCTCACATGCAGCTTGTGTTAACCCGGGTAAGAATTTATCCTTAGCGCCACTGAATATCTTTGAGGTGGATATTAGGCGCTCTACAAATGTATTACATATATAATTGTTTTGTAAATGGTTACTCATTATTTCTATAAACTGACGTCTAAAATATCCCATGGGACAATAGACACGTACTGTCTTCTTAACTATATATTGCACACAGATTTAATGTTCAGAAATGGAGTTGATTTAATACAAATACAGGCCATTGCACCAGCTATTGATTGAACAAACCCACATTTTTCCTCATTGACTTTAACTTGAATATCTCTAATTTACAATGGTGTCTACAAAGCCTGAGGCTGGGACGTGATAGTCTTCAATATCTCCATTTAATTAGCAGGCAAGGATCTGTACAGTGTGATGGAAAAATACCAACTATTCATTTTTTTTCTCATAATATGGAACCTTTAAAAGTGAACCCAAATCACCACATTATTCTGGTATTTTATTTTGGTATTTGCCTTCTATTATTTTACATCTTCACTAAGATAATAACACATTCACAAATGCCAGTCTGTCTTGGAATCAGACACCGACAATGCCGGCAAATTAATTGTAAATAGAGGTAATAAATTCGTAATTCACAAAATCATCAAGCACACCGCCATGTGTGATTGTCCCGACTGTCTGATACGGCGAGAGGCTACAATGTCAGTGACAGCAGCACAACGTGGCGTTGTGAGGAACAACGCGGACACAATGAAGACGTTGATAAGTTGGCACTTTGAGTGGCCCCGCGATACGCGTCTCAGCTGATTATATGGTGAACATTCTCCATCGATCCCTTCTGCCAATCTAGAGGCTCACACAACTGTCTAGCGTTAATTACGCTCTCATTTAACAGAGAATTATCAGCGATCTGTGACGTACAGCCAGGCCCTCTGTTCCACTCATGCTTTCAATGTGATACAAATAAACACGAAAAGCGATAGGCTCTGACACGGCACGGTAAGACGAAAGGCTGTTTGTAGAAACAGCTATGGCGCCTAGCTTGATTATGTTTTTTGAAGCCGTTTTGCAGTGAGATATTGAAATCAGGATCAAAGTCAACATTAGTGTTGAATTCAATTTTTAAAAGCTTCCTTGATACAATTAGTAACGTATAAAGCGATGGAAATAATTCATCTGTGTGATTTCGTTTGTAACAGTTCAATCATTTAATGACGTGTCATTCAATAACGAAATGATGTTAAAGGCGTTCTTGCCCCTGCTCTGAGGACCAGCGCTGTGTTTAAGACCTGATGCTCATCGATGGATATAGGGCCTTGCATTAAAGGGATGGGAATAAAGTAGTTGTGGTCCGATTAATTGAAATAATCGAAGATTGGTCGCAATGACTAAACGACCAAGCAATCGATCATGTTTTCTCATAATCGAACACAAATAATTTTGGAACACTTGTTAGCAATAACAATATTTTTCACAAGGTTTGTTTTGTCTGTTACATTTCATAAGCACTACTGGCTCGTTCCAAGTCATGATTGAATTTATCTTAAAGAGTCCAGGTAATTTATGTTCCTAACATATCAGTCATCCTGTAAAAATGTGAAATTTGCAAATGCATTGTGTGCAATTTGCCAAAAACCCTGAAAGAACTACATGTTTTTTCTTTGTTTTATGCATTAACAAACATAACCAAGAGAATTTGACAAATGACGCTAACCAATTATTTTCGATGATTGATCAGCTGTAAAGAACCAGTTATCAGTTATGAGACTTTAACCAATTCCCAACACTAGGATAAAGTAGCCATAGTAGCTTGTCAAGTTATTCCAGCATGATTTATTCATACCTACACCGATGCTCATAAAGCAACATTTCTTCTGTAGGCTTATCCAAGAAGACACAAATCTCAAATTTGATGAACGTATGTTTACAAACATGTTTATTTGTTGTTTAACGCCACACACAGCAATATTTAAGCTATATGGCGGCGACTTGACTAGGCAATCCAGTGATCAACAGCATGAGCACTGATCTACGCAAATGGGATACGATGACATGTGTCAATCAATTACGTCAGCGAGTCTGACCACCCGATCCCGTTAGTCGCCCCTTACGACAAGTATGGGTTGCTGAAGACCTATTCTAACCCGGATCTTCACGGGTCTTGAAAGTGTATATGTATACGGATGTTTGTGTTATTGCATAACAACAGATGACCAATTTGATTGTCCACTTGAGTAGAGTAAATATAAAGCTTAAAAACTATATAAGACAACAAACAGTCCCGATTACCTGCCGAACGAGATTCTAGTTGGCGTAAACGGGAGTATAGTAGTGAAAATAACATGAGCAGATCATCGACAACAACAGTTGTTCGCGGAAGGGGTATGCACACCCGGCTTCGATAAGCTTACATTCTGCGTACAATATGCAACATCAACATCATAATCATAATAATATCATCTAAGAGTGTTCGTGAGTGAGTTTAGTTTTACGCCGCACTCAGCAATATTCCAGCTATATGGCGGCGGTCTGTAAATAATCGAGTCAGACAATCCAGTGATCAACATCATGAGCGTCGATCTACACAGTTGGGATACGTGTCAACCAAGTAAGCGAGTCTGACCACCCGATCCCGTTAGTCGCCTCGTTGTAAATCACCAACCTACAATGTTTAAATAACTCTGTCAACTCCCACTAATTACAGCCTCTATACCTGTATTAGAACCATGGGTTATCTTCCATATAGAAACAGGACCACACTAAATAACAAACAAACTAATATGGTATTTATATGTATGTTATTCTCTACCCGAACTCTCATCACCTCGCAACCCGTGGAGATTCGGGGTAGAATAGGTCTTCAGCAACCAATGCTTGCCACAAAAGGCGACTATGCTTGTCGTAAGATGCGACTAACGGGATCGCGTGGTCAGGCTCGCTGACTTGGTTGACACATGTCATCGGTTCCCAATTGCGCAGAACGATGCTCATGCTGTTGATCACTGGATTGTCTGGTCAGACTCGATTATTTACAAACCGCCGCCAATTATCATCTGAAAAGTCAGATCCGTGGTTCCCGTTTAGCGAACACCTGGTGTCATGACTGATTTTCAGGGACACATTCAAGTACTTTTGCCACCTATTTTACGCCAAAAAAATGATATTTTTCTGTTTCGTTGGAAATCCGTTAGTTCATGCACTGACGTTTATATGTATAAGGTGAGCAATTGTAACAAATATCTGGCTGTTTTCTGACTAATACTATCATCTTCGTCTGGTCATGATCACGACACACAATGACCACAATCGCTTGATGAAGAGGATACTTTGAACTATTGATGGAATTTTCAACTTATAAATTTTCTTTATATTCTTTCTTCTAACAACTTTTAGTTCTTCATTACAATCAATCATAGTCTATACCCTTTATTCCCACTATTTATATCGTAATATTAATGAAATTCCTAAATCCTTAACCCCAAATTCGACGAAAAACACTTAAAAGAAATTGCATTAATATTTGGTGTGTTTTTACCGGCAGTAAACTATCCTTATTCAGTTCGTAAAGACACTATGAATTTATATCAGACAATTAGCAAGCATTTCTGATGTGAATATCATCCTAGGATTGCCAGCAATTCCCTAACCACCCCACGTTCCCTTAATCCGGAAAATGAATCTTGGCAATAACAGAACACAGCGTGTCATGACAATTACAGTGGGAAACGGCACCTGTGGTTACGACAAAAAGCTGAATCGAGATAAAGGTGGAAGATAACCAGAAATTATCTGAAATTTGCTCCCTCAATGGCGTAGCCGGCTCGGCAACACGTGCTGAGATTGCACAATGTGCCCACCTAATGTTTAGGTACGCCGGGTGCAATTGGGGGCAGCAAGATTAGGCCTGATACGGAGCATCGTGATGAGGGTCATATGGGTTAATGCATTTGATAACATCCAGATTGTGCTGATGAAGATGCTGTTGGGTCAATTATTTTGTAAGAATGGCTGGTGTCGGGTCGAATGAAACTTCTTGGTGGTATGACACCCTTGCTTATCATTGGTATGGCTTTGTTTGGTTTTGTCATCGGGGTGGTTCCATGCTGGGCGGGGAGGTGGGGGTAGCCTTGAGGTTAAATCGTTCGATCGTCACGCCCAAGACCCGGGTTCGATTCCCCACATTTCTGGTGTCCCCCGCCGTGATATTGCTGGAATATGGCTAAAAACGGCGTAAAACTAAACTCACCCACTCACTCACTATGCTGGGCAGGATGTCACCGTAAGAACTGTACACGATCCTTTCAGAGTGAGTATGATTTTACGCCGCTTTCAGTAATATTCCAGCAGAGACAGAGATAGGCTTCACACAATATACTTATGTTGGCAATCGAACACGGGTCCAACGCTTTAACCACCAAGCAACCCAAACGCTCTTTTAGGAAGATGAGGATGTGATTAAACATACAAGTAGAGATTGAGCAAAAACTCACAAATTATAATTTACCTACAATGACAGATCGTGAGAGGTATCCAATCGGAGTGAATACCTAGATTTATTTAAAAATGTAAATAAACTTGAAGTGACAAATTAATAATGACAAAAGTATTTGTTTTAGAGAATTTCTGATACAATTTGATAATTCTTGATCAAACATTAAGTTATTACGTCTTTATACAAGTGTTTCAGGACTCATTGTTCTTCACGCAAAATATGTTCACAATTGTCATGGAAACGACGCATTTTACCCTGAGACTGTAGGAAAAGTATAGCCAAAGTTTCGAACAATGAAGATCGTGTATATGATTTAATGCAAATAGAATTCCATGCCTTTTCCATGCTATACTTGACATATTGCTAAACCAGTGTAAAACACCATATGATATCTTACACAGGGCTAACAAAATAAGAGAATCCCAATACTTTCACCAAATAAAAGACACGAGTAACAATCCGTGAGGTCTGCAAATGTCTTCAAACATCGGATAAGGTAACCATTCTACTTTTTCTACAGAATCAGGACTAAAGGCAACGCTATGACACATGGCAATGGAGGAACATTGCCTTGGTATCGATTTATGAAAGGTATACTTTTGTCAAGATATAGAGTTGAACCAAAGTGACCGTCGAAGAACGACCAAATGCGTTATTCGGCAATACGATCTCTATCGATGTAATGAAAACGCCTAAACATTTCTAAAAAAGCCGATAGCACGTCAGAGAAATCGGGAATTCCCCTTAACGGCATGCTCGTGCTAAATGTGAGACGAGCTAGTAAACGCTTTGTCTCAAACATGCTCGTGCTTATTCAGTTCATAATGCATGAACCTGGTACGATTGTGTATTTGCAGAAGCTTAAAGCGGTCATTTCCTCAAGTGATAGCTGAGGAATGGGAGAAATCTTTTAGGTGTATTTCACTGGCAGGCGCTATTAATCAGGATTAGTCGTACGAAAGCAAGCTGGATGGGCCTCAATTGCCAGGCTAAGTAGACTTAATTCTTAGAAGCTTCTCGGACAGAGTGCCGTGTGCATGATTAGCTCAAGTCGCTGTCCTTATTAGCCGCCCATGTCTATAATGGAATACTATGGTTTTACCTGAAGGTGGGGGAATGTAAATTGGTAGGCATCAGTGACATATTTGTGACAAAATTACAGAAATCGATAGAAACAGTTCAGTTATGATCAGTTTGGGGGCATACTTAGTGAGGTACGCATACTGAACCGTCGGTTCGGGGCCAAGTTGTGTTTTTTTCAGCGTCATTTGTTGGGCCCGAATATCTTATTTTTAAGCTGCCACATTGTGGGTCGAGTGTACTCTATCTGTTCCAAAATATGGCGAATTCTTGTTAACTCCTGTCACGATGGCTGTCGATTAAATACAGAAATTTTCGTTAAACGATGACTTGTGTCAAGTATGTCAGCTTGATGGAGGAGAAAGCCAAGAAGTGGGTTAGAATTGGTCTTCAGTAACCCATGCCTGTCGTCAGAGGCGACTAACGGGATCGGGTGGTCAGGCTCGCTGACTTGGTTGACACACGTCATCGTATCCAAACTGCGTAGATCGATGCTCATGCTGTTGATCACTGGATTGTCTGGTCCAGATTCTATTATTTACAGACCGCCGCCATATAGCTGGAATATTGCTGAGTGCGGCGTTAAACAACTAACCAACCAACAAGAAAGCCAATATTCTGCTGGTCGTTTCGCGAACACCTAACATCATCATTAATTGTTCGTGATCCATAAACACTTGCTTATGATATGGTCAGAATCTTCCAAACGACACTGTATTTAGCCATCGAACGGATCACTAATGTTAGTTCGTTATAACCGTAGTTCATTACACACATTTCGAATAAAATGTACAGCAAATGGCCGGGGAAAAATATTTAGTTATATCCGTTAGTTCGTTATATCCGTCAGTTCGTTATATCCGTCAGTTCGTTACATCCGTCAGTTCGTTATATACATCAGTTCGTTATATCCGTCAGTTCGTTATATACGTCAGTTCGTTATATCCGTCAGTTCGTTATATACATCAGTTCGTGATATACGTCAGTTCGTTATATCCGTCAGTTCGTTATATACATCAGTTCGTTATATCCGTCAGTTCGTGATATACGTCAGTTCGTTATATCCGTCAGTTCGTTATATACATCAGTTCGTTATATCCGTCAGTTCGTTATATATATCAGTTCGTGATATACGTCAGTTCGTTATATCCGCCAGTTCGTTATATGCATCAGTTCGTTATATCCGTCAGTTCGTTATATCCGTCAGTTCGTTATATACATCAGTTCGTTATATCCGTCAGTTCGTTATATACATCAGTTCGTTATAGCCGTCAGTTCGTTATATCCGTCGGTTCGTAATATACATCAGTTCGTTATTAGCGTGTTCGTTGTAAATGTAGTTTAATGTATCCCGGTTCACAGAGACGGCGATAAATATTAGACTTCTCAATAATAGCGTCAACATCACACTTTCAGATATTCAGATCACAAGAAATCAACGTGACAGCTTTACTGAAGAGAGAAATATCAATGACCAGGAACCCGTGAAGAGCCGGGTTAGAATTGGTCTTCAGTAAGCCAGGCTCGCTGACTTGGTTAACACATGTCATCGTATCCCAATCGTATCTCAACTGGGTGGATGCTCATGTTGTTGATCACTGGATTGTCTGGTCCAGATTCTATTATTTACAAACCGCCACCATATACAACCAACCAATGCCCTGAAAGCGATGACATATTATGGTCACCATCTGTGTAGCAGGTAATTAGAGTGGGTGTGTTTGATTAGAGTGGGTGAACTGCTTTTAACTAACATCACGAAGACCGATGTAAAATATAAAAAGAAAAAATAATTTCACAAAATATGCTTTGGTGAAACCCACGGTGCATAGAAACATAATTCAAACACTCTATCACAGGTTACTGACTTGCCCAAGGCACCTCAGATGTATATTTCGAGCACAATTTCACTATAAGACAGTAAATGCAATGTTTTACCACAATCCTTAATCAAAGAGAAAACGTATGTTAATAAGATATTACAAAATTACCTTTGTTGCCAAAGTTGCGCTGTGCAAGATATCCCCAGGCCAGAAAAGCTGAGAGGCGACGGTGACTGCAGTAAGGCTGAGAGAAACGTTGCCACCGGCGTCAAACGTCGTGTCGAGGTTATGCTCATCGTGAAACACGTATTTCCTTACTGCGTTATGGATGAGTGCCAGGATGACAGAAAAACCGCCAAAGCCTAACAGCATCAGTAACGCCGTGTCATGCTTCTCCAGAACAGCCTTCACCCTGCAAAACAAGCGGGATAACTCTCAATGACAGTAATAATGAAGGCCTCAGAGTTGAAGACGCCGACGGTCATGTCTACAGCGGCGTGCAATGTGGTCATGAAATACGACCTCAATGTTCCAAAATGTAAGGTTCTGCTACTACAGCATCTACTGCAGCTACTATTGCCGCTGCTGCTACAATAACAACAACAACAACAACGACAACAACAACAGCTGCTACTGCTGCTACTACTACTACTGGGACGGTTGGGGAGTCTAGTGTAGTTTCGATTCTAATTTCTGCTTTTCACAACTACCACTTCAGCTACAATTACTACGGCCTCTGCAACAATACTAACGCTACAACAGCTGCTACAACTACAACTGAAACAGATGCCTTTGTTACTTGTACTTCTACATCGGCTACTGATGACACTACAACATATACTACTAGTACTACTACAGCTGCTACCACTTACACAAATCATATCTTTATTGCCGCTACTAAGACCGCTACTGACACTACTATTACTGCCATTAAGACTGTTACCACTACTACTTCTACTACCAACACTACTACTACCACCACTACTACTACTACTACTACTACCACTACTACTACTACTACTACCACTACTACTACTACTACCACCACTGCTACTACCACCGCTACTGCTACTACTACTGCACTGCTACTGCTGCTGCTACTACTACTACTCTACCACTACTACACTACTACTGCTACTACCTGATACCACTTACTACTGCTACTACTGCTGCTACTACTACTGCTACTGCTACTACTACTACCACTGCTGCTACTACTTCTGCCAACACTGCTACTACTACTACTTTGTTATCACCACAACTGATACTACTACAATTACTGCTGCTGCCACCACTGGTGCTACTACCAACACTACTACTACTGCTACTGCTACTGCTGCCACTGCTACTACTACTACTGCTACTGCTACTGCTACTTACTGCTACTACCAGCACTGCTACTACTACTACTACTACTACTGCTACTCACCATCACCACTGAACTGATACTACTACAATTACTACTGCTACTGCCACTACCACTGGTTACTGCTGCTGCTACTACTACTACTACCACCACTACTGACTACTGCCACTACTACTACTACTATTGTTATCACTGCTGCTGCTACAACTACTGCTGCTACCACCACTAGTACTACTACTACTACTACCACTACAACTGCACTACGCCACTACTGCTACTGCTACTGCCACTACTACTGCTGCTACTGCTACTACTACTACTACCACTACTACTACTGCTGGCTGCACACACTACTACTACCACTACCACAACTGATACTACAACTGCTACTGCTACTACTACTACCACTACTACTACTACCACTACCACTAACTGCATACTGCTACCATTACAACTACTACTGCTACTGCTACTACTGCTGCTGCTGCTACCAATTCACTGCTACTGCTACTACTACTACCACTACCACAACACTGATGCTACCACCACAACTGCTGCTACTGCTGCTGCTACTACTGCTGCTACTGCTGATACTACCACCACAACTGCTGCTGCTACTACTACTACTACTACTACTACTGCTGCTGCTGCTGCTGCTACTACTACTACTACTACTACTTCACCATCCAATGTAGATGTGGTCGTTATATACAATGTCATCATATTTCCACAGTTAACACAAATACATAAAACAAAACTGCTGCATATTCTGTACTTCTGTTCAGTATTGTATCTGTAGGCTACTTCAGTTGAGATCATTATCCACACACTACATACAGGCCACTTCAGCTGAGATCATTATCCACACACTACATACAGGCCACTTCAGCTGAGATCATTATCCACACACTACATACAGGCCACTTCAGCTGAGATCATTATCCACACACTACATACAGGCCACTTCAGCTGAGATCATTATCCACACTACATACAGGCCACTTCAGCTGAGACCATTATCCACACACTACATACAGGCCACTTCAGCTGAGACCATTATCCACACACTACATACAGGCCACTTCAGCTGAGATCATTATCCACACACTACATACAGGCCACTTCAGCTGAGATCATTATCCACACACTACATACAGGCCACTTCAGCTGAGATCATTATCCACACACTACATACAGGCCACTTCAGCTGAGACCATTATCCACACACTACATACAGCCCGCGGTACAGTAAGTATTATACAGTTACACGTTACCGCTGGGTTAACACGTAAATATATTCAACCTTTCTTCAATCCACTATAAAGTCCACAATTCAATTTAAAGGATTACTGTTATGTCTCCTGTTAACATACACACCATTAAACACGGTATTTACAAGTTATTTCATTCACCTAGTTTAAACATTACTCATTAATCAGATTGTAATAATAAATAATATATTGGAATCATTCTCCCCAAGGAATGTCTGGTGTATAATGAAAATATCGTCTATCCTTACTTCCTCGGCTTGGGAGGACATGACCAAACTCATGAATAAAAATACTTCAATACGGAACTACCAACTATTGTTCATATTCTTTTCAAATGATGCTATTACTTCAATAAATAACCTTATTATCAAATTGGACCAAATAGATTTGTAAAATGGTGTAAAAGGAAACAGGAACTCTTCGTTGAAAATATGACGTGACACAAGTAGTCTTTGACGTGACGTCATTGTTGCCATATTTAGTGTGCGTTGGTTTTGTTGGATGTTTGTTTAACGCCGCACTCAGCAATATTCCAGCTATATAGCGGCGGTCTGTAAATAATCGAGTCTGGACCAGACAATCCAGTGATCAACAGCATGAGCATCGATCTACACAATTGGAATAGGATGACGTGATGTGGCAACCAAGTCGGACCACCCGATTCCGTTAGTCTCCTCTTACGATAAGCATGGGTTACTGAAGATCAATTCTAACCCAGATCTTCACGGGTCTCGTGTGCGTTTGAGATCGCAACATCGATGTAGTAACCACAGAACAATATTTCCCTGAAAATATACCATTGAAGAATAACGTTACATGAGTGAGTGCCAATGTTGTGGAATGTTCGTGTACACCCACCAAACGTCGTAGAGTGCAAGTCAACCCAGCTCGTAATCCCTTTGGGATGTCACATATAGGAGTCGATGTCAAATACATAAATCTTGTACGTGATGTTAACTCCTTTACTAGACTAACAGCTAGTCTCTGAAATGAACATATTTTACAGAAAATAAAAGTTTTTAAATTGAAAATGTACCAACATTGACTTTCTTCTTGAAGCTGTGGAAATCTAGACTTGCCACATTTTCTAGATTTAGTGGGCTTTCTTGGATATATTTGCTTCAGGGTCTGTACGACAGACTACACATTTACCATCCTTACCATTTGGCATTTCAGGTAGGTGGACTTTGGCATACAACCAGAACGTATCTGAAAGCCACAGTTGATGAGTGAGTGAGTGAGTGGATGAGTGTGTGCAGTACTGTTATTCACACAGCTATGCCACACGAAGGCAATATGTTGATACATTTTATCTGTTATTGTCACAGCTGTGCCACACGAAGGCAATATGTTGATACATTTTATCTGTTATTGTCACAGCTGTGTCACACGAAGGCAATATATTGATACAAGTTATCTGTTATTGTCACAGTGTGTAATACACGAAGGCAATATATTGATACAATGTATCTGTTATTGACACAGCTGTGCCACACGAAGGCAATATGTTGATACAATTTATCTGTTATTGTCACAGCTGTGCCACACGAAGGCAATACATGTATATTGATACAAGTTATATGCTATTGTCACAGTGGTGCTACACGAAGGCAATATATTGATACAGGTTATCTGTTATTGTCACAGTTGTGCCACACGAAAGCAATGTATTGATACAGGTTATCTGTTATTGTCACAGGTGTGCCACACGAAGGCAATATATTGATACATGTCATCTGTCATTGTCACAGCTGTGCCACACGAAGGCAATATGTTGATACAATTTATCTGTTATTGTCACAGCTGTGCCACACGAAGGCAATACATGTATATTGATACAAGTTATATGTTATTGTCACAGCTATGCTACACGAAGGCAATATATTCACAGCTGTGCCACACGAAGGCAATATGTTGATACATTTTATCTGTTATTGTCACAGCTGTGCCACACGAAGGCAATATATTGATACATTTTATCTGTTATTGTCACAGCTGTGCCACACGAAGGCAATATATTGATACAAGTTATCTGTTATTGTCACAGCTGTGCCACACGAATGCAATATATTGATACAATGTAGATAGCATTCACACAGTTGTATCATATAAAGGCAATATATAAGTTATTATAAGAATCGTGACGTGCCAGTGAATATTATATCTGTATTCATTAAAATAAATAAATTCTATCTGTATTTGTCACAAATGTGCCGGGAGAGCGAAACTAAAGACTCAAAATCTGGATTTTACACAAATATTATAACAAACATTACCAAAACAGTTCTTGGCTGAAATCAATCCCAGAAACTCCAAACTTAACACCTATTACACAATTATGATACAGGCTCACATGCATCACATACAATCATTTGATGATTGTATTTGTTGCAACTAAATATGTGTACACTTTCTTTTGCCCTTTAGTATATCACAAGGACGTTTGATGTATCAAATATACTCATGCCAATAATGGTTGTTACACCCCCCCCCCTCTCCAATTAAAATAGGGGGTGACAACCATTATTGGCATGAGTATATGTAGATCTGTTGGCCAGGCTTAGTGACTTGGTCTCTGTTATAATTCAGCAAAATGCAGGCAATACGTGTTATATGTGTAATATGTTAAGGCAAAACATGACACACAGCTTAATTGTATTGTCATTTCGTTTTATCTCGAAGCTATTGTATCAAACACAGTTATTCCTCATTGTCATACTTGTGCAATGCCATTATCAATCTTTATAAATGCACTTTAGCCGCAAATGTCAATATTGAGCAGCGAGTGCAGCGTATTAAAACACTTATTTTAACCACTAGTTTGCGACTGCAGTGTAATAATACACATTGGAGGACATTGTAAACATGTGCATGTCTAGATAAGACTTAAATACATTCTGCCTTCAGCTGCTTTATGCAAGCCAATATATTAATTTACTTCTTCAGTGTCAAATGAGATTTAAAATGTCAAACTGCCGTTAAAAGTAACCATTACGTTATGAAAGGACAAAAACGACAGCTCTGAACGCACAGATCTCACATCAAATGAATCTGTATTATCAAAAGGATGGATTTGAAAAGGAGTTCGACTCAGATTCATTGACCACGCCATCTTCCTCTAAATGCCAAAGCAATCAAGGATTCATGAATATGTTCAAGGCAAGTATCAGTGTTTGATTCTGCTTTATTTCATTATAAATAGTACAGCTGAAAACTGACAGTGCAGCTGCACGTACAATCAAGTCATAGTACAAAGCTTCCTCAGAACCATGCATCTAATTCGTCTCCCTACCGCTCGTATCAATTGCTTTTTACACGTGTAATACAATCGATTTTGTATACCGTCTGAAAAGGGCAATTTTAGAATAATATCAGAGCCAATTAAATTAATTTTCCTATCGGTGAAACACAGTATGAAGGAATCCCCAAGGCTGTAGTGAAATTGGCTGGCATTGATGGCCATATTTAAATGCGGATCCAGCCCCTTGCTTCTATCTCTGGGGTGGGGGATGACATTAACATCAAAGACGCCGATACGTGTGACAATCATTTGTCAATTTCAAATAATGCTGGAATTTTAAGATCGCACTGAATCAAAAATTGCGGTCGTCCTTTTCGATCCGGTTAAGACCTTTTGCTATCCGAATTTGCTCCTATAAACTCAGCTGCTTGTGTTAGACCCATTATCGGAAATCCTGCCAATGTTACTTGTAGAATGGCCTTGCCTTTTCCTGTCATCGGGCAAGGCTGTGTAGTCTTGGGTTGATTAACTGCTTTAACACTCTTGTTACTCCAGATTTGACGTTAACTGCATCTCACGGTGATGGAGAATTAACGCTAAAATAACTCCAACGGAAAAGGGCCATTTCAGAAACAAATTTGACAATTCTTTTGTTGGCATGTTTTAGCGGCGTTCCCATGTTCCCGTTGTAACTGGTAGACTAAATGAAGCTCTAAATAGGCGTTAGCTTTGCACTGTCAAACTGCGGGTAATTCACTTGCTTGCCATTGTCCGTGAGATGGCGGCTCTTGAAAGAGGTCGGAGAGAGCGCCACATCAGCTCTTACGTGCTGAGATGTCCTGTTAAGACATCTTTCTTAAGGTCCCACAGACTTCCTATCACAAGGAGGGACATACCCGTCATTTGAAGAGAGTCCGGTCGTCGAGTGTTTAAACGACGCAGTGAAAATTATATGATCAAATATTTGATAAAGTGAAAACCTTAGAAAAGGATATTGATTGACTGCCGCGACAGTTCCGTTTAAATAGTTACACATTCTCGGCATGAACTATCGCTTCCTCTTCATAGAATCGGACGTATCAGCTAAACTGGTACTTTGTAAAGCAATGTAAGAGTAAAACATTGTACTCACTATCGGTTTCACTGTAGATCTTGATGAACTGGACCTCGCTTTTCAGTTGTTAAAACATAAAGTGGTATCAATAGTTACAGTTTAGTAAAAGAATACTTAAATACATGTACTATGTCTAAATTTGTTTGGCATAAAATAACAAGCTCTCTACACAGACAATTTTTGCTTAAGATAATACCTTGTCCACTTTGTGTTATATGAATGAATGAATGAATAAATGAATAAATGAATGAATGAATGAATGAATAAATAAATAAATGCAACATGGATGCATACATTTAATTTACTAGTACTTACACAACTGCAGAATATGGTTATACTCTGTCTTGCTGGACAATAAATAATGCGCTCTTTGCCAAATGTGTGTACAATTTAACATTCAGCATAAACTGATAGCTTGTCTAAATAGTGTCACAGTTACAGTCGTTGAAGAAATGTGCATTACATCAGTGTTTTCATGGTTTCATCATGAAAGGTACCACGTCCCAGTAGTATAACATTGTTCCAAATACCTCATACTTTGTGCAAACGTCCTTTAATTTCAGCATGAAATGATACAGGGCAAGTCACACTGAAATTCTATTTCCATCTCTCTGACACCATGTCAAAATCATCTAATTTTCTTCAAGAGAAGAACTACTACCTCGGCTTCATTGATCTTGGTTTTGATTTAAACCTTTTCTTATAGTCTCAAGTTGTTATTGGATAACATACTTCATCACCTACCATAATTGTTTTGTATACACAGCACCATAAGTTTAAAAATATTACACGCACTTTAATACCGCTGCAAGTATTAGATAGGAGGAAAACAGAGTTAACCAAACAACTGAACTGTATCTTTATGTGAAACTGAAAAGTTAAAAAGTCCAGACACATTTGTGTAACACCGGAGCAAAAAATGCGGAGCCTAAAAAACGACTGTCAAGAGTTAAATTGAACAAGTTCTGCATTTTCCGCTATTTGATTCGGCTTTTCCATCATCCCGAGTTTACCAAGTGAAATCACATGCCTCACTGTTTGTCTATATTGACTAATCATCTGTATAACCCAGTTTTTTTATCCGTTTCGTGCGCCAAGCATTCTTGAATAACCAGGATAACAAGGTTTGTTTGCACAAAACGTCTACATAAGATACAACGCTATTTAAAGGTTTTAATCTGTTTTGTTGCGACAAAAAGTCAGATTAAAAAACAAAGTCGATATTTTCTGATTCAAAGAAAATAAAGCACGCTTCTAATTGTGATTTATGTTAATTGCTGATGTTAAGATCTTGTCAATGTTTTCTGTTTTCTCCATAAATTTAATGAAATTGTAGATTAAATATATATACAACATGGGATTTATTCTTCGTAAAATTATATAAATCTACTTGAAATTCACGATTAAAAGATGTATCTGGTCAAACGTGAGTGTGTGTTTAGTTTTAAACCGCACTCAGCTATATTTAAGTTACATGGCGGCAGTCTGTAAATACTTGAGTCTGGACAGACAATCCAGTGATCAAAAGCATGAGCATCGATTCGATGGCATGTGGCAACCAAGTCAGCGAGCCTGACCACCCGATCCCGTTAGTCGCCTCTTACGACAAGCATGGGTTGCTGAAAATCCATTCTAACCCGATCTTCACGTGTATTTAGGTCAAAGAGCATACACTACGATTGCTGTTACTTCCTTATTATTTAACCTTTGCTACGTAAAAGAATAAGCAAATAATTTATATTAAAAGGACACGCAATGCTGTATAATTGATGTAAAGAGCATGTCTAATCGTAATTATGCAAAGTAAAGAGCTTTTGTTGAAGGTAGTTATTGTAGAAATGACAATATGTTATAAAGATTCATTTCAGTTGTAAAGTTTCACATTCCAGAACCAAAACTTTCAGTTCTGCCGACTCTAGACTTAAGCCAGTACCAATTCCATTATTTAAATCTTGATAGTTTTTAGAACTCTGCAACTAAGATAAAAATTTCAAATGCAACTTAAACCTTAGACTCAAGTTTATATTGTGTAGATGGTCTAGTCAGAAACCAAACAGTTGTGTCATACACCTTTCACTCAGTAATGTATTGAAGATGGCCATAAGAACTTCGAGAAAGTCAGATATCCAACACATTTATCATAAACCTTAGACTCATCATAGTATTGTGGATCTTTATTGTAGATCTTGTCTTTAGCCCTTCCTTAACAGTCATATATCAAACAAATGCATCTCAAACCTTTGACAAGACCTTGCATTGCAGATGGTGTTCAGAACGTTCCAAATGGAGAGGTCAGATATAAAACAATTGAAAATTAACCCGTTTGATCCAAACCTTTCTGTACACGGTCCTAAGAACTCAGCGACTCAGATAGCGCACAATTACACTATAGAATATATATATATATATATATACTTTTAAACCAAGCTTGTATTGTCGATGGCCTTTAGAAGCGCCTATTGTCACTCAGATTGCTGGTTCATGAGATATTTGCTTCATAAACATTCAATAGGAGTACTTGAATGTTATTTACACATAAATAAAACAGAAAACGCATGAATGATTGCCCTTAATTGGATAACGACACTATAACAAGTGATTTGTGTTCAGTCAGATAAAAGGACGCTATTACCGGCATGATAACGTTTTTCGTGCTGCTGGCGTGTTAATGCGCCCTAAGCAAAACTCACGCTAAAGATAAATGAGCTTCTTCAGACAAAATGCCTTGTCAAGAAACAATTTCACAGCTAGACAATAGTGCACCTGATACCGCCCACACAGCCGTTGCTCAACGTTATGAAAAAACGCAATAGATAATAAATGTGGCTGCTTCTAAGGTAAAAAAATAATGATAAATCAAATTTGATCGTTATGAAAATATGTATTTAGACTCTGTCATGTAAAATCAATCGTGGTTCAACGTTATTGAAAGACTAAGGCCAATTTGATTTGAATAAACTTGAAACAATGCCCTATGTCGTTTTTGAAACCTCTTTGCGAGCTGCTAAACCCATATGCTTCAAACGCCGCTTGACGTTACTCGGGCCCAATAATGATGTGTTCCTCTATTTGTGAAGCTGGGATATCCCTATTAGCCAGGCATGAATAAGACGCAGAGTTATAATAAGGAACATTATATCGCCCAACAATCATATTAAGTTATGACATCCACAAAGCTGGGCTTCTGAAGACACAGCGTTCAATTTCCAAAGATGGCAGCGGCCCAAATTAGGTGACAAAGTTATCACAAATTAATTTGTTGAAGGTGAGAGGGGTTTATCTTCAGGCAAAGCCGATGGCGCTTTGGAGTGCGTCTACGAGGAAGTACAACCATTCTGAGCCTATTATAAACCTTCGCAACCTCTTGTTGGTTTCATGAGTGACGTCGGGAAGTGGCGTTGTAAGGGCCAAAACGTTATTGTTAGGTCAACATCCGCCTTACGACCATGTGCCGAGTTCCGATAAGCCGTAGCTCAGGGGTCGAGCAGTCCGACGATGGCAAATCAGTTCCAATTGTCAAAGTTATAGCCTTCTTTGTGATTTAAAAGCCTATCACTATAATTGGTTATTAACGTATTGAATTTCAAATCGGTGAATAAATCTTCAAAGGGACTCTCTACGACTTTATTTGTCATCGCTGAGCATACTTTATGGAATGGGGACCGCAACAGGTTTATATAGATAAGGGTGTAAAGCTCGTTAGCATTCCAAGTACGAGAAAATTACCTCGTTTTTGTCAAACAGTTTTAAATCAAATAGAGCAATCGTCTTTATTCTTTGCTTTGTGTTATTTTCAACAACACTTTGTTGTAAGAACAGAATGAAGCCAAAGAGGTAAAAAGGCACTTCCGAGGGTCTCCGAGAGCAGGAATGTATGCCATGGCGCTCTCTTGGGACTAAGTATACACTGTTATCAGAGGAATGGGATTTAGTCGTCTCTAGATCGCCTCACCGACACTATGCCTACAAATTGAAGTTGGCGATTCCAGTTTCTACACGTCAAGATGAGCGATATTATCAATGTATATCCCACATAATGCTAATATATACATTTCTGTGTGTAATAAAAAGGCTCTTTGTCAGATAACTGTCATTTTCTTAGGCTCAGTCTTGAAATCCTGATTTAATACGCGAATTACTGAAAATTATTATCACGTTGGATTGACCGGATTTCTAATGCAGCAATGTCTGGCTTGATGAGGTTGGACGGTAATAAGGAACTGATTTAAGTTTTAAGAGGTAAGTGATAGTTATTTTAGGCATATAATGCTACAATTACACAGTGCTTCGCTTTTCTCCCAGCTACCGATGAGGCCCACGATTTGGTTCACGGTGGATGATAAAGCTGAGGTCAATGGTGAAGTAAAACAGCTAGCCTCATCTCAGTACCCCCACCGCCCCCGGCTGGGTAGCCGAATGGTTAAAGCGTTCGCTCATCACAATGGACAACCGTTTCGATTTTCTACGTGGTGCAGCATGTGAAGCCTATTTATTTCTGGTGTCTCCCGCAGAGTTATTGCTTGAATATTGCTGAATCAAACCGCTTTGCCGACCGAGTCCTGTGATAAGCGCACTATAGCTACTAGGGCTGATACAACATGGGCCCAGGGACGGTGGGGTAGCCAAGTGGTTAAAGCGATCGCTCGTCACGCCGAAGACCCGGGTTCGATTCCCCACATGGGTACATTGTGAAGCCTATTTCTGGTGTCCCCAGCCTTGTTATTGCTGGAATGTTGCTAAAAGCCGCGTGTGAACCCGGGTCTTCTGCGTGACAAACGAACGCCTTAACGATTAGGCTACCCAGCCGCCTCTACAATAACTGGAAGACAACTCAAAGCGACGTTAAAACCCAAACTCACTCACAATAAATAAAGCTTCAACGAGAGACAGTATCGACCATCGATATGGTAGAGAACGTGTGACCTAATACACTGGAAAAGACGTATAAAACAAGAAGCTTGACCTTCGTGGCCATGCCGTTTCCAGAGAGCTCTTGCACGGATGACACTAAATCGGCACAATCTGGATTTAATGTCTGTGGTTGTTATCGATGTTCTCGGCAATATTTTCCTCATTTGCTATCTGTACTAGGTTTTCATTTCCGGCGGAGGAAACTAGTGCACCCTAAAACATCACTGCAGTCCACCAAGCACTTAACTGCAACGTATAAACAGTGTCTTTATCGAAGGATCTGTAATTGTTTTGAATATGTGTCAAAGAATGGTGAAGAACGTTAAATGAGTGATGAAGACACTTTCCTCAACATTGCGTCAGAGTATATAAAAATTAACACCAAAGACAAAATAGCTTACTTTTTTCCATCGGGTACCTTGGCGCTGTGATGAAGATACTGTCCTCAACATCGCGTCACGGTATATAGAAAGTAACACCACAGACAATCTTGCCTACTCTTTTCCATCGGGTGCCCTGGCGGTGTGACTAGTTTGGCTTTTTAAATAAATTAATGTGACGAGGATCTGTTGTAATCTTACGTACCAGCTGTTGCTGTATCATTCGCATTTGTTTCATGTATCGTCACATTTGTTTCATGCATCGTCACATTTGTTTCATGAAGTATCACATTTGTTTCATGCATCGTCACATTTGTTTCATGTATCATCACATTTGTTTCATGTATCATTCACATTTGTTTCTTGCATCGTCAGATTTGTTTCATGTATCATTCACATTTGTTTCATGCATCGTCACATTTGTTTCATGTATCATCACATTTGTTTCATACATCGTCACATTTCTTTCATGTATCGTCACATTTGTTTCATGCATCGTCACATTTGTTTCATGTATCATCACATTTGTTTCTTGCATCGTCACATTTGTTTCATGTATCATCACATTTGTTTCATGTATCGTCACATTTGTTTCATGCATCGTCACATTTGTTTCATGTATCATCACATTTGTTTCATGCATCGTCACATTTGTTTCATGTATCATTCACATTTGTTTCATGCATCGTCTCATTTGTTTCATGCATCGTCGCATTTGTTTCATGTATCATCACATTTGTTTCATGTATCATTCACATTTGTTTCATGTATCATTCACATTTGTTTCACGCATCGTCACATTTGTTTCATGCATCGTCACATTTGTTTCATGTATCATTCACATTTGTTTCATACATCGTCACATTTGTTTCATGTATCATTCACATTTGTTTCATGTATCATCACATTTGTTTCTTGTATCATCACATTCAATCAATCAAGTTTATTTCGTAACAAGGCCTTAGGCCCACGTACAATACAAATAAGCATGTGTAATTATAAGATAGTGGCATTTGACAATCAGGTTTATGTGTATAAAGAACGCAATGACAATGCTTCCTTAATGTAAGAAGAACAATTTGTTAGTGTTGAAAACTTTGTACAGGATAATGTGTTTAGAAAGTATTGCGATCTATGTAATTTGGTAATGCTTTAAAGTACTTATAGCGCAAATCATGATAAATTTTACATTCAAATAGGAAATGAAATTCATTTTCTACAAAATTATCATTACAAATATTACATAGTCTTTGGTGCCTCGGAACTCCATCAAATCTACCGGTATTTTTATATATTGGAAGTGCACCGATTCGTAACATTGTTATTCGACGCCTCGCATCTTTAGATTTCAATAATGTTAAATATGGCTCAATGCAAAATACACTTTTGATACTGGAATAGACATCAAGCGACGAACATTTGTGCATTTCTGAAAATATGAATTGCTTTTTAAATAAATTAATGTGACGAGGATCTGTTGTAATCTTACGTACCAGCTGTTGCTGTATCATTCGCATTTGTTTCATGTATCGTCACATTTGTTTCATGCATCGTCACATTTGTTTCATGAATTATCACATTTGTTTCATGCATCGTCACATTTGTTTCATGTATCATCACATTTGTTTCATGTATCATTCACATTTGTTTCTTGCATCGTCACATTTGTTTCATGTATCATTCACATTTGTTTCTTGCATCGTCACATTTCTTTCATGTATCATCACATTTGTTTCATGCATCGTCACATTTGTTTCATGTATCATCACATTTGTTTCATGTATCATCACATTTGTTTCATGTATCGTCACATTTGTTTCTTGCATCGTCACATTTGTTTCATGAATCATCACATTTGTTTCATGTATCGTCACATTTGTTTCATGTATGATTCACATTTGTTTCATGCATCGTCGCATTTGTTTCATGTATCGTTCACATTTGTTTCATGCATCGTCACATTTGTTTGATGCATCGTCACATTTGTTTCATGTATCATTCACATTTGTTTCATACATCGTCACATTTGTTTCATGTATCGTCACATTTGTTTCATGTATCATCACATTTGTTTCTTGTATCATCATATTTGTTTCATGTATCATTCACATTTGTTTCATGCATCGTCACATATTTATCGTCACTTTTGTTTCATGCATCGTCACATTTGTTTCATGCATCATATTTGTTTCATGCATCGTCACATTTGTTTAATGCATCGTCAGATTTGTTTCAGGTATCATAACATTTGTTTCATGCATCGTCACATTTGTTTCATGCATCATATTTGTTTCATGCATCGTCACATTTGTTTCATGCATCGTCACATTTGTTTCATGCATCGTCACATTTGTTTCATGTATCGTCACATTTGTTGTCAAATTTCAAACGAGAACTGGACTATCTCCTGATGTGAAAGCTCAGTGTGAAGGCCATAGTATTGGGTAGCTTCCTACATCTTGTTGACAAGCAACGCGTCATCGGTAGTAAATTCAGAATGCCCGATACAAACTTCCTGGAATGACTTCCTTCTGGACTTAAAGCGACACTTTGATAGAAAGGCATATATGGGAGAACACCATATTGGCACCATTCTAAACATTCTGCTTTTAGTCCCAAACCTGCATCTATCTTTTGAATTTGCAACATTTGCATGAAGAACATCTTCATCGTCTCAACAGACTGCTGGCGGACTTCAAAGGAAGCAATCAGTTTGACTAATTTTGTCATTTTGATGTTTTAATGTTCTAGTAATCACAAACTGAGAGAGTGGAAGTCATTCATTGCCAGTGCCTCTGATACACCATGGCGGTATTGGAGCTGTCATTACAATGAGAGACAAAAATGAAGGCTTGTCCTGGTTGTGGTCTTCCTTTGTCATGACCAAGGATGGCCGCCACACTAACAAGTCCAAAGTAATAAAGGTCACTGAGAAGGGTGGCCTAGTGGATACAGTTTTTGTTCATCACACCGACGGCCCGGGTTTGATTCCCTACAGAAATAAAATGTGTGAAGCTCCTTTGTGATGTCCGCACCTACTGATATTGCTTCTATATTGCTCAAAGCGGTGTAAAACCATACACACTCACAGACTGGCATTTACCTACTGGTGCAAGGGCACGGGGATGGTAGTGACGAACCAAGAATAATAACTATATCAGGTGAGCTGGGATTCAAACATAGTACAATAGGACTTAACATAGTGTATTACTGCATCTTAGACTACTAGGGCAACCGGCTTGCTGAACAATTCTAATTCCTAACGCTTTGAAGTTATATCATGAAATCTGCTATCAATTCTATTCTAATTAACAATTAAAAAATACGTGATAATTATCTCGACATTTTTAAAATTAATATTTACGAAGGGAAATCATTGACAATTAGTCTTTTAAGGCAATAGGGCAATATTTTCATAACTGACTAAGGTAAACAGAAAATAATGTACAAAGGCCATGAGACTATTTACACACTGGTGTTCTTTCTTTTAAAACAACATCCATGGCGAAAGTCTGTCGCCATCAATAAACCACACACGCGATTCAGCTAAATAGAATCCCCCTTCTTCGGTGTATTGAGAGGCAACAGATTTCCCCGCTGTGAAAACAGTTTTTGGGGAGTTGGTGATTGTTTATTTCAGGGAGATAGTGATTGCTTAACCCTGAGAACTTTCAACTCGGGACTACTGGTCTATCATGTGCAGTGGTACTAGTTGTTAGGGGAGTATTACCTTACAAGTTTCGTGTCATTGTATTGATAAATGACCAACAGTGGTCTTCTGTGTAGGGGCATGTCGGCAACAAAGAAGCGCTTGTATCTTTTCCGAGTAATGCGGCAATGCCCATATGGTTCAACTTATCATGGTCCAAATGGATTTAAAATATTCCAACCCCAAATCATTAGTTGCAATTAAACTTCCCCATCCATTAAATTTTAAAAAGTATTTTGTGTACGAAGTAAACGAACTTTTGGAAATAGCTGGTGTCCGGTGACGAATAAAACGTGTATCTTGATTAGAAATTGTGTGATTTGTACACAAGTATCAGAAGAAATGTGCATTTGTTTCCCGGTTGACGTGAAATTGACCCAAATTTTCTTTTATTACTTTTTCCGATTCGTGTAATTAGATCCACGCAACATGAGCTAGTGGAACCTGGGATAGTGGAACCTAGAATAGAGGAACCTAGGATAGTGGAACCTTGGACAGTAGAACCTAGGATAGTGGAACCTGGGGTAGTTGAACCTAGGTTAGTGGGACGTTGGATAGTGGAACCTAGGATAGTGGAACCTGGGGTAGTTGAACCTGGGATAGTGGAACCTAGGTAGTGGAGCATTGAAATACCGATAGCCCTGATATAATTTCTGGGATGCCAGCGCTATCCCTGTACTCGTGTGTCTTACCATAGTCCTAAATATCTGCACGCACGCACGCGCACACACACACACACACACACACACACACACGCACACCTCGACTTTCAAGCTGAACGGGGCGGTGGGGTAGCTTAGAGGTCGTCACTACGAAGACCTGGGTTCGATTTCCCACTCTCTCACTCATTCACTCATTCCATGCTGGAATAACTCAACTCGATAACTGTTCAATGCGGCGATACACTATACTCACTCACTCATAGTTTTTCAGCGCAAGCTTTCCAGATATTCAGTCACAAATGAACATACTTAAAGGAGGAGCGCCTTAATATCACTGCGGTCGCTAAACAGAATCAATTGGAGTTAACAAAGAGTTAATCTGTGTTAACGTTGTAGCACTGTTCATTATTCAGTGTAATCAGTGGTGCTACAAGCAGCAGCACGGCTCAACACGTGACTGAGAATTGAGATACCGTTGACATTTCCGATGTTTCATTCCCAAGGAAGACGAAATTACATATTTCAGACACACTCCTGATTACATTCCAGCTAAGTCTATACAGAATTTAATCAAAGAAGCTTCGGAAAAGAAAAAAGTTGTTTAAAGAATAATTTTGTCGACAGGGCATCGAGTGCAAATATCTTACATGGGCGTAAATCTCTTTGGGCTGAGTGACTGTGTTTTTCTCATTTAAAAGTGCATGTTTCATTTTATCTGATGAATTTGAAAGATTATTTCCCAGTTATTGGAAATGTCTGATTGAGCGGATGTTGTTCATTTCCAATGTTTAATCAAACCATGAAGACCCGTGTTAGAATTGGTCTTCACAACCCATGCTTGTCGTAAGATGCGACTAACGGGATCGGGTGGTCAGTCTCGCTGACTTGGTTGACATGCCATCGTATCCCAATTGCGTACATCGATGCTCATGCTGTTGATCACTGGATTGTCTGTTTCAAGACTCGATTATTTACAGACTGCCGCCATACAGCTGGAATATTGTTAAACAGCAGACGGGTTCCAGTTATATGAAAACGGGCCTGCTTGATGTAGAGGTCACATGCGTTTGAAGTGGTGTTGACAAACAAAGAAACAAAGACAAACGGTCGGAGCAAATTTGTATCAACTCGACCCACTTTTGTTGATTCGTCCCACTCAGTTTTCAGTTCATTACATAGCCACTCACACGAAGCATCAAAACATCCCAACATACACATGATTGATGATATCAAAGTTTTGTAAAATATAAAAAGCAAATATTCCAGCTGCTTGTAATCGCCGCTTTTAGCAATATTCCAGCAACATCACGGTTGATGATGGGCTTCAAATTCGAACCCGGGTCTTCGGCGTGACGAAAACGTTTAAATATTCCAGCTATATGACCGAGCACTGTAAATAATCGCGTCTGAATGGACAAGACAATCCAGTGATTGACCTCCGCCTTGATATTGCTGGAATATTGCTAAACGCGCCGTAAAACCATACTCACTCACTCACTTTTGCCCAGAATAATATATCAAAGCACGAGATGTCCGAGAGCCAACCACGAGTCCACGTTATACGAACACGTCAATCCAATATGGCAACGTATGTTTGTTTTGCATGTTCAGCTGTACTGATATCTCACCAAGTTGATGTCTCACAACATGGATAATGGCCAACAACGTATGGTGGGAAACATTGCATCCGCGATGCGATGAAGTCACGAAACATACGTTTAAGTCATCACTATACAAATCGTCAATAAATTAGTTATCAGAAGGAACATGTGGAATATCCTGTTTGGGGGATATTCCCTGGAGCATGGAAGAAAGATTATCTATGGCAAAGTTTATTTTACTCGGGACTATTTAGTTACTATTTCATCATAATGCCCGGAAAATGTAGTTAAAGGACAAAGTGAAGAGATAGGCAAAAACTAAATCTGTAACCATTGCTTGTTATCAAAACCGTTTCCTAGTACCATTGCTATTATATTTATTCATATATATTCTTGAGATATTTCATATGTTGTATTATATTGAACACCTGTTTATCCATGGGTTACCAATGACTAAATAATTTAGTTATCAGCTTTTGTTACATTCCTTTAACTTTCTTGGCGCTAATTCAAATATTTATGTATAGTCACCTAAGTATACAGAGACTATGGGCTGTTATTTCAAAAATCACGCATTAAACAAATACTACCACGTCTTCATTACTCCATCTCTAAGGGAGACTTCTACTTTTTCTAACAATAATGTTAAAGATGTAGTTATGTAATAAGACTGGCTGACTGACTGAGTATGGTTTTACGCCGTTTTTACCAATATTCCAGCAATATCACCGCGGGGGACACCAGAAATGGGCTTCACAAATTGTAACTATGTGGGGAATCGAACCTGGGCCTTCGGCGTGACGAGCGAACGCTTTAACCACTAGGCTACCCCACCGCCCCTATGTAATAAGAACTGCACAGACCAAGTCTTTTCAACATGTATAATTTGTAACAAAAGTTATTTAAAAAAATAATTAAAAAACATCACGAATGCAACGCTAGGGTTGTAAATATAAAATGGCGCTGAGTTCTAGCATTGTAAACAGCAGCCTGAAGAGATGTTACACCAGATAATGTTACAAAATGAAATCACAAAATGAGTTTAACACTGATAATGGTTCCTGAAACAACATGGAATTAAACCAGGTAGGTGTCACTTGAACAGAATGCCTGTCATAAAATATTCATCTCTTCCGATTGGCACCTTGGCGGTTCCGGTGTCCTTGGTCCTGTCTCACGCAACAGCAATATCACAGGCCAGCGACCACCGCGCTTGTCTGTAGGCAGGTTTAGCGTTCCCACTGTGCTCATTAATATTGTACGTTTTTATTTCGCGTATTTCACAGGGTTTAATTGTTGCGATCTGAAAAATGTTTGAAGAAGAATAGAACCCTATTTGATATGTAGATTAAATTGGAATGAACCCCCATTTTCCAAATGTCGAATTCATGGTTCGAAGGTCTGAAGGTCTGAAAAGCAAAGAACTGCGTGAACTTATGGTGCGGAATATTCCTTGAATTTGGTAGTGTAGAAATGCAATGTGAGATGAAATATTGTGATGAGCTGCTTAAGAATTATGAATCATATCATAAGGGTAAGTTTTAGATGTAGATGTTTAAGATAAAGTGTAGTGTTACCTCTCCAACGTTGTTCTCTTTATATAAGGATATAAGGGCGGCGGGTAGCCTAGTGGTTAAAGCGTCGCTCGTCACGCCGAAGACCCGGGTTCGATTCCCCACATGGGTACAATGTGTCCCTCGCCATGATATTGCTGGAATATTGCTAAAAGCGGCCTAAAACTAAACACACTCACTCACTCTCTTCATATAATTAAGGAATATAGTTTCAATACAAATTGAGGACGAATTAGGAGAATAATGATTTAAAGAATGTTTTGTGCAAAGTTTTGATTTAATGGACCACATGTGATATATATTATATATACCGAAGTGAAGCGATCTCTGGCGACAAATAGCTGTCGCTGGAATGACAAGAGCTATTGTAACTATGGTATGCTCTGGTATGATGATCGACAAGAGCTATTGTAACTATGGTATGCTATGGTATGATGATCGACAAGAGCTATTGTAACTGTGGTATGCTCTGGTATGATGATCGACATGAGCTATTGTAACTGTGGTATGCTCTGGTATGATGGTCGACAAGAGCTATTGTAACTGTGGTATGCTATGGTATGATGATCGACAAGAGCTATTGTAACTGTGGTATGCTCTGGTATGATGATCGACAAAAGCTATTGTAACTGTGGTATGCTCTGGTATGATGATCGACAAGAGCTATTGTAACTGTGGTATGCTATGGTATGATGATCGACATGAGCTATTGTAACTGTGGTATGCTCTGGTATGATGATCGACATGAGCTATTGTAACTGTGGTATGCTCTGGTATGATGATCGACAAAAGCTATTGTAACTGTGGCATGCTCTGATATGATGATCGACATGAGCTATTGTAACTGTGGTATGCTCTGGTATGATGATCGACAAAAGCTATTGTAACTGTGGTATGCTCTGGTATGATGATCGACAAAAGCTATTGTAACTGTGGCATGCTCTGGTATGATGACCAGCAATTATCAACAAGAATTTCAGTCAGCAAAACCAGGCACGTTCAGGATGGAGTGAAACGGCAGAAATGGCCACCATGATTTTACGAGGACAATGATTGCGTATCCTCCAAACCCGTTGAGAAATACATCACCATCTTGGGAATCGTTTGCAACAGTAACGGAAATGTGTTCCTATTATCGCTCGGAGTACAAACAGTAGGTGCTATCTCAATGCACGGACATTTTACATATCAGTGGTGGCTAGTGTCCCTCCAAGTCATTTTGCCAACGACCACTGTGACACTCCGGACAAATTACTCGTTAAGTCCACAGTATTTATAACATCCACTGGATGTAATGTCAACAGTTCCTGGCAGAGTAATAGCTCTGACGAATCCACTGTTTCTGCACCAGTGGCATCGCACAAAGTTCTGTGGTGCCATTGTTGGGCTGTTAAGGCCATGCGGTTAGTTAAAATGGTTGCGCAAAGTAGCAATAAAAAGTCTACACGGAAGAGAACGAGAATGAGACTCTAGACTTGGATTTCCTGATTTACGCCACAGAAAGATGCCACAGATCTAGTTCTACATTGCAGAGTCGTTCTGTTTAGTGCCATGATTACAATGGATGGAGTTAGTTTTCATTAACATGGAATCTCACAGAGTTGAAGTTTTTCAGATCGGAGGAAATATTTCAAGCTGTTTGAAGTACCAGCGGAGAAGTGAAATTGGCTTAACCCCTAGTGCCATCACTGATTTTTCAGTTATCCATTCAAATCATTTTCACAGTTATTTTACCTTTTTCGGCCAATGGAATGTATTTCGGATAATCGAGACTCAGTATCCTCTGGCGTTTTATATTAGACTAATATATATCCTTTGTGTCAGGTAATTATGACAAGGACTTGTTAACAATGCAACTCATGGATCCAACTCATGGACACTATACATTGAACAGTCATTGGTTTAGAATCTGAGATAAAGCTTCAAAGTGAAATGATCGAAACGTTACAGGCATATTTTCAGATTCTTGAGAATATACGCGAACAGGTGTACACATAGCAGAGTATTTCAAACGTCCCAGAAACAGCAAAATGAGGCCTCACAGATCATTACCTGAATATGAGATACACCGAAGCTGTAAGGATAGTTTCGTTGTTGTAATGCATATAAATCAGGGGTTCTGTTGTTTGTCATTCGTTAAGGTCGAATGTCGTTAAATAATCACCCTGGAAGGTTGTATGGCAATGTATTAATTTTATTTTGAAAGTTCCTGACAAACCACATCAAGACAATTAGTTACAAAGAAGATGTGTGAGAGAGTAATTCCATTCAGTCAAACCGGCATTATCTCAACACAGCGCAAGCCTTTGAAACAGTCCGACTCTTTGCCATGACAACGATGCTGCAGATGGAATTACAAAACTGATGGTCATGAAACTGAAAGGTCAGAGCTGTCATCAAAGCGGAAGTCGGTGAAAATCGTCACGGTAAGGAAAACGTTCTGTACAGTGCAAACTAAAACGAAAATGGATCCAACGGTATAACTAAAACCTGGTGTTTGCGTAACGGTTTACCATGTATTGTTGCATTTATCCTCACTGTAAGTGACGAAATGAAACAAATATCACGGGAAGCTTTCGTAATGGACACCTGGTGTTCACGAAGCGTCTTCTAGCCGGTATGTACTCTTTTAGGGGTCTTACACAGTCATTGAAGGGACGAAGGGAATCAATGATCACCGTGTTAACACCCGGTGTTCTTTCAACAGTCAAATGTTCTGGTGAAAAACTATTGCCTATTATTTATTGAGAGATTTGCATAACGTCTCATCTGGAATATTGCATCCTCATCACGGCTTCATTCATAGGTCCTGGCTGTTTAGACTATATTTCACCTAATGTGCAGGGTGCCGTTGTACAAAACAACCTTAGCACTAAGGCTACCTTAAGCCTGTGTTAAGATATGGGAGTTACGGCCACCTTAGCGCTAAGATCGCTTTGTACAACGGCACCCAGGTTCCTTAACCGTGGATCAGGAAATTAAAGTTACTAACAGGACGTGTTAGTCCTTCAGCTGCATTGGTGTTTTATTTTCACTGCCAGTTATACTAACACCACACACGCTTATCAATGAATTCTGTAGACCAAAATAGCAGTGAGTGAGTGAGTGAGTTTAGTTTTATGCCACGTTTAGCAATATTCCAGCAATATCAGGGCGGGGGACACCAGAAATGCGCTTCACACATTGTACCCACATGAGGAATCGAACCCGGGTCTTCGGCGTGACGAAGCAACGCTTTAGCCACTAGGCAACCCCACTGCCCCCAAAATAGGAAATAACGGTACAGCATACATACATACTACTCCACTTTTTATAGGGATATTATTTATCTTTCACGATACACAAAATGATTCTTATAATGCCACATATATATTATATAAACTATCTGACTATTCTAGTCTAAGCTTCTGCTGTATATACCGCAGGCTGGAAATGTACACAAATCTGGTTTCTAGGTGAACACGATTTCGTGAATTAAACATATGATGGTATCGTTTACCATACAGTAGACGTTTCCATACAACTGTCTCTACATAATGAATATATGTCATGTGGAATCCATACTTCAGCCATTCAATAATCACGTCATAACACAATACTACAACTTTTACGCATAATACAGGGTATTTGTATACTCACACAGGCAACTCAACGATTGTCATGGAAACGGAATAAAAATGCCCTAGCTAACCGAAAATAGGAAACACATTAGAATTACGCCCAAGCACCAAACTCTACCAGATAGGTAGAAGAATTTGTTCCTTTTGCCATAAGCACGGCAAGTTAAATCTTCCAGCAACCTGTTTTAAAAAGGATGCTAACCTGGGATATGGAAGGCGTGGGTACTGCAATGAAGATATCGCTGTATGTTTTCTCCCTTGCATCAATCTGTCAAATCGCTCGTTTATATCATTACATAATCACATGTCCGTGCGTTGCAATGTTTGCTTACAGACACCGTAAATCAAGCGACAGCTTCTCTCACAGATATCAGCCATTGGGACTGTATGTATTGTTACTAGGCTGAATACAGTTCGAGTTATCCGTAGTGCAGGAGAGAATAGTATGATGCAATGACAGTGTCGATTACGGTCCTGTGGGGACTACACAGATATATGGCAATGAAAGATTCAAGCAACATCCTTTCTCGGTAGTACCTCACATATATCAGCCATTGGAAGTGTATGTATTGCTATTAGAATGAATACAGTTCGAGCTATCAGTAGTGCAGGGGAGAAGAGTATGGATATAATGACTACCGGTAACGATCCTGTCGGGGACGTACAGATACAGGGTAATGAACAATTCATTGGGATGTTATACTTCGAGTTAAGTGGATTTCACTGTTGCAATTTATGTGACAATAATGAATTCCTTAAAATGGAAAACTTCCATTTGGTGGTGGTATCGTATACATGTTCCGCACCCATACATATTGTCCCGAGCGTACTAATACTTAGATTTATGCTTCTTTCAAAACAAAATTTGTCTTTCTGAAATTCCAAAGCCTGCTGTGTACAGTTTCAAATGATAATGTGAGCTACAGTGCCAGTAACGTTTCCTATATGCCATGCAGAAAGCACTGTAACTGAAAAAAAGTTCAAAGAAATGTAGGATTGTCTCCTGAATGTATCACAAGAGATCAACTATCACTTGACATCTTCTGGAAGTAAAGATTGTATACCACCCTTACATAATTGATAAACATGTGTCAATGATATCCAGTTCCATTAGAATGAATTCCACTGAAAGGAATAAAAGAAATTTCCATTTAAAAAAAGAAATATCTTAATTAAATCTATCTGTTTATAATCAGGATCAATGTCAGCCTATACAACCACAATCTCTCTCTATTACACACCCGATATTGCAGCCTGAACAACGAGGGCCACCTCCGACATGTTTTAACGACAGCTCATTAAATGACCACTAAACGTAACGCTTCCGTCATTAACCCTGTATCGAATTTTTATCTTTAGCCTCAACTAGTTTCACTGTCGTCGCCACTCTAAGTAACGACCTTTAACGAGGCCCAAAAAACTACTGTATGAAATTTGCAATTATCGAAAAACTAAATAACAATCAACTTTCGTGAGAAGCAGTTGGTTTGTTATGCTTTCTTGGAAAGGGAGCCACCGCTGAGTGTAACCTTCATTCACTATTTAATGGAGTCGTTGCTTGTAAATTGCCAAGTGATTAAATTAGAGGCAAAATTCCCCGTTAACAGAGTGAGGAAAGATCTCCCATCATTTAACGTTTATCGGTTTTCGGCTACACTTCATGTGTCCGTCTTTCTGGATAAGTGGCACAGTCTTGGTGATTTCTGATTACTATCGTTGTTTCTTGTTGGAGACAATCAACCTGGCTTGCCCCCCTCGTCCCCACTTTATGACCTGCTCGTGGATACAGGCTATGCTATCAGATGAGGCTGATAGGTTTGGCAACAGGACACCATCCATTGACACTCCAATGCTCATTATGTGAAAAAGTGGAATTTTAGGTTCCGATTTTAGTCGAAATACGGTTTTCTATTAACTGTGCAGTCATATCTTTGATAAAATCTTAGTACTAGTTTTCAAGTTGCTTATTAGCGAGCTGAGTTTTTGACCTTATTTCAGAGAAGAAAAACAACAATCTTGAAACATTTATTTCAAGGTTACACCATGCCGAAAACTGACGTCATTATTTTGACAGCTGTGAAGTAATGAACCCTTGGTTACGTGAAAAGGTGAGTCACCTTGAAATGAGAGCCTCCTGAGAAATGTTATGCAAACAGGGCTACAGAACATAGCATGAATACAAGTCGAGCAAATATCTCAAGGTCGGACCCCACAGAGAACCTGTACATAAAACAATGATAAACTTCATTATTTTAAACACAAAACCACCCTTCAAAAACCGAGTAATTTGAGCGGCGTGAGTAAAAAAGTTAAAAGTTTAAAAAACTCACCCTTCCGATTTAACAGTTTCCCTCAACTTGACTGGACAGGCCTTTTCCGTGGCGTTACCTGCATCGGCGACTAAAGGTAAAACGAGGAGAACACCTAAAAGTTTGATAAGTGCTCGTAGATCTACGTTAGCCATTCTCTGCACTTGCCCGTACGACCGGTTGTCCGTTATCAGTTTAGGAAGTTGAACCTTCGAGATGGTCTTCCAGCAACTAGTTCACAGTCTTAGCTTTCGGCGAGATACCGTCAAAGGCTTCGTTCATTGGCCGTTCCGTTCTTGCTAGTTATGCGGGATTTTATGTCTACTCACATTCGCTTCAAGCCAGATTTAATCCACTTCTATGCATTCAGACTGCTAAATAGTTCATCAAGTCATTTTTACAACATGTTGCACGAATGAAAAAAAATAATAAAATTTTCAGAACACTCCTCTGTGCATGAAGTGGCCTTTCTGAAAGTTCAAGCGTAAAATCGAAGGCTGTAATGTAAGACTCCTGTCGGATTTACAGTTGTGCTATTGAACTTGGACGTGCATCTATCTGGGTTACATGCAATCACATAGGCCGAATATGACACGTTGCCGTCGGATTGGGTGCGGGTGCCACAACGCCCCTCGTGTGTATCATATGATCCCAACGTTCGTGTCCTATTCCCAGAAAAAGACGTATCAGTACTGGATCCATTAACATTTCACATAGAACTGTGAATTGGTCTTACTGTTCTAATATGACACTCTTGCCTTAACGGTATATCCTTCGTTGAAAATGACGAGCACTTGTTTCTTAATGGTTGTCTTAGATCGTTCGGTTTACAGCACGGCCGACAAGTCAATTAACAGGTTGCAGTAATTTGGAATCACATCATTTCTGAGAGAAGTGACACCTGATGCTCGCTCGCTGGACAGTGGTCAGCGGAACCTGGAAACGTTCTGTTTGATGTTGTGTTAATGACAGCGTTCCTTGTGAGTGATGTCTTGAACCGCCCCTCCCTCCTCCGGAACGTCACCCGCTCGCCTTGTCGCCACCGTTGTAGCATTACACCAATCAATTCTTAATTCATTCACTGTCGCGCGGGCCAATCAATTTCCATACTAATTATTCCCGCGGCATTCCGCGCTACGAGAGAAAAGCTTGCTAGAGCGATGTGTTCTACAATGAAAAAACGAAGTTTTACATCACAGTGTCCATGTACCACAAGCAGCGAAAGAGGACTCTAATCCAGAGATACTGTTTCTCTTACATTCACGTCGACTTTGATGAACCTCGCGGGGCGGTGGTAGAGAGAACGCTGTCCTCAATGGCAACAAACGATTTGCTTGTAAAAACACACTCCCCGTTGGGACAAGGCAGTTGTACTGTTTGAAAGCAGTTGACAATATCACTGGGTCTCTATCCCACCTTCAGTCCCACCTTTCCACATCTCATACAGCTTCCTCCATGATTCTACCGCTACAAGAACGCACTAAACGATACGTTTTAACATGGCCTTGTATTGCATTTTCATTAGGCACTGAATAATTAATTTTAATGGTCACATACTTTGAACCCTAATGATGGTTTCTGATTTTCATTGATATAAAATAACATTTTGATGAATAATGAAATCTTAACGTTATCCGCTTAATCGCTTGTTCCTTCTGTAGTGGTGTGGAGAAACATCAACTATTGAAATTGAACAAATGCATTAGGATAATTGTAATATTTTCTGATTAAGTTTCTCGTTCGCCATCTTACAGAAATGACGCTATAGTGTATCAGCGTTGGTTACCAATCACACAATGTACCATTGTAACGTAATGAAATTAAACATTAGTAGAAGTCAAAATCGCGAGTCACAAAATAGAAATGCTTAATCTGACTTATAGTGGTACAGAGCGGTGAGGTATTCTAGTGGTTAAAGTGTTCGCTCACCACACTGAAGGCCCGGGTTCGATTCCCCACATGGGTACAATGTGTGAAACCCATTTCTGGTGTTCCCCGAAGTGATGTTGTTGGAATATTGCTAAAAGCGGCGTAAAGACATATTCACTCAGTTTTAGTGGTATATGTTTCTAATGTATTTGCAATATATTTATGTCATTAGATCAGATGCTTGGTCTGGTGAACGTGTTTTCGTTGAACAATCTTGGTAGGTGAAAACTCACAGGAATTTAGATCATTAGTATTTCACTACTTTTGGTCTGAAACAATATGTAACATAGATAGGTTTTAGTGTCTGGTTGTTTTCGAAAGACAGACTTTCTGTTGAAGGTAGTGTATGCATATTGTGTTTTATTGTGAACACGTTTACAGTCGGGGAGATAGGCCTGACGTGATGCAGATATAAGGCTTTACGCACTTGACAATACCAACTGTAACTACACACAGGTTTGTTGGAAACAAGAAACACATTTTTATTTTAATTGTTTCAAGCCCTCAGTGGGACGTGGCCGCAATATTTCTGTGCTGAATCAGCTTTAATTATGTATGTCCAGATGATGCTACTTAGTATTGCATTGGAGCCGTGAAGAACCGGGTTAGAATTTATCTTCAGTAACCCATGCTTCTCGTAAGAGGTGACTAACGGGATCGGGTGGTCAGGCTCGCTGACTTCGTTGACACATGTCATCGGTTCCCAATTGCGCAGATCGATGCTCATGCTGTTGATCACTGGATTGTCTGGTCCAGACTCGATTATTTATAGACCGCCGCCATACAGCTGGGATATTGCTGGCAGATATTATATGCTGGGCCTGCTTGATGAGTGCGGCGGCGGTACGTTTTAGGTTGGAGTAGGCGGTGTTAGAGTGAAAAAAAAGTGCCGTCAACCATTCGCCGCCCGATTCATGACGTCGCGTCTTACCAGAATAGGCCAATTCCAGGCTCCTACATGTAGAACCCTTTTACTTTGACAGGGGTGTCTGTATTCGTCGTTTATTAATAACATACAACGCAACTAAATGTTCACAGCTGCAATTAAACCCGCATCATGTTGCCCAGTACCGCTGCTTACATTTACAGAATCCACCAGTGCCTAAATGTGGAATTTCCCCGTTTTTCTCTAAAACAACACAATAATTTATGGGACCGACATGAGCAATTTTGAAGTGAAATCTTGCGTACAGGGGATTAGCCTACATCATTAACTAACATTACTGAAACTATGGCTATCCCTTAGAACAAGTCTACTCTACCATTAACGGAACCATTTGAAGAGGATTACGGAATTGCCAAAAGGCAATCCCAGAGATTTAGGTTTTTATCATCTAGAATAAATTATCATTTCTAAGTAAGCTTGATAACCGAGCCAGCATTTTCAGAAAAAAGGAGAGTGGTTTGTCTAATTTGGTGGAATCATTTATTCTTCAGATTCCATAAGTTGTCACCTAGATCAGACTTGGGCTGCTGTGAACACCAGGACCATTCATAGCATCTTGTCATATATCAACCTTTCAGGCAATAACATCAAAACTATACCTATAGTATCCTACTATAATTTACCGTTCTAAAGTTCTTTTCTTTAATTCTCTATGCTTAAATGGATAATGTATCACCCACGCTATAACGGAGTATTATTATTCTCCATATATTGGAATAGCTGGGTACAATAAAAATCCATCTATAACTAGGTACCACAGCCTTCGTGCTATATATGTTGTATGCTTAATTTTCCCTACAATAATTATTATGTTATTATATATAATTGTTTAACGTGGTTCTATACGTCCTAATGACTTACTATGAGTACTATGTTATTCCATGTTATAGCTGAGGGTTACAATTGTCTGGATTCAAGTGAGTATTGAAATGACCATTGTGCTCAAGTCCTATACCGCAATGTTTGGAGTATTAGAAGAAAATGATCAGACCAGTTTACTACGGTTTAGTCCCGTGCTTGCATTGGAACAAGTCATACGCTGTCTTAGATCTACTACTGCTGTAGTTTGGTTACTATATTGATCCGTGCATACGTTGACATAGTGTGTGTCTCCATGATAGCGTCATGGTACTGCCCTGCTTGGTGGTAGTGTTAGGCTACTATGCTGTTTATAGACTGACATGTCCGATGGTAGCATTGGGTTAAATGATGTTCCATGATAGTGTACTGTTACTGTATTTGTCGATTACAGTGATGGGAAGCTTTAGTACGCTAAGATAGTATTGTGTCAGAATACGCTGCTAAAGTTGTAATCGTAGTACCGTTGGATGTAGTACTGTTGATGCCGGAAGGTAGTGTTGGATGCTATAACAGCGTTGTTGGTGTTGACTTTAGTGCCCTATGATAGTGTTGTGTAACACTATGTTGTCGATGATAGTGATGAGTTACCATAATAGTAGTGTCTAGTAGTAGTACTGAGTTGACTGTGATGCCCCATGATAGTGTTGGGCTGCTGTGATGCCCTGTGATATTGTTGGCTTACCATGATGCCCGATGATAGTGTTGGGTTACTGTGATGCCCGATGACAGTGTTGGCTTAACATGATGCCCGATGATAGTGTTGTCTTACCATGATGTCCGATGATAGTGTTGGCTACCATGATTCAATATATTGTTGGCTTACCATGATGTCCGATGTCCGATGATTAGTGTTGGCGCCGCATATCAGCACCATGATGTCCGATGATATATGTTGGCGGTGTCCTGTAATATAATGGAGTCTGATGTCCATGACAGTGTTGTGACCATGATGTCCGATGACAGTGATGTTGGCATACGATGATGCGATGATATGATGGGTTACTGTGATGCCCGATGACAGTGTTGGCTTACCATGATGTCCGATGACAGTGTTGGCTTACCATGATGCCCGATGATAGTGTGTTGATGCTTACCTTACCATGATGTCCGATGATAGTGTTGGCTTACCATGATGTACGATGATTAGTGTCCGATGACCTTTACCATGATGGTAGTGATGGGTTACTTACCATGATGTCCGATGATAGTGTTGGCTTACCATGATGTCCGATGACAGTGTTGGCTTACCATGATGTCCGATGATAGTGTTGGCTTACCATGATGTCCGATGACAGTGTTGGCTTACCATGATGTCTGATGATAGTGTTGGCTTACCATGATGTCCGATGATAGTGTTGGCTTACCATGATGTCCGATGACAGTGTTGGCTTACCATGATGCCCGAATAATGCAGGTCGTTAACGTGTGGTGAAACCACAGTCACGCTGAACGTAGGATAGACTGATGACAAAACCAACGTATTAGCAAGGAGAAGTTTGGATTCAAGTCCATTATTATAATCCGGAGAATAATTTGGACTTTTCATGAAACACGATGATACTCGTGGATTTCTATTACGCTCCGTGCGGTCTGGGACTGGGGAGGGACTGGGGAGGGACTGGGAAGTTACTATGGTGTTTCCCGCCATTGTTTGCTGTACTATGGTACTCGGTGACAGCGTCATAAGCTCTTTAATGTCCCACGCATATTTTGTGAGATTATTATACTCGCGTCGCTCTAATTCTATTTCGGGGAATACTTTATTGTATGATACCGGGTGATGGTGTTGATTCACCGTGATGCTCTTATGATGCTTTGCTGGAAGCCAATATACTTAACGGTAGTGTTGTGTTGAGGTAATGTGCCGTGATGAAATTTCAGTGTTATGTCCGAGACTAAAACAGAGACTTTCAGTGATCTCGCATTCGGAGCGATAATTTGTTTGTTATTTGTGTCAATACCACTCCTGACCACCTGAACTCCATAAAATAGTATGTCACCACCGGGGATCTATTCAGACATAATTTATAGTGTATCTTGTAGAATATCACGTTACCTTGATAAGGAAATACATTCGCGTAACCTTGATTCGTGGATATAAGGGAAGTGCGGCGAAAATCATATTTCAAATGCACGATTTCATGTTGTATGCTCACTGATTATTTTATTCATTGATTCAGCAAATTGAAAATGCCATATATTCCTCTCTTGAATGAAACGTTTGTTTACCGAAGCCATTTGCAATCATCACCCATTCGTGTGCACATAAAACGTGACGTCACCTTGTTTCGTGGATTACGTAGTCGGTTACAATTATATCACTATGTACGAGAGCCCATTGCAGTAAGTATTGACACCTATAAAAGCATACGACGAGATGTGAGAAGGTTGGTGGTAACGGTATCTGTTTTACATGACAATTTGTAACAGTAAAATTCGGTATTAGTGGCATTAGTGATCTTGGGCTATTTAGATTTAGTGTATTTACGTGTAATGTAGAGATTCGGAACATTTCTGTCAGCGAGGCGAGGCATTGTACTTACTTAAAAAATACTGCTTCGTGACATCATACGAGACTTATTTTTACGAGATAGCATGATAATTACCGCGATCCACGAATCAAGGTTATCCGGGCATTTAGGTTACGGTTGTGTACCATAGCGGAATAACGTAAAATTGATGGATGTGGTCTCATTATACCATAGGTGCTCGGATGAGGAGCAGGGGATCCTTTCACGAAGCAACCTTTACTAAGGTTAACCTTAACTCCCATTCTTTAACGACCTCCGTGGTGTAGTGGTTAGAGCGATCGCCCGGAGAGCGGAAGGTCGCGAGTTCGATCCCCGACCGCGTGATACCAAAAGACGTTAAAATATGGTACTTGTTGGTCCCTGCCTGGCGCTCGGCAATAATGGGTACAACAAGGACTGGTCGGCTCGGAGTCAGCATAATGTGTCTGAGTGGGGTATTCCTGCTTCACTGCGGCTTGGTATCTCAGTGGGTTAGCACTATAAAACCAGCTTCAGTCTGGGCTAGTACAAGCAGCTGCACATACACACGCATGCACGTCGTCACATTAGCGAAATATTCTCAAGCACGACGTAAAACCCAATTTCACCTCCTAACCTCACCCATTCTTTAACATCACCTTAGTGCTTTGTGGAAGGAGGCCCTGATCTCAGATAAACCCCATTACGATCCATAGTTCATGCGCAAGATACCCGTATTGGTGGACAGGGTAATTCTCTGTGGTCAGTAAGCATTTACAGCGCGGTGTCATGACGGAGTGGTTAAAGCGTTCACCAAAGACTCGGATTCGATTCACCGCATGTGTAGAATGTGTGAAACTCATTTCCAGCATACCTGGTATGATATTGCCAAATTATGTTTAAATGCTGAGTACATCCCGACTCGCTCACCATAATTCTCTCATTATGACTGAAAACCCCGTGAAACCTATAATACCACATGAGGCTGATACATTACCCGAATGTTTGTATGATATGTTTACAAATATGTTTACATTTGTGTTTTGCGTTACACGTGAGAACAGCCTTAAGAGCGAAGAAAGAAAGATCAATTAAAAGTTTATTAAAACGTAAATGTAGCATAAATCCTGACTATCCCACCCACACTGTCAGTATGACTGAAATACCAGTGAAAAGTAACGTTGATCCAAACCCACATGCTGCCACACACTGCCTATTGCGTTTATTTAATCATAATACACTCTTCCCAAAAGAGAAACGCATTGGCGTTTTCAGCAGTTCATTTAGATATATTTTGACAGCAATCATCATTAAGACAATTCCTATGTTTGAATCCCGTTACTCATTTCGTGGTTGTTGTGTATTGCGCGCAAACGCATCCCAAAATGTGTTGGTAAACGTTTGTCACAAAAAATGAAAACGACACATGAAAAGTGCATGCAGAAAAGGTTTTCAACGGAATGAACGTGCAATATGTCGGACACATCGACTCTTAAAGGGGCCAAACTAAATTCATCATTTCATTACGAAATGTACAACGTAAACAAACATACAAAATGCCAAGATTGAATGCTACTGACCGAACTATTACCATTGGACGTTTGGTAGCAGGGGAGTCCCAGTCTGCCACTTTATCGTCCACCACAGCACCATATCTCGATTATGAAATCGATATACCTGCTTCAATTTGACCCAATATCGTCCCAAAAGTGGAAGACCAATAGTGACTACTCCTGCTCTGAACCGATTTATCCGTGTGTTTCACCTACGTCACCGATTTGCTACAGCAATGGACACCGTAAGACAGGTGCTTGGTCTTCGAAGAATTCCGACCAAACCATCAGAAATCGTCTGACAGAAGTGGGAATTCGAGCATATCGTCCAAAAGTTAGACCTCCCCTGACACGACTACACCGACAACGACCTGTCCAATGGTGCAACAGGGTACCGTCATGGAACCTGGGGAACGCATGGAACGCGTTTCGTTCAGCAATGAATCGCGTTTCCTCCTGCAACGACAGGATGGGTGACAACGTGTCTATCGACGTCAACACGAACGTTTTGCGCCGAACTGCGTCCGACAGGTGGACAGATTTGGTGAAGAGAGCGTCATGTTGTGGGGAGCCATGTCCTTCACGGGTAGATCAGAGCTAGTGGTAGCAGATAGCTACATCGACCAATTTCTGCGACCTCACCTCTTCCCACTTTTTAACCGCCAGAGGGAGCTGTTTCAACACGACAACGTACGCTCGACCCTACACAGCTCGTGTAACATGTGCCAATCTCGCACATAGTAAATGCTAATGTCCTTCTCTGGCCTTCCAAATCGCCTGATCTGAACCCGATCAAGCATCTATGGACGAACTTGATCGACGCGTCCGTAAACGTCACCATCGTCCTCAGAGGTTTGCAGAATTTGCGAACAAGGCGGTGTCGAGCAGTGACGTTTGCACGGGGTGGTGTCACCAGGTACTGACCTGAACGCCCCCTTGTGTCCACACATGTGCAGTGAGTGAACTGAATTAATGCTGACAATGACAACAATACATATGTTCATCCGTGTGTCGAATTTCCTTCATCTATGTCCAAGCTTATTCGACTTAAGTACACTTAAATACGTTTAATAAATGTCCTTATTCTTGCGTTTCTTTTTTTGAAGAGTGTAGTTAAGCGGTTTGGCGTAGCGTGGTGGTTAAAACGCTCGCTCGTCACGAAATCATGGGTTCGATCCTCCAAAGGGAGTATGGAATATTGGTAAAAGCACGTAAAACAGTAGTACTATTCAGTAATCTCAAAAGTTTCTTGTAACAAATGTGAGATCTCGCGGGAGCCAAATCATTGATGAAGGCGACAGATCTCGGTCAGAGCAGACAATGACATCGCCATCGCTCTACAACTTCCTTCTACAACCCCATGACAACTGATACTACACTACGTACTTTATGTGCTCGCCTTCTCCCCAAGCGACCGTGTCCTCGTGTAGACGGTAGACACATTACCCTGGTATTACATGCCTGATCTTTTTCCTGTCCATCTTCCAAGAAAATAAAATGAATCTAAGCTCCTCCTGTAAGTGGACAATCCGGTTTCCGTTGCGCTTCTCTAAAACGGACAGCCAGCGTAAGTTACGATGCGTTCCGAAACAGGACGTATTGGGGTCGGATGTCGATACATGTCACGTTCCGGCAAACCGCCGTATCTACTTATTCTATTTCCCTCGGGCCCAATGTCGAACACAGAAAGCCAGCATGTGATTTAACGGTTCAGTGGGGTCTAAAATTAGAAGAGTGGGTTACAGGTAATGTGTTTTCCGTGTGAGTAAATATTGTGATGTAGGTACATTTTCGGTTTTGAGAAATTCATTTACCATTTCTCCTTGGTTTTGTTTCTTCTGTTTTCTGCATATGATGTACCACGCAATGCGATCTGATTGGTTCGCACTGGGACACATTGGGTTTTCATCGCGTTTTATACGACAGCCGTCATGATTTACGTTCACTGTTACCTTCATAAAGAGGACATGTTGCCATGGCAACGACGCCGCGGTGGATATGGACGTTGTGCAACCCACATGAAACTCTCAACGTATGTTGAAATGAAGAAGTTCGCTTAAATATTCATGTATTTTGTGAATTGTTATTTTTTTCTGAGAAACTTCCCTTTTTGGTAATTCAGTAGTCTCAAGGGATTCAGATGAATTATAGTTGTATGTGATAATCTGTCTACATCGACAGATTCTTAAAGGTCACATAAACACTAGGGGGTACAAATACATAAATCACTAACTGGCATCGTTATAAATGAAACCCCGTCATCAAAACTACTCATTTCGACCTTTAATTGACTTAAATCGACCTTTTTGACAACAGTGCACAATTCCCACCCGCGAACGAAATTTCAACCAATCAGAGCGGCGCGCGTCTGTGACGTCATATGAGGAATAGCTTTGAGGGCCGATGCAGAATTCATCTACATTTTAGGGGTTAAATTATCTTGTTTACAGGCTTGTAAAACCTGAAATCGTGACAATTGTTGTGGAAAATAAAAGCTATATGTTCTCACAATCTACTGTCATTTAATTTTGTCTCCTGCTTTGCCTAGTTTCCGAGTTACAACTTGTTTTCATAGACGATTCTGTCAAAATCGTTTGGTGTCGTTAGGCCCTATTTGTATAATGACTGATCCAAATCGGTCCCATTTCTGTGTTTTTTTACCTCGATATTTAATCATGTCATGTAAAAATCTGTTTGTATTCTCAAAACAGTGTCGGCCCATAAGTTTTCACATGCAATACAGCAATTAATACTCCCTTGTTGTAACCCGCGTTAGGTGGTATAAACCTACACATGTTATTTGTCATCATTCACTTGATGGTCAGTTAATGAATTTATAACAGGTATAATTAGTGGTAACACACTCAGATTACCCGACAAAGGTTCCCATTTGGCATTTCTTGTGTCTGGAGTAAATATTCAACATTATAAACATCGATCAAAGGATTAACCGATAACACGCTGATTGATTAATTACTTTTATCTTACACAGCGGAATTGTCAAAAGGTAGTGTTTATGTATGTAGATTTACTAATCTATACTGAATACACTCTGTCGTGTCGGTATCTGAGTAAAAACAACGTCCTTCTTTCAAAGGATTAACCGGCAATACATTGATTGATTGCCCATTATTGGCTAACTAAATTACTGTTTTTAAAGAAAGGCGGACATTATGCAATTAGTTGCCAGGTGTGCTATCTTGGGTGACCAATGAGACTATACACCAATACCTGAAAAGATTTATCACTTTTTCGTATATTAAACTGTTAAAAGACACATCATTTGGAACAGTTTTGTGGATATTGATGGATACATTCCTCGAACAAGGTAATGGCCTGATATTGTTCCTATAACTTTAATCTGTTTTAATTTTAATATTTGCATTTTGATTTTATTCATTTGTCGTAGCATTCAACAGAATCATTGTTTTCGCCGTGAAGTGTAATGAGTCAGACAACATGCACTAGGGTGTGTGTGCTAATTATGATTCACACTGGCAAACTATAAAATGTCTAGATATTACAGTTCTGTTATAAATTCACTATAAGTATCAGCAGATTGTCTGCTTTTTATTTAGTTTCAAAATGCATACAAGTATGATAATAAACTAATTAGGATTATAAGACCAAATATAAAGACGCACTTTGACTAGTATCTACATACTGGTGAGTGGACATTAACCATGGGAATGTAGCAAGAAACTTATCGCGCAGTATTGTGACTTCGACCCCCACCTCGTTTCCGTGGAAGAAATCGTTATGTTATAAGTTGTGTCATGCAAAATCCGTTTGGTTATGATTCCAATACATATTTAACTACGAGTAGAAAGTAGTCTTGATTATCTAACTTGATGAAAACAAACTATAATCTCATTAATTCTAACAGATTTTTTATTTTTAAAAATGGCGGCGCCCTGTCGGGAACATCCGCCAGTCTGAGGATAAATGGTATTTAGGTTTGTTTTCACCGAGTTACAAATCAAAACTACTTTCTACTGGTAGTAAAATATGTATTTTATTGATGGCCAATAGGATTTTGCATGACATAGCGTATAACATAACAATTTCTCTCGTGGCAGCGAGGTGGGTGTCAATATAATACTACTTACAATATTATTGTTACTTCGACCACAACCTCACTTCCGAGGAAGAAATCGTTATGTTACAAGTTGTGTCATAGAAATCTTTATGGTCATCAATCATATGCATATTTTACAACAACTAGTAAGTAGTTTTGATTCTTTAACTTCAGTGAAGCGATCTGAACACAAGTAAGATATCGTTTCAGGCTTCCACACCGCTTGCTTCGCACTCACAAACATAACCGATTTAGCACGAACTGCGGGGTCCTGTGGAAATCTGTGCATGGGGACACCATCGCCCGACCCCTAGGAGCAATTGGCGACAAAGCAACGATTCGGCATGTCATCGTTGATGTCGAGAAATCATCAAAATGATGAGCGTGCTACACATTTTCTATACAACTAACTGACAATCGTTCCTCATATGACGTCACTGCAGCGCTCTGGCGACATAGTTACGTAACCTGTCTGTGGTTTCGTTGGCGGGCGAGAGGGAAGCAGGCGACTCTTTGGCCACTTTTAATCGCTCGGTATTAATTAACCACAAGTTTTTAAAGAATAAATTTGGTGTTCCGCATAAGACTAACCACAAATCTTTCATATGTAATGGTTAAAAAGAGTAACAAAAAACAAAGTTTAGTGGTTCTTTAAACGAAGACACCACGTTAGCCGACAGGATCCGAACGTTGTTCCGGGAACCTTGAGAAGGGGCAAGAAGTAGCCCAGAGACGTCGTGTTATACAATAAAGAAGACGTTGTCATCCATATACTCGTCTTATATATTCATCAACTTCTAAATGCCTCTCAGGAATCTTGGCTACAATTAGTTTATGCTTCATTTGAATGCTTAGGGGGCATTAAACCGCAGGTGGGGAATCGCTTGAGAGTAGTCAGCAATTGCTGAATGCTGATCGGATTCATCTAAAAAACAAACACAAGATGAGAAGATGAACCTCCTGAATGAAGTTTGGAATGCAGTAGGTCACAGGGTGTTGTTGTCATTGGCAGTATACATAAACTGAATAAGGAGGAAACAGAGATGAAGACAAACCAATCAGCTAGCCAGCTGCCATCCAGTCTGGCTGCCCAACTTGGAACATATTGCTGTTTTCGTACTGAGAAGGCCTCAAATATCAAAGTCATTATGTATATAAGCACAGTTAGATTGATCGTTGGCTGAAATAACTACGAAAAATTAGCATATCAAACAATGCCACATAAGGCTAATAGTGAGTGAGTTGAGATATACGCAATATTCCAGCAACATCACGACGGGGAACACCAGAAATGGGCTTCACACATTGTAGCCATGTGGGCAATCGAACCCGGGTCTTCGGCGTGACAAGCGAACGCTTTAACCACTGGGCTACCGCACCACCCCTATAAGGCTAATATGTAACCCGAAGTAGGAATCTTTCAAAACCACACATCGGTACTATCAACTGTTGGCTTTACCTGTCCCTACCAACACTTTTACTTTAATACTGGAAGAGGCGACTAACGGGATCTGGTGGTCAGGCTCCTTCAGTAACCCATGTTGTCGTTAGACGCGACTAACGGGATCGGGGGTGGGGTGGGAATATGGGCAGGCTCCTTCAGTAACCCATGCTTGTCGTAAGAGGCGACTAACGGGATCGGGTGGTCAGGCTCCTTCAGTAACCCATGCTTGTCGTAAGAGGCGACCGACGGGATCGGGTGTTCAAGCTCGCTGACTTGTTTGACATCGGTTCCCAATTGCGTAGATTGATGCTCATACTGTTGATCACTGGCGTAAAACTAAACTCACTCACTCACTTTGGTACAGAAATATATAGATATATCTAATCTGTACAAAAGGAGATGTATTGCATCAAATATTACCCCAGTCCCCGCCCCATCCCCCTAACCTCCATCTCAATTTGAACCCTAACCTTTAACGCTGAGTTTATGTGTGTAACTGGAAAACAATGTTTAAGCGCAGTTTTGAAATGAAAGGAGGAAGGTACATCAGTAGTAAGTGAGTGAGTGAGTGAGTTATAGTCTGTTTGCAGAGAAACGTACCCGATGAATTTCACTTTAAACAAAAATGTTAATCAAATAAAAGTGAAATTAAGATTGCATTAAATGAAACACCGAGAACAAGTAGGGTTGGTCTAAGTTAACGCTCGTCACGTACCGCACGTGCATTTGTTTCACTGTTCCAACTACTGCGGCTACCCCCTTGTAATACAAACCAATAATAGCGATTTGAAACTATACTTCTTCTATCAAAAGTTAGAACTCACTAGTGTAAATATAGCCACTTGCTTCAGGCAACTGTTCTAAACTAAATTTTGCAAAATATTGCGCACTGTTTACAGTTACTGTTTACACATGAACTGATGTATTGTAAAACAAATTCGTAACGTTGAAAAGATTATTGTCATGAGTTCAATAAATGATAAAAATCAGTGAAAATTGGCGCATTCTTAACAAAACTTTACACCAAAACGCAGCTGTTCACATGCACGATATTTGCACAATCATGCTTTTCAGCAATTTGATGCATGATCCTCGTACAATTCATCTGCATTGGGTTTGCAGTTGGTTTCCCCAAGTTAGTTGAGAAATCAATCTTCGATGTAACCATATATATATGCATAACATATAGTGAGTATTTTCAGTGAGTCTAAACTTTTGATGGGATGTATATGATCGTTTGAAACTTTTATCCCAAGCTGAATAAAATTCTCAGATTTATATGTTCATTTGGCGAGTTAAACTTATGAGAATTCGCAATCTTAATTTCACTTTATTTGATTTACGTTTTTGCTCAAAGTGAAATTCATCGGTACGTTTCCACCGCAAACACTGCTTTCAGCAATATTCCAGCAATATCGAATCGGGACCCAGTACGTCAATAGCATGTAAGTATATGTACACAACACACCCTTCACAACATGTGACAGCAGCCTTATGAGCGAAGAATGAAATTTCAAAAGCTATCAAAAGGTAAGTGCTATAAATGAAAGTTAGTGCTATTTTGAAAACAAATCTTATACGTAATTGTGGTATGAAGATGAACATTGCAGGACGCAAACAGAATGTTGAAGATTATTCCGTATTTGGGAGCAAAGCGTTGGAAGTATGCGCACGAAGTAATCAATCAATCAACCAATCAGTCAATCAATCAATCAATCAATCGCATATTCAGTGGTATTGCCACATGGCCTAGAGTACAGTTATCTGAGAGTATATACATATGTAATCATGTGATGGATCTTAGACGAAACACATGCTTCAGGAATATTGCAACAGATTTAAGGGTATTTACATTTTTTTGAGTTTAACAGGTTTGTCATTGTATACATATTCTTAATTTGATATGGACATGGCAACTTCTTTCGTAAACTGGGATACTTTGAACAAGCGAACAAGACATGAAATTCATCCTCGATGCTGTAATCATTAAAACTTGTACAAAAGATAGTAACGTCTTAGTGATTTGAATATAGAACGTAGAACGTAGACTTTTGTCATAGTACAAGGTACAGAGTAGAACGTCTTTGTAATAAGCGAATGCCAAACGAACGTGCATCGTGTCATAGTACCAGGTACATTATACAGCGGAAACATCATTGTAATATGTAATTGAAGAGTGTACAACATACAATATGTACGTGAAGGTACATTGTAGAACGTCATGGTAATAGACGTAGGCAGCGTTAAAAGCTCCAAGCAACATGCCATATATCAAGGTAGTTTGAAGAACGTTAAATGTGTGAGAACAGACTGTAAAACACACGTGCAATATAGAAAACCAGAAGGTAATGTGTTATTGCAATACATGAACGCAGACGAATGAACGCATGTGCAAAATGTAAATAAAGTGATCTGATGTTTTGTATGGATAGGTTGCGATCAGCTTATTGTGTTAGGAACATATGAGTGTTTGCTTGAACTGAAGGACTGCAGTGCGTGGGTACAGCACGTGGATACAGTGCGTTGGCGTACGGTAATTAGAGTTGCGTGTTGCCAACATTGAACGCTTCAACAGATCTCAAGGCATGTCAATCCTCCTCTCATTAAAAGCAGGAAACGTTGTTACAATATCAAGAGATGCAATGACATCATATTGCGAAGAGCAACTTCTTAATAGGAAATACTTCTTTGACGTACACATGTCAAATATATACATGTACCCCGATGTTTTGATTGAGTGGCATTCTAGGAGTTGGTGGTATAGATGACAAGACTTTATGGATGAACTCCTTTATTTTGACAATGGCGACGTTTCGGTATAGATTCTTACACCGTTTTCAAGCATATACCATATACCAATGTGTTATTCATCCAATCAATATAGGGACGGGGTAGCCTAGTAGTTAAAGCGTTCGCTCGTCACGCCGAAGACCTGAGTTCTATTCTATATATATAGGTACAACTATGTGTGAAGCCCATCTCTGGTCCCTCGCCGTGATAGTGCTGGAATATTGCTAAAGGCGGCGTAAAACTAAACTCACTCACTCAGTCAAATTGAATGTATATAATACGAAACCGAACCATGATTCTATTATGAGCATATTTTGTATGATCGGGTTTTTTTTGCATGTGTTATTTTCAAGCAGACGTCTAGTTTTTCTGCTGTTACTTTGATGATGACGCCACATGGGAACAAAATGATCAAAATGGAACATTAATGCTATATGCGTAATGTGTATATTTTCTTTGAGCAATATGTGATTGATGTGAACCAATAGCTGTATACATTCCTTCGTGGGGTTAAACATCTATATATTGTATGTGAACTTACTTGCCGATATACATGGTTGGCTGCATGTACCTTTCATTCATGGAGAGCGGAAGGTCGCGGGTTCGATCCCCGACCGCACCATACCAAAAGACGTTAAAATATGGTACTTGTTGGTCCCTGCCTGGCGCTCGGCATTAATGGGTACAACAAGGACTGGTCGGCTCGGAGTCAGTATAATGTGTCTGAGTGGGGTATTCATGCTTCACTGCGGCATGGTATCTCAGTGAGCTAGCACTATAAAACCAGCTTAAGCCTGGGCTAGTACAAGCAGCCGCACATACACATACACACGCATGCACGTAGTCATATGAGCGAAACATTCTCAAACAAGACGTTAAACCCAATTTCACCTCACCTCAACTCACCTCACCTTTGATTCATGTCACAGAGAGCAACATGTCAGCTTCATTCTGTAAACAATCGCATCTCACAGACCAACCAATGATTGATAGCATGACCACGAATTACGCCGTGCGAATACGGAGACGTAAAATCAAAGAAGTCGCAGTTTCAATGCCAGACCTACACCTTAGTCTGTTCTTACAACAACAATGCAGTACTAAGGACTAAATCTTAAAAAAATCAATATCAATTTTATGGTCGAATATTAATGATTAAGATACCAAGGTGAGATAGTGTCAGTGGCAAACCAACTTCTATCTCGAAACAGAAAAGTACATGTAAACATTTATTTAATGAGCAGTTAATCATAAGAAAAGATAAAATCTTATGACAAAAATAACCAATTTCTCCAAACGAGATTTCTGATAAAAATGTCAATCGAAAGAAATTATTTGCTTTGAGTAATAATGAAGAAATATGACGGAATTGGCATTTTTAATCGTTTGAAATCAATTGTTAGCTAAAAACACCCCATCATAATTATATACTTTGTTTGAAATTGATTTTACACATTGCGATCAATTGGTCAATTATAGTTGAACAACAAACCATCCCACAACGTATTCATACCATCTCCAGATTGTTTTTCTGTAACCTGTTAGAAAGTTGTGGCAAGAGCTGTGTTGTGTACACGTTACCAAACATCTTCAGATATCATGAAGAGGTAGGTACGGCAAACTCAAACTAATGAATAGTTAACAAGCACTATTAAAATTGGTTGCACGAAAACGTGACAGATGTAATTGATTCAGAGAACTGGCGTTGGGATGGCATACTACCTAGCCGCACATACTTCAATTCAATACAGACGATCTTTAAGTATAATTTCAAGCGAAGCTGTGAGAAAAATGATTTGTTTTGGCAAAAACAGTATTTGCCCATTTTACTTCGATATAAAAACGATCAAAACCATTCCATATGCATGATATGATATGCAGATATTTGTATTAACAGCTGTCCATTGTACTTGTAGTTCCAACTGAATCAAAAGCATGTTTATGAATGACAATGAAACAGTGATGATAACAGGTATAGTACGGGTTTAATTATGCTTTCAAATTCACTAACTAAGTGTAATAGGGATATATCAATGCATATAACTTTGGAAGATGTTTATATTGAACTGTGGCGATACGGAAAGAACATGTTATCATCGCACAAGAAAGATCAGCTGAATACAAAATGCAAATGACATTTTATCTTTATTGTTTCCTTTTTTTGCCGTCAACGGAAATGCCAATGAAATGTGTAATAGTCAAAAGAAGTTAAAAAGAAATTCAGATTATTTTTATTTGATTAAAGTTAATCTGTCACGACCTGACAGATTAACTGTAGTCATGTGAAATGATCAGGTGTTATTTGGAGTAGTATGTAATGATGAAAACCTTTTTTAAATCATTCATCATTTTGAACCAGTATATTTTTGGTTAAAAGTAAATTTTAGGGAATCTGAGCAGGAAGGGTTACTATTGTTACAATTCAACATATTTAAGTCCACATGGAAGGTTGTATAAATACATATAGTAAAGATATTACAAGTCATGATGCACAGGTCATCCTGTGTTGCATCTTGATAGTTCATGCCAATGTTACAACTTTACTCCTCGAACAGAGGCGGTGGGTAGCCTAGTGGTTAAAGCGTTGGCGCGTAACGCCGAAGACCCGGGTTCGATTCCCCACATGGGTACAATGTGTGAAGTCCATTTCTGGTGTCCCCAGCCGTGATATTGGTGCAATATTACTAAAAGCGGCGTAAAACCATACTCACTCACTCACTACTACTCGATCTGTGTTCCAATCCGGACCAGCCAAAACCAGTGTTTTTTATTTACGATGACCGATGACCCAGCGAAACCAGTCGTTAAACAGCGATAAAAACCCTCTCCCCATTTCCAGTTATTTTTTTATGACACAGACACTTACAGCCTTCTTTGCATAATTTGCAAGCATTGATAGACAAGAAACTCTAACTAGGAATACGGTCACACTGAGTCGCTTGTTTCAACATGTTAGATGTCGTAAACTTTCCGTTGCTATTTTGGAAGACGTTTGAAAAGCCCCTGCAACATCAAATTATAATTATCGCAATTTCAATGATCTTCTGAAGGTTATGGATCCATAAATGTCGTAGGGAATTATAGCAAATACTGTAATCGCCGCAGTCATAACGTTACTCCGGTTGCCCATTGATCATGGTGTCAGAATATAACGTTAACATCCGAGAGTTTGTTGGTAGTGCCGTTCCGAAACAAATGCCATTATTATTTGTAGATTAAGAGATAATGACCGGTTTACCTGACTTATATTTCAATCGTTGTATTTGCTTTGAGTTCATGAAGGCAAATTTATGGGGATATATTTAGGCGTATTTATCAGACAATCCCGTCAAAATACCCCATGATTCGTTCGGGCGAACTATTTGCAAATCATCGGAGGGTTTCCGGTTGTGAGCGAGTCAAGAAATCCATACCGGGCTTGTCTTTTTGTGGAGAAAGGTAGAAAATAACAAATTAGGATCGCGAGTAAGGCGTCTGTGCGTTAAGTGTTGACAAAGAGTAGCACCAATAACGCATCAATCATAATATTGATGCGGGATTTTTTGTCCATCTGCGGAAGCGAACGGCCGTAATCCGCCGGAAAGCGCATTAGTTCTTGGCTTTTGACAAGCGTCGGAACATTTGACAAAGTATCGCACTTGAGTGAAGTATCCCTAGTGATGATATTTTCCCGCAGACTCATTACGATAGAAAGGAGTAACGGTAGGCCTCTTCTGGCCCATATGCGTATTTATCATTCTCAAGTCAATCAGGCAGGAGACAAATTAACTATATTGGATCTTCATCATCTCAATACAGATCTCCAGTCATGCCTGCATTAGGGCGACCTCTAGCTATGCAGGGTGGAGAATCTGTGTGTGTCTAGCGGGACGGTCATGTCTAAATTCGCCCAACGTGCACCGTACATTCCTTACAGTTTATGCAAAAATTAGAAGGGTGATTGATTTTATAGGGACTAAAGAATGTCAACACCGGCTAGCTTAGAAAAAAGCGACTCTCTGTGGCGCTGAAACTTCTTGTGAAAATGATAGGATTTAATGAGGAGTCGGATGGAACTCAATAGCGCTGACATGAGCAAAGTCGAGTGACCGCATGGGGAAGGGAGGGAAGAGAATCCTGCTTCATAGGGTTTATTGTCGCTGAGGACATTTTGTGTAGACAGAAATGACGTATAGCTAGTCATTCGATACTCGCCTGCTGTGACACTACTGTAAAACGATATAAGGTTAATAGGGAGAGGACATGTCTTCGGAAGTCTAATGAAAGGATGTTACCGTTATCAGAGTGCTTGTTGTGGTAATTATGAAGAGGAAGGTCAGTTTGGCAAAAACATGGTTGAAAAAAAAAAATATTTTTATATTTGATGAAATGATTCAAGTTGTACGTGAGCTGAGATATACCGAAAGAACTGTCCGAAAATAGGTCGACTTCAAATTTGTGTATTTCAATGCGCAACTCGGTGTTTTTGGTTTGGTCTAAAGAAGTTCTGTCACTGTTTAGAAGGAATGCTACTGAAATTCGTTGACTGGCGTCAGTTCCTCATTTATTTGGCGCAATGTTTTAAACAAAGGGAGGTAGTTCCAATGGTAGACATGGGGGAAAATGTGAATGGTAGTTGTGTTGCAGCGATTGGTTGGTTTGTTGTTTTACGTCGCACTCAGCAATATTCCAGCTAAATGATGGTGGTCTGTAAATAATCGAGTCTGGACCAGACAATCCAGTGATCAACAGCATGAGCATTGATCTTCGCAATTGGGAACCGATGACATATGTCAACCAAGTCAGAGTCGCCTCTTACGACCAGCATGGGTTGCTGAAGATCACTTCTAGCCCGGAGATCTTCACGGGTCTGTGTCGCAACGAAATGTAACCTACTACGTCACTGCATGGTTATCTTGTTGCATGACGTCGTAGCACTTTATTAGTTTCTTTGCTTGTTTGAAATTAAGGGGAATGTTTAATCGATTTGCGAGCACCGGTATACACGCACGCACACACACACACACACACGCACGCACGCACGCACGCACGCACACAACGAATACATTCCAGTGGACACCATTAAAGATAAGTTCTCCCCCGTGTTCGTGTCCACTGTCAACACCGAGCGCCATGTTTGAACTTGGGTTACTGTGTCTCATGTGTCACAGACCCTTTAACATCCGGGTTAGAATTGCTCTTCAGCAGCCCATGCCTGTCGAAAGAGGCGACTAACGGGATCGGGTGGTCAGGTTCGCTGACTTGGTTGACACATGTCATCGTATCCAATTTTGTAGATCGATGCTCATGTTGATCACTGGATTGTGTGGTCCATGCTCGATTATTTACAGACCAATATAGCTGGAATATTGCTGAGTGCGGCGGATTATGCTCCTGAAAAAAGTCTCACATAGGTTTCATATAAAATGAATTACGTTTATAACCACACTTGCCGTTTATGCTAGTCGACTACGGCTACACCGAACTAAAATTCGTTTTCCATTGAGTTCGTTATAACCGTAGATAATAAGAAAACCAGGATACTTCATGGATGTCAAGATCAACCGTAGTGTGCCAGTAGCTCGTAGACACTCTGCATCGCTAGTTCATACACAAATAATGAAATAAAGAGTGTGCACGTGTGAGTGAGTTCGGTTTTACGCCGCCTTTAGCAATATTCCAGCAATATCACGGCGGGGGACACCAGAAATGGGCTTCACACATTGTGCCCAAGTGGACAATCGAACCCGGGTCTTCAGCGTGACGAGTAAATGCCTTAACCACTAGGCTACCCCACCGCCTCCTACGAAATTAAGAAAGTCGCAACTGTATAATAAGCAGTATTGGATTGATAGAAATAATGAGCGAACGAGATAAATCGACCTTCCCTTGAAGTGACACCCAACGCTACTAAGGCTACAAGGGCTACTGGGGCTACTACGTGCGGCACGCGCAAATTATCAGATGTGTTCTGGTGTTCGGTGGAACAGAAATAATATTAATGTTCAGCTTTACCTGCCGTTTGTCGTTTGATGTTTACCGTTATACATGTTACGTCAACACTTGCCTTTGTTCTCTTGGTATCATCAGGTGTTTTTCATGATGCCAAACATATTTCCAGAGTATATTATTTGTAGACCCATTGATAAAGATAATTAAAACACTCTAGGTGATTAACTGATTCTTACATTAGCATTGCTGGATTGCAAAATACCTGTCACAAAAATAGAACTGGATCAAAGCTGAACGCCCATTTACAGTACACCTTAAGGTCTCTCAGAAAGTCTTTGTAACGATTGTGCACTGCTTGTGATTGGGTTGACATATTTGTATTGGTTTATTGGATCTAGAGTATTTGCAGACAGTGTTTAAGCATTGGATCAATGGGTTAAGGGTTAGGATGCCTCAAAGTCAAGTGATTTGCACTCTTCTGAAAATGTATATGTCCTTTAGTGCACAGATGTACTTGGGGAGAAAGAAGTACTTGAACATATTGTTATAACTGAAGGGTATTGATTTCAATTAACTATCAGAAACCCTATTGATTTTCTATGTTTAGCTTCTCATGTACAAGGAACCTTTTTGTACTACTTCAGTGTTATGTTCCAGGGTGAAATAAAATGGAGTATGTAATAGCGAAGAAGGAAGTTGATGGCTGTCTTAAAAATGCGAGCAACAGCAAAACCACAATTAATATCATCAACAGCGACAACTTATTAACATCACCAACATAACCACATAATTCACAAACGTCACTACCACCACATAAGTGAGTGAGTGAGTTAGAATTTAACATCACCTCGGCAATATTTGTGTGGCCATATAGTGACGAGGGGTTATAAGTGACAACAGTAAAGCAACAATGCCTTAGAATGCAGTGGAAGAAAGTGTATGCGTTGTGTGGCGCCTTGCAAGAGGAGAGTGCACCTTGAGTCGATCCACACAGAGGAAGAGAACATACTTTGTGTGCAACTCTAAAGAGAAAGAGAGAGCATGCCTTGTGTGCAACTCTACAGAGAAAGATAGAGCATGCCTTGTGTGCAACTCGACAGAGAAAGATAGAGCATGCCTTGTGTGCAACTCTACAGAGAAAGATAGAGCATGCCTTGTGTGCAGCTCTTCAGAGAAGGAGAGAGAGTGTGCAGCATGCCTTGTGTGCAACTCTACAGAGAAAGAGAGAGCATGCCTTGTGTGCAGCTCTACAGAGAAAGATAGAGCATGCCTTGTGTGCAACTCTTACAGAGAAAGATAGAGCATGCCTTGTGTGCAGCTCTTCAGAGAAAGATAGAGCATGCCTTGTGTGCAACTCTACAGAGAAAGATAGAGCATGCCTTGTGTGCAACTCTACAGAGAAAGATAGAGCATGCATGCCTTGTGTGCAACTCTACAGAGAAAGATAGAGCATGCCTTGTGTGCAACTCTACAGAGAAAGATAGAGCATGCCTTGTGTGCAACTCTACAGAGAAAGATAGAGCATGCCTTGTGTGCAACTCTTCAGAGAAGGAGAGAGCATGCCTTGTGTGCAACTCTACAGAGAAAGATAGAGCACGCCTTGTGTGCAACTCTTCACAGAGAAAGATAGAGCATGCCTTGTGTGCAACTCTACAGAGAAAGATAGAGCATGCCTTGTTTGCAACTCTACAGAGAAAGATAGAGCATGCCTTGTGTGCAACTCTACAGAGAAAGATAGAGCAGAGCCTGAGAGCATGCCTTGTGTGCAGCTCGACAGAGAAAGATAGAGCATGCCTTGTGTGCAACTCTACAGAGAAAGATAGAGCATGCCTTGTGTGCAACTCTACATGCCTTGAAAGATAGAGCATGCCTTGTGTGCAACTCTACAGAGAAAGAGATAGAGCATGCCCTTGTGTGCAGCTCTTCAGAGAAGAGAGAGAGCTTGCCTTTGTGCAGCTCTTCAGAGAAAGAGAGAATATGCTTTGTGTGCAGCTGTACAGAGAGAGAGAGAGCATGACTTGTGTGCGGCTCTGTCAGAGAGAGAGAGAGAGAGAATATTGTGTGCAGCAGCTTGTAGAGAAGGCGAATATGCATGCCTTGTGTGCAGCTCTTCGGAGAAAGAGAGAGCATGCCTTGTGTGCAGCGGTGTAGAAGGCGGACATGCATGTGTGCAACTTTTCAGAGAAAGAGCTAGAGAAGAGAGCATGCCTTGTGTGCAGCTCTTCAGAGAAGGAGAGAACATGCAGCTCTTTCAGAGAGAGAGAACATGCCTTGTGTGCAGCTCTTCCCTTAGAGAGAAGCTGTAGAGAGAGAGCTTGCCTTGTGTGCAGCTCTTCAGAGAAAGAGAGAATATGCCTTGTGTGCAGCTGTTCAGAAGAGAGAGAGCAACATGCATGCCTTGTGTGCGGTGTAGAGAGAGAGAGCATGCCTTGTGTGCCTTGTGTGCAGCGGTGTAGAAGGCTAAGAGTACGCATGCCTTGTGCAGCGGTGTAGAAGGCTAGTACGCATGCCTTGAGAGAAAGAGTAGAGGCATACGCCCTTGTGTGCGAGCATGCGCATGCCTTGTGTGCAGCGGTGTAGAAGGCGAGCGTGCATGCCTTGTGTGCAGCTCTTCGGAGAAAGAGAGAGGATGCTTTGTGTGCAGCGGTTAGAACGCCAACGCATGAGTTGTGTGGAGCTCTTCAGAGTCAACGCATGCATACTTTTGTGGAGCTCTACAGATAAAGATTATACATTCCTTGTGCAGAACTGTCACGGTACAGGCCTCGTGTGGAGCCCAACCGAGGTGAAGTATTCTGCATGCCGTTTGTGGAACCGTAACAGAGGCGAAGAGTCTGCATGTCTTGCGTTGAGGTCTACAGAGGCGAAGAGTCTGCATGTCTTGCGTTGAGCCCTACAGAGGTGAAGAGTCTAGATATGTCCTCTGTGGACAAAACAGAGCTTGAGAATCTGCATGTTTTTTGTGGGGAAGAGTCGGCATGCCCTCTGTGGAGCCCAACAGAGATAAAGAGTCCGCATGCCCTCTTGTGGAGCCCAACAGACGTGAAGAGTCTGAATGACTTTTGTGAAGGTGAAGAATCTACATGAACTGTGTGGGCTCCAACAAAGGTGAAAAGTCTGCATGAGCTGAGTTGTATGGAGGTGAGGTGAAATTGGGTTTTACGTCGTGCTTGAGAATATTTCGCTCATATGACGACGTGCATGCGTGTGTATGTGTATGTGCGGCTGCTTGTACTAGACCAAGCTGGTTTTATAGTGCTAGCCCACTGAGATACCATGCCGCAGTGAAGCATGGATACCCCACTCAGACACATTATACTGACTCCGAGCCTACCAGTCCTTGTTGTACCCATTAATGCCGAGCGCCAGGCAGGGACCAACATGTACCATATTTTAACGTCTTTTGGTATGACGCGGTCGGGGATCGAACCCGCGACCTTCCGCTGTCCGGGCGGACGCTCTAACCACTACACCATGGAAGCGGTCGTGTATGAGCTGAATTGTATGGAAGTAATATATACAAATGTGAGCAAGCCTCTGGAAATCTCTACAAAGAAAGTGTTTGCCTCAGCGATTTTCCATATAGCGAACAGGGCGTTTGCATGACCCCAAAAAGACGAAACAAGTCAGCCCGACGTCTCTGCATAATGTCCTACCCGTGAGCACACGGGCGGGTGAGCGGGTCCACCAACCTTCGTGTAGGGCCAGGATGTCGTGGCAGTCTAGTAAATACTGCATCTCACCAATCATTACCTCTTTGATAGCTTCCTACATCCCCGTTGGTCCGGAAGCTGCTGATTGGAGCGTTGACAGCCATGTTTAGGTTTTACATTGAGATACATGCATAATTCACTGCACAGTTCCTTGTCCCGAAACCGAGTTCTCTCCAAGAGTGTCTGTAAAGCACTTGGGTAATGTGACTCTGTGTGTCCTCCCCATAGTGTGATACCTATGGGGATAGGGCCGGGGTAGGATGAAGACCAGGGACATCTACAACGGGAAATGGACGCTGCAATTATCGCGTAATTAAACTGTAATAGAAACAATCAGATTGTAAATGAATTTCTGTGAAAATAGACGTCGTTAACATGCATTTCGTATGAGATGGGCGGATGAAAATCTTGCTTCATTTGTTTTCGATCATGATACGCATATATAGCTCCCAGCTGGAATGGAAAAAAGGTCTGTCGTGCTGTGAGTGAACGGATTACTTAAAAGTACTATTGCAGCTACTTCACGAATATCGAACAACATCGTAGAAATTATTAAAAACACAAAGGCATTATTCACTGCATCGTTCTGCATCTTCGTAGGTTTTACAGGTACATGTGTACTAGTCTAGTATTCCTTGACGTTCTGAAAGTTCGCCGCAGCGTAGAACAGGCGTTGTGTGTTAGCTGCCTTTTACGGGTATAAGGCGGTGTTCTGTGGGTACACAAGTGTACTACGAATAAACTGTGTACTTCGAGTAAACGTACATCTCGATGTCCTGCTACATTACATCATTACAACAACATGTCACAACATTCTACAGCTACGTGACCCCACTCGACAGCTGCATCGAATTGCATGTTCATGTTATATCGACATTTTATAATAACACTACATTCAACAGCTACAACACGACCTCCTATAGCACTACATTCAACAGCTACAACCCGACCCCTATATCACTACATTCAACACCAACGATACGACCCTATATTGCACTACATTCAACAGCTACAACCCGACCCTAAATCACTACATTCAACACCTAACGATACCGACCCTCTATATTGCACTACACTCAACAGCTACAACACGACCCTCTACAGCACTGCATTCAACAGCTACAACACGACCCTCTATAGCACTACATTCAACAGCTACAACACGACCCTCTATAGCACTACATTCAACAGCTACAACACGACCCTCTATAGCACTACATTCAACAGCTACAACACAACAGACCCTCTATAGCACTACATTCAACAGCTACAACACGACCCTCTATAGCACTACATTCAACAGCTACAACACGACCCTCTATATAGCACTACATTCAACAGCTACAACACGACCCTCTATAGCACTACATTCAACAGCTACAACACGACCTCTATAGCACTACATTCAACAGCTACAACACGACCCTCTATAGCACTACATTCAACAGCTACAACACGACCCTCTATAGCACTACATTCAACAGCTACAACACGACCCTCTATAGCACTACATTCAACAGCTACAACACGACCCTCTATAGCACTACATTCAACAGCTACAACACGACCCTCTATAGCACTACATTCAACAGCTACAACACGACCTCTATTGCACTACATTCAACAGCTACAACACGACCCTCTATAGCACTACATTCAACAGCTACAACACGACCCCTAGAGCACTACATTCAACAGCCACAACACGACTCTCTACAGCGCTACAACACGATCCTCTATAGCACTACATTCAACAGCTACAACACGATCCTCTATAGCACTACATTCAACAGCTACAACACGATCCTCTATAGCACTACATTCAACAGCTACAACACGACTCTCTATAGCGCTACATTCAACAGCTACAACACGATCCTCTATAGCACTACATTCAACAGCTACAACACGACCCTCTATAGCACTACATTCAACAGCTACAACACGACCCTCTATAGCACTACATTCAACAGCTACAACACGACCCTCTATAGCACTACATTCAACAGCTACAACACGACCCCTATAGCACTACATTCAACAGCTACAACACGACCCTCCATAGCACTATAATCAACAGCTACAACACGACCCTCCATAGCACTACATTCAACAGCTCCAACACGACCCTCTATAGCACTACATTCAACAGCTACAACACGACCCTCTATTACACTTTCTAAGATGCTTCGGTGAAAGATCAAAGGCGCCGACAGTACTTTATCAGACGATAATGTGCACTTTTTGCATAACGGCACAATGTATTGGCGTCACTGCGCCATTCTAGTCTGCCCCTCGTAATCGAACACTTTTGCATTACGTCACAATGTAAGCGACGTCACGATGCAAGTCAGTTGTCATCGCTTCGTACAGCCTCCTACAGTAAACTACCCCGTTGCATCCCGTTTCTTGGTTTGCAGTTGCTTCTCGCAGATAACATCACTGGTGGATTCATTACGTTTTTGTTTTCCGACGGTTAAAATGTCTCAATTCGACTCACAAGTATTCAGCGACACGGCAACGTTCGCAATGTTTACATTCCCACAATGCAATCGTTGAATGTCGCTTGACTACTCAGCTTCATCTGGATGTACTGTACTGACTTTTGTTGGTAGTAGAAATGCGAAGTTCATATTGCCCCATATGGTTTACGTTAATCACAGATGTAATTGAAATAATTTAGAGAAGATATTTTATCCGAACGTAAACCGTCATCAAACTGTTTACCATTTGTTTTTTCTGGGAACGTTCGTCTTAACGCAGGGGGACAGACACATCAATAGAACAGCGCGCCAATTAGCCCTGTGCGAGGATTCTTAACTTTGGTAAGAATACCGTCGTTTGTTTTCTGCCTAAGATTAATTGTTATTATCCTTAGAAAAAGCATGAAATTTGGCATCTTAGAAAAGGAATACAGTTCGCTCTACCTCCATGTATAGTATAATAAAGCACATTTTCGCCCTGAACTATTATAACGTTAAAGCACTCGGACGCAAGCGTCCTCGTGCTTTAACTATACTAGTTCAGGGCTACAACACGATCCCTTATATCACACATAAAACAGCTGGTAGAGCGATCCCCTAGAGCGAAACAGCTACAACACGATAAACATTCAACAGCTACAACACGATCCTCTATAGCACTACATTCAACAGCTACAACACGACCCTCTATTGCACTACATTCAACAGCTCCAACACGACCCTCTATTGCACTACATTCAACAGCTACAACACGACCCTCTATTGCACTACATTCAACAGCTACAACACGACCCTCTATTGCACTACATTCAACAGCTACAACACGACCCTCTATTGCACTACATTCAACAGCTACAGCACGACCCTCTATAGCACTACATTCAACAGCTACAACACGACCCTCTATTGCACTACATTCAACAGCTACAACACGACCCTCTATAGCACTACATTCAACAGCTACAACACGACCCTCTATTGCACTACATTCAACAGCTACAACACGACCCTATTGCACTACATTCAACAGCTCCAACACGACCCTCTATAGCACTACATTCAACAGCTACAACACGACCCTCTATTGCACTACATTCAACAGCTACAACACGACCCTCTATATTGCACTTCATTCAACAGCTACAGCACGACCCTCTATTGCACTACATTCAACAGCTACAACACGACCCTCTATTGCACTACATTCAACAGCTACAACACGACCCTCTATAGCACTACATTCAACAGCTAGCTACAACATTGACCTCTTCATAGCACTACATTCAACAGCTACAACACGACCCTCTATTGCACTACATTCAACAGCTACAACACGACCCTCTATTGCACTACATTCAACAGCTACAACACGACCCTCTATAGCACTACATTCAACAGCTACAACACGATCCCTCTATAGCACTACATTCAACAGCTACAACACGACCCTCTATAGCACTACATTCAACAGCTACAGCAACGACCCGACTCTATAGCACTACATTCAACAGCTACAACACGACCTCTATTGCACTACATTCAACAGCTACAACACGAGCCCCTCTATTGCACTACATTCAACAGCTACAGCCCGACCCTCTATTGCACTACATTCAACAGCTACAACACGACCCTCTATTGCACTACATTCAACAGCTACAGCCCGATCCTCTATAGCACTACATTCAACAGCTACAACACGACCCTCTATTGCACTACATTCAACAGCTACAACACGACCCTCTATTGCACTACATTCAACAGCTACAACACGACCCTCTATTGCACTACATTCAACAGCTACAACACGACCCTCTATAGCACTACATTCAACAGCTACAACACGACCCTCTATAGCACTACATTCAACAGCTACAACACGGCCCTCTATAGCACTACATTCAACAGCTACAGCACGACCCTCTATAGCACTACATTCAACAGCTACAACACGACACTTTATTGCACTACATTCAACAGCTACAACACGACCCTCTATTGCACTACATTCAACAGCTACAGCCCGATCCTCTATAGCACTACATTCAACACCATGTTTGACTAACAGGATCGGATGCTCAGGCTCGGACGAACCACAAAACGCACACACGCACGCACGCATACATGCGAAAGCACCGAGAACATGAAATCACGTATATATATAGTTTGACTTTTACAGTATGAGCAAGATCTGAGAAACACAAAAGACTGAAGTTGACCACACCAGCCCAGTATAGTACAACCACGCGGCGGTGACCACGTGTTTGGATGGCCACTCTGCCCGACTACAAACCTGGTGTCGGGATCATCGTTACTGTCAATGCTAAACTGCTTTGGGCAGCTGACTCTCCCATCAATCATCACCTGGCTAATTAGTAATAACTCCGGTCACTGTGGGGTTACATAGCTACTTGCCGGAAATCTAGCCAACCTTTTAATATTCGGGAGAGTGTGTAGTATTGTTGTTGGGGTCAAAATAGTTTCCCGACCACTTCATCAAAACATATAGTATTTGTTCTGCGAGAGGAGAATTCTAACAGTTTTACTCATTTTTCCCCTCACCTCTGCCGTTTGTGCATCCATATGACAAGCTGTTTGTTTTTGATAAAATTGAATCAATTTGCCCCCTAGTGTTTCGGGGAAATATTTAATTAAGAAAATAAAACATAGGCCACTCTCCAAATGATTCGTAAATAGCACGCCATAGTATAATGATGTCCCTTTGAAGAAGGAAATCTTGCTACGCTTAATTGATTTTCGTATGACATAGAAATCTGTGGTTTGGTATCATCTGGTACGAAAAATGTTCTTATCAATGTACCTTTCTTCCCCGTATAATTATCTTAAGTCAAAGAAAAGACTATAGGTCTGGGGTTCGATCCACAAAGTGTTTACAGCAATACGCCTTTCGTAAGCTAATGATAAACGGTATAGTTACGACAGCTCGTAACATTACTAACGCTTTGTGGATCGAGTTTTACCCGCACTGAAAATATATATATGTCTTGTGGTAATAGTCATCTCTAGTAAACAGCATGAGCATGTGAAGCCCATTTCTCAACCAAGTGTCCCCGCCGTTAGTCGCCTCTTACGATGTTGCTGGAATAAGCACATTTGCTAAAAGCGGATCGTAAAACCAAATCTCTGAATATAGTCTTGTCGTAATAGCCATCTCTAGTGAAAGGAATATCTATACCAACTGCACGAAAAAAATGGAAACCCGCTACCCTCACTGTCGAATAATTGATATATAACTCAGCGTTATTATTCAAGGTCACGCAGATAATAAAACGTATCATTTTCAACTTCGTTTATCACTTCAGTTTCTTAAAAACATCTCATCAGTGTGACATAGGCATTCGCAACGTGTTCAGTAACTGCAAACCATATATCGTCAACATATTCCGACCTCCCGACACATGTTGGCATATGTTAATGTGTGATACTATTATACCCATCAAAAAGTTTAGACTCACTAGTGTAAATGTAGCCACTTACTTGTCCACTGTTCTAAACTAGCTTTTGCAAAATATTCCATACTGTTTAAAGGTACTGTTTAGTTATGAACTGGTGTATTGTAAAACATATTCGTAACATTGAAAGATTATTGTCATGAGTTCAGTAAATGATTAAAATCTGTGAAAATTGGCGAATTCTTAACAAAACTTTACACCAAAACGAATCTGTTCACATGCACGACATTTGCTCATGCCTTTCGCAATTTGAAGCATCATCCTTGTGCAATTCATCTGCATAAGGTTTTCAGTTGGTTCCCCCAAGTTGGTGGAGAAATTCATCTTCGATGTAACCACATACATATACATAACATATAGTGAGTGCTTTAAGTGAGTCTAAACTTTTGATGGGTAGTATATTATACATTTGTTTGTTTGTTGTTTTACGCCGCACTCAGCAATGCGTCAGCTATATGGCGGCGGTCTGTAAATAATCGACTTTTGGCCAGACAAACCAGTGATCAACAACATGAGCATCGATCTACGCCATTGTGCTGCGATTACATGGGTCAACCAAAGCTCGAGCCTGACCACCCGACCCCGTTAGTCACCTCTTGGGGGTACGACAAGCCGAAGACCCGGGGGCACAATGTGTGAAGCCCATTTGTGGTTACTGAACTAAACTCTGTCAGCAATTCTAACCCGGATGTTAAAGGGTCTGTGACACATGGGTTACTGAAGACTAGTTTTAACCCGGGTCATCACATTCCGTCAGTAACGACGCTGAGTATATATGCCATGCATTTCCAAGATGGTGTGGTCAACCAGTGGGCAACGTATAACCTTGTCTCGCAGTAGGCCTTTGTTTGATTCCAAACATGAGTAAAATCAGTTCGCGAATTCCATTCGCTGTCGTTATACAGATGTACTATTGCCAAACACTTTCACCGACTTTCACCATTAAAGCGCGTAAACCAGTTTTAGCATGTGTCCGCACAACAAAAACATGGAATACATGAGCACTAACGCTTGCTGCGCTGAGGTCCTCATCTTTGGTAAATGCTTCACCATGCATTGAAATCCCAACGGTCGAAAAAGACATAGTTAATAAAAATACCTCATCATGTTCTCAACAGGTTATGAAAATCGATGTCGAGGGACCGGTCATCAATAATGTATTAAATTGACAACAGAAATTAAAGTGAAGCGCATGTTTCTCGTCCAATGAGAGCTCTAGATTCGATCACGTGGACTACATTTATTGCCGACATCATTCTTCGTAAAGGTGCGTGCTGCACGTGCGTATGGCCACGAAGGCATTGCTGGAAGCGCCCGCAGGGAAAGGGAAGCTGTGGCTCGACTATTGCTAAATAAAGACAACTTTTCAACATTTATTCAGCGACAAACTGTCAAGACGGTGAGCTGGTACCTGTTCACCTTCCATCGCCTCACACGCTGCTTGGGTTATTTTCTCCCAAGTGCAGACTTGTATGTATCCCTTGACCGCGGTAATTGTGAAGCGTTTTGAGAATACCCGAGGTGCGGATTTGTAGCATTACATATAAACGGAAAAACGTAACAGTCGATAACATAAAATAAAATAAAAGTTTCTTGAAAAGTTATAAAATTAACTCTAAATAAACATGTAGCATAGCACTTTGCATTAGATCTGACGTCACGTATCGAGCGTCGCACGTGCACTTTGTGCACAATGAACTTACTTTATGCATGATTTTTGACACCTGAAGTTCACGCACTTGATATTGAAAATTGAAGAAGGGTTGGTTATTCTCAAGCTTCTGAATGCTGTGGAAAACACGTTAATTTCAGGGGCGCTGGGGTAGCCTAGTGGTTAAAGCGTTGGCTCGCAATGCCGAAGACCCGGTTTCGAATCCCCACATGGGTACAATGTGTGAAGCCCATTTCTGGTGTCCCCCGCCGTGATGTTGCTGGAATAATACTAAAAGCGGCGTAAAACCAAACTCAGTCAGGCAGTGAGTTAATTTCAATCTAAACCGTGCGTACGTCATACCATGGCTTACAGAAAATCAGCGTCTCCAAGCCGTGGGTTTGCTGGAGACATGAAGTTGGATTTTAATATGCTTTTACATTTAGACAACATCGGTAAAATAACATGGGCATCCCATGTAAGAAACATTTTCTCTCATGGTTTTGATTTTATTTGGATGAACAAAACCATTGGAAATTTCAGTCTCTGTTTATATAGTTTTAAAAACCAAGCTATTGATATGTTCTATCAGGATTGGCATTTTGATACCTTTATGATTGCTCAAGGTATGGACCCGTGAAGATCCGGGGTAGAATAGGTCTTCAGCAACCCATGTGCTTGCCATAAAAAGGCGACTATCTTGTCGTAAGAGGCGACTAACGGGATCGGGTGGTCAGTTTCGCTGACTTGGTTGACACATGTCATCGGTTCCCAATTGCGCAGATCGATGCTCATGCTGTTGATGACTGGATTGTCTGGTCCAGACTCGATTATTTACAGACCGCCGCCATATAGCTGGAATATTGCTGAGTGCGGCGTAAAACTAAACTCACTCACTCACTCACTCAAGATATGAGGCCTTTTTAAAGATTACTTCAGCCTGAAAAAATATTTTTTTATTTTATATTCCAAAGATTTATCAAATTTAGACTTGGTTTGTTAGATCTAATGATAAACGAAGGCAGAAAAATATCCATAGAAAAAAACAGGAGAATTTGTCCGTTATGTAAATCTGCAGTTGAGAATGAAATCCACTGCCAGGTTGTCCATACTACTCCATTCTCAGAAGCAAATACATCCCACACCCGTTTTTGTCAAAAACAACTGCTCTAGCTTTTACATCCTTAATGTCTTCTCAGAATGATAATGTTATTCTTAATCTGTCACTATTTATCAAATATAGTATGAGACTAAGAAATCAACTGTTAAACAATTTAAAACGCTAAAATGAAATTTTACAATTGCCTGTCATTTTGTTCTCTCCATTATGTGTATTGTATATAATATCTGTATATTATTTACAAATGTATATTTGTATGTGGGCCGGTGGCCTTAAATACAAGGAACTCTTTTGACTTTGACTTCACTTTGACAACCACATTCGGCTGACCCATCTGAGGAATCGATTCCAGACTGCCAGTGGACTGCTCGGATCATTCCTGGCTTACGTCCAATCAGTTCCAGGACTGTACGGAACCGACTGAGGGAGCACAACATCCGGCCCCGACGGCCTGCAATACGTCCAATTTTGCTTCAACGTCACCGACAGGCACGTCTTGCCTGATGCTGACAACATCTACGGTACAGAAGACAAGATTGGGATGGTGTTTTGTTCACTGATGAGTAGAGATCTGGACAGCTCAGATGGCAGTGCAAGGGTGTACAAACGTCGACGGGAACGGTATGCTGACGCATGCGTTGTTCAGCGTCGACAGTTTGGTGGCAACAGCGTTATGATATGGGGAAACATCACATCTAATGGTCGGACACAACATTGTATTGTCAATGACAATCTGACAGGTCTGCGATACAGGGATGAGATCATTGGGGTTTATGTGCAGCCGTTCATTCAAGGACAGAGACGTAACTGAGCAGGATAATGTCCGTCCATATGTCGCTTGTGACAGATTTCCTTAGACAGCAGAAGATTCCGCTACTCCCCTGGCCAGATGTTTCTCCGGACCTGTCCCCTATCGAGCACAACTGGGATTAAATGGAGAGACGTTTACGTCAAGCCCAGAATCAGCCATTGACGTTATCTGAATTGGGACAAGCTTTGGTTCAGACATGGAACAACATTTCCCAAGCTTTCTGCAATCGCTTTGTGTCGTCTATGCGTCGTCGTTGTCAAGCATGTATCAACGCCAATGGTGGACACACAGGATACTGAATTTGTGAACTGACTTTTGACACGACATCTCTTCAAGGGCGTGTCACGATGCCTAATGTCAAAGCATACAGATTTTTTTATTATCCTGTACAGAGTTAAACAGTGATTAGGGGCAACACCACAAATCATCATTTTGCAGTAAAAATGTCCTAACATCAAATAATGCACAGTAACTCCAGTAGTATGCGTATGCATAAGGTCATCATCGCCATCATCATCATCATCATCATCGTCATCATTGTTCTTTATAGATACATATATATGAATGCAGCAAAGAAATTGATCATGGCACAATCTAACTGACTCAACATCTGCTCAGGACCCTTGCCCGTTCTTACAAGCAGGCCAGCCAGTGAATGTCCGTTACAGTGATGACAGAACACGGCGCTTTGCCCCAATGAAACTAATACGTACCTAATGTCCTTATCTACACCCTTCACCCCTCAGACATAATCTGATTGTGCCGCTCATGCATATTTATCGGGTTGAGATCTTAGTACTCGCTGCCTCCGCACAATAAGATGTAAGGGTTTCTTACTGCAGTACGTCCAGAACGACACTCCGCGAACTTCGAACGGCCCTTGAAATGACTAACAAGAAGTCGACATCGGCATCCTTGCGGTGTGCTTTGACTATTTAGCAGGCTCATAAACAAGTTCATTGTCAGAGACACCTTCAACCTTTTTACACCCACATCAAACGCAATATCAAGTTAATACAGTTCAGACGTTTAATGGCTACTTGTGAAATGTCAATGGTCTTAAAGTGAAGTCATCCTGTGCACATCTATATATGGAAGGCTCTCCAATTTTGTGAGCGTTTGGCGTCCATTTTGAGGTGCTATTTTCCTCACAAATTCGATTTTAAGATATACATGTATATGGTAAAATGTATTTTATGTTTTATAATTATTTTTAAATTGGTGATTTATAAAGAATGCATTTTGTGGTATCCAAAATATATATTCGAATTTGTGGCATAATTTATCGTGTATGTTTTTGTGATAATTATATATCGTTTTGCATGTTTTTTTGTGATATCAAAATTAGATATTCTAATTTGTGGTATAATTTTATCGTTTTGCATGTCTTTTTGTGATATCAAAATTAGATTTTTCCAATTTGTGGTATAATTTTATCGTTATGCATGTTTTTATATGATATCAAAATATAATACGAATTTGTGATATAATTTATTCCTTTGGTATGGTTTTGGTTTATTCTTGCTTCCAGCCTTGAATATATCACTTATCGTTATATATATGTACAGTACAAGTGAACGAGATGGAGTTGATCACAACGGTGATTCATTACTCCCCGTGTCATAATGTGATAACGTAGCATGCCGTTAAATGGCGTTGTCCCACAAAAGCAATGACATTTAAGGCCCATCTCCGGTGGGTCTCACCTACCTTCTTTACTGAACCCAGAGTCATTTATTGTGACTGACATCTAGTTTGGAATAGAGACAAAAAACCAGTTCAGACTTTTAATGGCCATTCCTGAAATGTCAGTGGCCTCAGACTGAAATTATCCTGTAAACAAATATTTCTCAGCTCACAAGGCTCTCCAATATCGTGAACGCTTGGCGCCTTGTTAAGAGGACCAATTTTACTTACAAAATGTGATTTTAATATATCATAAAATAATTAATGGTATCATAGATTATTTTGGGATGTCGCAAATTTGAGTTTAACATCTAACTAAAACATTTATGAAATCTCGACATGTAACTTGTGATATATACTATTCACAGTTTGCTAAGGATCACAAAAATTCACAACTTAACTGAAACGTAGATGAATAATTTGAAATTGTATCCATTTAAAACTGGAAAAATAATGATATGGTAACACCTCTTTAGGCAAACAGCCACTTTAATCTAACCTTATGCACAACATGCAATGACATACTGAAACCTAGGATCCATGCCTATAATAAGCTTAGATATTTAAACCAAATTTGACCCCACATCGTAGTTTTCTGTTGAATCCATGATTTGATCCTTAGCAAAGTGTGAACAGTATATTAGATGTAGTTCTTTGCTATAACTTTTGTGTCTAGTTAGTGATGCATTAAAATATCGAGTAATATAGGTGACATCAGAATGTAATGGAACATATGAATGAAACATTTTGTGGCATCAGTATTCGAGCTTTTGATATCTACATATATTCCTTTAATTGACATCTAACTATCTCCACATCAGCAAGTGAATTATTAATACAATCATTTATAAAGTGAACAATAAAGAAGCGTCAAATTCGTTCCGCCATTAAGCCGATTATATGTTTTTATACATTTGTTTGAAATATGCTTGCATAAGGATTCGACCCTACGTATCCTTCGCAAATACTTAAACCATCTCTCAACTGTCTGATTACCGAAGGTGTAAATGCTCAACTAAATCAAACAAATGGTTTTTGCACCAGCTTGGTGTATGTGTCTTGTACAGTTCATGTGTTATAACAATCTTGTCACTTCTTTGAGTGGTATGTTTAACAGTTGGAGAGTCAGATAAGGACACACTTTATGGTTGAAGAACTTCCCCTGAACATCACCTGGATAAAGAAGAATAAAGAAGTTATGCATCCATAAAGTTTGTCCATATCTAATCGTGGCGCTCTTCAGTGTACGTTAACTATGCACGATTGCCGCGCGCTGTGCAGCTTGGATTCACGTTGTTGAGATAGGGTATGTACATGTGTATATCTGTGTTAGCATTTAAAGATAAGCTTTTATAGCATTCATCAAGTTTATCCCCCGCACATCGCCTGTATCTCCATGCGGATAAGAGACGGACAGAAATGTTACTGAGAGTCATGTTTGCATTACCCAATATTGTATAACACAAAGATAAAGAAGCTGTCGCTATCGTAAAATCGTTTCCGTGAAACAGCGATGACATGCAAGCAGACACGTTACATGCATTTCATCGATAACTATCCCAATAAAACATAAATAACATGCCTGTGTAAATCATTACTGATTATTTACTGAAGGTCGAAAGTATTGCTGCCCGAAGGCAACACTCTGTTGCAACGGAGGCTGTTTCTTTGTGGATATGGAGAGGGACGGAATAGGGCGAAGTTGGCCGAAATCATAGAAAAGAGACCTCTTCAGTTATGATTGGGATTCCCGCTCGTTGAATACTACGTCGCCAGCTGGGTCCTTCCCTAGGTTGTCCCACTATCAGAGCAAGTTAACTTTCGAAACTGAAACAAATGAAAAACAACGAAAAAGGGTTAGTCCACACGAAAAAGAGATGTTATATTCAGTATAGCAGTTCTAATATAGCACATGTCATATAGAGAACTGTGCAAAAGATAATCTTCATCACTCGTGCTTTTAAAGCTTCTGACTCAAGGTATGGGTACAATGTGTGAAGCCCATTTCTGGTGTCCCCGCCGTGATGTTGCTGGAATATTGCTAAAAGCGGCGTAAAACCAAACTCAGTCAGTCAGTCAGTCTGACTCAAAGTCAGAAATGCTCAGGGTTCACCATGTCTCGTGAGAATATTCGAGACATTTCTTACGTCCGACATGTTTCATTAAAAGATTTCTAACAACGATTAAGTCTTGGGTTCACCACTATCAACCTGAGACGAAACATAAATCAACTGAAGTCTTATCCTTCCGAGAAGGCAAGGTTTGGCATCGTGTTGAGATCGGCTTTCTGGGATAACTTCTTTAAGTGGCATATAGAAGCTGGTATGATGAACACTTTTTATGGATAGACAACTTCGGTGTAGATCCTAAAGGTGTTAGGTTCTACACCGAAACGTCGCACCTATTGCAACATAGAAGTTGTCTATCCGTAAAGATTGTTCCTCTTCATCATACCAGCTAAAAAAGCCACCTTAAGAAGTTACCCCAGAAATCCGAAGCCAACACCATGCAAAACTTTGCCTTCTTGGAAGGAGGAGACTCTAGCTCCACCGATTTTCAGGGATAAGTAAATGATTCTATGGCTGCCTACTTCCCGATAGGGTAGAGCATAAGTGACATATATGGCAAATTTGCCTAGGCATCTGAGTTGAAAATCAAAGACTAAACATAGGGCAAAAGTCACTAAGGGCGTCGTGCTCTCCAGGAAAGGGGCGGTGGGGGGTAGCCTGGTGGTTAAAACGTTGGCTCGTCACGCCGAAGACCCGGGTTCGATTCCCCACATAGGTGCAATAAGTGAAGTCCATTTCTGGTGTCACCCGTGGTGATATTGCTGGAATATTGCTGAAAGTGGCGTAAAACCATACTCACTCACTCACACTCATTTCATCAGGACAAACCACCTTCTGCACAGGTTTGTAGTCATGACTGTGTTTTGAATTCATTACAAATCCCCCGTAATGCCCACATTTGGTACCCTCAGCATTTTATATCTCTTTCCAAACTTGAAGGCAAGCATTGTGGAAGTGATTCTGCTATAGAAAACTTTTTACACCACGAGGAAAATCCTTCCACATCAGAGGGATCCAGGTAAATAGAAGTGAGAGGATTCTGTTGAATAGCAGGGTGCCACTTCCTCCTTCAACGCAGGCTCGAGGATTTTCAGCCACCTTTCGTAAACGCTCTTATTTCAAGCACCAATAACACTGACGCTGTGGCCCCTAGTGGAATATAGCATAATAATCGCCAAATTATGAATCATTCCAGCGAATGAAGAGCAGACGACTTTTCAGTTATATTCAAACCGAATGTTTTTCGTATTTTTATTTTCGCATTTTCCTCCGCACATTTCCTCCCTCACAAGTTTTACAAGGGGATGAAAAACGCATGAAATGATATAAGCTTGACATATTTCATGATACTACTTCATGATTCCAAAACGCGATATGTTTTACCTCACTACGTGAAAACATGTGACGATGCAGTTAATTCTCGGTTTAAACCAGGTTGGGTCGACTTTCAGTTCAACGTGCACACTGATTATCGCACACGATTTCCACAGCAGTTTGGGATTCAAATTACATTTTACATGTCCGTAAAAAATATGTTAATTATCCTATTAATGAGTTCAGAAAAATACCTACCAAGTCGTTTGGAGCCATTAATGGATTTTAAAGTTTTAGAATCATTGTTTTTCTCGCTCCTGACAAACACTCATATCCAGTTAACCTCGTTAATCCGTCCAATTTGTTTCCCACGAACGCTGATATGCAGTGAACCTCGGTAATCCGTTCACGCGTGTTTTCTGGACAAGCGTGTATATGCAGTGAAACTCGTTAATCGGTCAGAATCGGTGCTACGTTGTCAAGCACAGCGCCATTGGCCGGAATAGGATATTTTATAGCCGCTTCTCGAAATCAATTTCCAAATGTCTGTGGTGCTTAGATTCTGTGACGCCGTAGACCCGGGTTCGAATCCCCACATGGTACAATGTGTGATGCCCATTTCTGGTGTCCCTCGCCGTGATATTGCTGGAATGTTGCTAAACGCGGCGTAAAACTAAACTCACTCACTCAGATTCTGTGAGTGGTAATGGTTAAAATGCCTTCGGAACACATGGATCCTGCCAGCCTTTCCAATAAGCGATGATAGCTAAGGTGACCGGAACTCCCATACTTGAACATTGACTTATGGCGGTCGCTACGGTCGTTTTGTGGAAAAGGGCCTTCTTCTTGTGTTTGTCTTCTTCATGGTTCCCTTTCTTGGATTAGATTTGAAAAAGTAACTGAATCGGATATAAAATATACACAAAAATGTCTTTAAAATAGTTTCAACATGCATGTTCCTCCACGCGGTCCTTGTGAAAGGAGGGATGGGTGAATTTATTTTTACGCCGCTTTTGCAACAGTCCAACAATATCAGGGAGGGGACATATGGAGGTAGCATAGTGGTTAAAGCGTTTGCTCGTCACGCCGAAGACCCGGGTTTGATTCCAAATAAGGGCACTCTTTGAAGCCCATTTCTGGTGTCTCATGCGAAATCTTGTGCGTGAAACTAAACTCTCTCACTCAAATAGATACAAACCGTTGCATGCATGAACACAGACACTTTAAATAGTATTGCAGCAAGATATTAGTTTCGGATGAGTGAGTGAGTTTAGTTTTACGCCGCACTCCAGCTATATTCCAGCTATATGGCGGCGGTCTGTAACTAGTCGAGTCTGGACCAGACAATCCAGGGATCAACAGCATGAGCATCGATCTGCGCAATTGGGAACCGATGACATGTCATGCCAGCGAGCCTGACGACCCGATCCCGTTAGTCACCTCTTACGACAAGCATGGGTTACTGAAGGTTCATTCTATAACTCACCTACACCTATAATTCACCTACACTTTCAGTGAGTGAGTGTGTTTTTACGCCGTCTTAGTAATATCCCAGCAATATCAAAGCAGGGGATACCACAAATGGGTTTAACACATTGTATCCAGGCTACCCCATGACCCGTACTACAGCAGTAAGTGAGAACGAAAGTTATATAACCAGAAGAACTCGTTTATTTTCAGTTTAGAAGATTTTTGAAGAAGGAGATCAGTATACTGAGACCAGACTTCACATAATTTCGTACTGTGTACCGAGACAACAGTGTTTCACTATGTCAGCGATGGATAACGCGATTTATCGGGTAAACTGAACATTAACAGAGGCAGTTCATGATAACCTCCGTTCTGATAGGGCCCATTTCAACGTTGCCAGGACGAGGAACCAGGACTTCAGGAGTATAAAATATCTGCGCTGTTGGTTTTTTCAGCATTCCTCTAAACATCCTTGTTAATCAAAACAACGAAATAATACTGATAATCTAAAAAACATAGTTTGTTTTGTTAAAAAAGAATTGTTGAGAAAACAAAATGCTTTCTCCATGACTATACTGGGCTGATTGACCGAGATGACTGTAGTGGGATGTTTGCCTGAGAACACAAAACGCCATTGCGCTTCCTCCATGGCTATCCATGACTATACTGTGATGATTGACCGAGATGACTGTAGTGGGATGTTTGCCTGAGAACACAAAACGCTGTACATGACGCTTTCTTCCATGACTATACTGGGATGATTGACCGAGATGACTGTAGTGGGATGTTTGCCTGAGAACACAAAACGCTGTACATGGCGCTTTCTTGACTCTGTTTTGATTGACCGAGATGACTGGAGTTTGAGAACACGACGCTGTATTGCTTCCATGCATATACTGTGATGATTGACCGAGATGACTGTAGTGGGATGTTTGCAGCGAGATCACACAAAACGCTATTGAGAACATGACCGACAAAACGCACAAAACGCTGTACATGGCGCTTTCTTTCATGGCTATACTGGGATGATTGACCGAGATGACTGTAGTGGGATGTTTGCTGAGAACACAAAAACGCCATTGCGCTTCCATGACTATACTGATGATTGACCGAGATGACTGGAGTGGGATGTTTGCTTGAGAACACAAAACGCTGTACATGGCGCTTTCTTTCATGGCTATACTGTGATGATTGACCGAGATGACTGTAGTGGGATGTTTGCCTGAGAACACAAAACGCCATTGCGCTTTCTCCATGACTATACTGTGATGATTGACCGAGATGACTGGAGTGGGATGTTTGCTTGAGAACACAAAACGCTGTACATGGCGCTTTCTTTCATGGCTATACTGGGATGATTGACCGAGATGACTGTAGTGGGATGTTTGCCTGAGAACACAAAACGCCATTGCGCTTTCTCCATGACTATACTGTGATGATTGACCGAGATGACTGTAGTGGGATGTTTGCCTGAGAACACAAAACGCCATTGCGCTTTCTCCATGACTATACTGTGATGATTGACCGAGATGACTGGAGTGGGATGTTTGCTTGAGAACACAAAACGCTGTACATGGCGCTTTCTCCATGACTATACTGGGATGATTGACCGAGATGACTGGAGTGGGATGTTTGCCTGAGAACACAAAACGCTGTACATGGCGCTTTCTTTCATGGCTATACTATGATGATTGACCGAGATGACTGTAGTGGGATGTTTGCTTGAGAACACAAAACGCTGTACATGGCGCTTTCTCCATGACTATACTGGGATGATTGACCGAGATGACTGTAGTGGGATGTTTGCCTGAGAACACAAAACGCTGTACATGGCGCTTTCTCCATGACTATACTGTGATGATTGACCGAGATGACTGTAGTGGGATGTTTGCCTGAGAACACAAAACGCTGTACATGGCGCTTTCTTTCATGACTATACTGTGATGATTGACCGAGATGACTGTAGTGGGATGTTTGCCCGAGAACACAAAACGCTGTACATGACGCTTTCCATGACTATACTGGGATGATTGACCGAGATGACTGTAGGGGATGTTTGTTCGAGAACACAAAAACGCTGTACATGGCGCTTTCCCATGACTATACTGTTTTGATTGACCGAGATGACTGGAGTGGGATGTTTGTTTGAGGAACACAAAACGCTGTACATGGCGCTTTCTTTTCATGGCTATACTGTGATGATTGACCGAGATGATCACTGTAGTGGATGTTTGCCTGAGAACACAAAACGCTGTACATGGCGCTTTCTTTCATGGCTATACTGTGATGATTGACCGAGATGACTGTAGTGGGATGTTTGCCTGAGAACACAAAACGCTGTACATGGCGCTTTCTTTCATGGCTATACTGTGATGATTGACCGAGATGACTGTAGTGGGATGTTTGCCTGAGAACACAAAACGCCATTGCGCTTTCTCCATGACTATACTGTGATGATTGACCGAGATGACTGTAGTGGGATGTTTGCCTGAGAACACAAAACGCTGTACATGGCGCTTTCTTCCATGGCTATACTGTGATGATTGACCGAGATGACTGTAGTGGGATGTTTGCCTGAGAACACAAAACGCCATTGCGCTTTCTCCGTGACTAGTGGTTAAAGCGTTGGCTCGTCACGCCGAAGACCCAGGTTCGAATCCCCACATGGGTACATTGTGTGAAGCCCATTTCTGGTGTCCCCCGCCGTGATATTGCTCGAATATTGCTAAAAGCGGCGTAAAACCAAACTCAGTCAGTCAGTCACTACCATGGGTATGTTGTAGGAGGCGTGTTTATTGATTGATTTTCCTTCCAGCTTGAAGCGAAAGGATACGAACTAAGTGAAGCGGATGTTAAATATCTGTATAGCACAAGCGTCCATACCTGTATAACACCTGCATATACACTTGGACACGACGATTTTATCAGTGATAGATGGATGGATTGGGGTTTGATGGCGCTGCGCTCAAAGTTTTATATAACTGTTAGCGCTAGCGTGCGCCAGAGAGAGAGAGAGAGAGGGAGAGACTGACCCATGCCAAGAAGCTCAACTGACTGATTGGCCAAGCTAACACCTATTGCTCAATTGTATGTTTTGTTCACATTGAACATTTATCAGCACAAGACAGAACTGCTCAGGTCAGCGAAGGGACGGGTTGTGATAAAAAATAAAGTAAATTAAATATCCACCTGCATGTATCACGGGAAGCGCACAATGATTAGTTCTGAGTATTTGAAGAAGCCTATATAGTAAGTTTGAAGCGTTCCCAAAAGAAAAGAACTTATCATGAACTTTTCGGAGAATGTGTAGACTGAACAACTCCAGGGTACTACAACCCAATATGCCATTCCACCATATTCTAACCCATGGAGAATCTTCTTGATTATTTTTCTGATGTTTATATGGGGAGCCAATTACTGCCTCTCATCTCACATTACATCTCAAGTTACGAGAAGACAAGCAACTGTTTGGAGGTCATTCTGACCCTGGATACTCAGCCGAGGCCTGATTTTGGAAACTTGACCATCGTTGTAGTGAGGTGAGTATCACCATCATTGTCTTTGTTGCTATAATCACTGCTTTTGTGTTATCCTGCCTTTGAATTCGTACTGCCGCTCAATTTTATATATACTGCCACTGTAATATCGTTGTAGGGATTTGTATTAATTTGTAAATATAAATATAAATTCTATTAATAAAATTATTTCATACCAGTGCCGCAGAGACAAATAACCCATTTCTATATGCGTGAGTGAATGAGTATGGTTTTACGCCGCTTTTAGCAAGGTTCCAGCAATATCACGGCGTGGGACACCAGAAATGGGCTTTACACAATGCATGCATGTGGGAAATCGAACCCGGGCCTCCGGCGTGTCCATCGAACGCTTTAACCACTAGGCTACCACACCGCCCCGTTTCTATATGACGTAAACAGGACGCCCTTCCGTACCTTCCAAGGTACATGGTGGTGGTTAATAGCACGTTCTTGTGTAGATTAATATTGATTTTTCGTTTTTTAAATATTTAATAGTGAATGGTCACACTGCAGACAGACCTTTTAACCTACTTTGCTGCGTTTAATTATTTAATACTGACGTATTAAGGGTATTTCACTCAGTGGAACTAATATATTCAGAGCTTAGTAATTGAAGATTTGTCTAGTCATGGCGAGGATTCGGACTTGACAATGTTACATTGTAATTCCACGTGTGACGATAAGGTGACAGTGTGATCTACTCTGAAGCATTACCCTAGAACACAATTCTAAACATAGTCTATTGTATGAGCTCTTTTGAAGACCATGTTCCTGATCGTTGATTTCATCACAGGGCAATTTAAACGTCTCAGATTTCTATTACTTGGGCTTTAAACCCTGACCAGACATGGACAATGCCACTCCCTTGCTAACTTCTTGGTATGACTTTAAGGAATAGTCTCTACATACGTTTCTTTCCAAACAACGGGCAATGGGGTAGCCTAGAGGTTAAAGCGTTGTTAAGCCCATTTCTGGTGTCCCCCACCGTGATATTGCTGAAATATTGCTAAAAGCGGCGTAAAACTAAACTCAGTCAGTCAGTCAGTCTTTCCAAACAACATCGCAAGTCAAAACATTGATTACACAACAGTCTCGTTTCCTGCTGACTGGGTCCCGTCCTATTGCGCAACTTAGTACAATAACGATGGAGAGGGCTTTTCTTAGTTGGATAACTTGTGCCCAATCCTTTTCTTGAATGAATAAAATATGTTTAAAACAAACAAACAATAACCAGTCCAGAATTTTGAGACCAATTCATATAACTGGATACATAAAAAGTAATCAGTATTATTTGATACATCTAAGCACTTGTATATTGCAACACTACGCTTCTTCTAATCCTTGAAAATACGTCGTGCAGCGTGCTCTGTCACAGCGTGTCATTGTCTGAATAGGTTAATGAGACTCATGTTTCGGTTTGACATTTACCTGATAACAAGAAATATCTGCTAAAACAGGGTCCGCTGTACCATTCCGACGAAAACATGACCATCTGTTAATGAGTCACTGTGAAAAGAATACAGTGCCAAAATATAATGGTTTGAAGGCCTTTGTCTATAAATACACTCACACGTGTGCGTGGCGAGAGAGAAAGTTGCGTTTAACGGCTTTACATACTGTTCCAGTTATATCACATCTTCATTTGAATAAGGAAGGAAACCCGGAAGTGACGCAATTATCTACCACTTTTTTTGAAACCCACATGCACAGATTTGGTGCTGACAAACCTATAGACATAATCGGGGCAAACCGGGTTTCGAACCCATATCCTAAATGCCTGGCGACCCGTGAAGATCCGGGGTAGAATAGGTCTTCAGCAACCCATGCTTGCCACAAAAGGCAACTATGCTTGACGTAAGAGGCGACGACGGGATCGGGTGGTCAGGCTCGCTGACTTGGTTGACACATGTCATTGGTTCCCAATTGCGCAGATCGATGCTCATGCTGTTGATCACTGGATTGTCTGGTCCAGACTCGATTATTTACAGACCGCAGCTGGAATATTGCTGAGTGCGGCGTAAAACTAAACTCACTCACTAAATGCTTGGCGCTCTCATCTTTACATAATGAATTGCCCCAGACGACTGGGCTACCCGTGCTTACCCAATGGATGATAATGACAGAATGGTATGGCGCAGCACATTAACTTTTAACTATCAGTGAGTGAGTGAGTATGGTTTTACGCCACTGTTAGAAATATTCCAGCAATATCATGGCGAGGGACACCAGAAATGGGCTTCACACATAGTACCCATGTGGGGAATCGAACCCGAGTCTTCTGCGTGGCGAGCGATCGCATTAACCACTAGGCTACCCCACCACCCCTTTTAACTATTAACCTGTCTAGGCATATTGATTGACTTTAGAAAGTAATAAGCTTATGTTAAATATATTTTATGGTAATGCATAAATTATTATTCCTACATGTAGGTGCCAGATCAAGTCTGGTGTCGTCTTAAACTGCAGTTACTTGTCCTTTCTTACTTAGGATCCGTTAATCGTGTTGGCTCACCAGTATAAACTTCCCAATCTCGTTTGTTAAAGTATGCCAATAATGGTTGTCACCCAATGTGTCAGTTCAATGTGTCGTCCCATACCTTACGAGAATAAACAGACTGTAGGGAATCGGCGTGTTTATTTCATTATCCAATTTCATTAATATTTTAAGTTACAAAATGTTGTTTTTTTGTGACGGTATGTACATAACATCTGATTGCCTTGTTTTCTTACTCCATGTGTAAATATACTCAAATATGTAAAACAAATAGTTTCTGGAGAACAATTGAGAAAAGGATTTGAACAGTGAAATCGATGTCTACAGAATATCTAATTGTTTCCTGCGAACGTTACCTGGTAGCATCCTTTATGTTAGCATCCCATATGTACAAATTGCATTCAAATCTGAACCTTAATGGTCGTTGTTCCTACTTACATCAACAAACGATGAGAGTAATACAGAGCGGAATGATGGTTCCGCAGATATGAATATTTTAAATGGAATTCATGTATACTATAAAGAGACAACAAATGGGCACTCCAAACGCGGGTATCGACTAAAATAGAATCACCGGGTAAAAGTCTCTCTGTATAATGTCGTCCTTCAGAGCGTTTGCAGTTTGTCTGGCCAGTTTATTTTTACGATGTGATAAAGTTCAGTTATTTCTTTAACAGAATATGCCAAACATCTACATCTTAAACAATAAGAATAGTCCAATCGTTACATGTTTAGAAAACATCATGTGGTGTTCAGTTATATATTTCAAAGGACATCTTTCAATGTTTTGACCCGTGAAGATCTGGGTTAGAATTGGTCTCCAGCAACCCATGCTTGTCGTAAGAGGCGACTGTCTAAATCGGGTGGTCACGCTCGCTGACTTGGTTGACATATGTTATCGTATCCCAATTGCGTAGATCGATGATTATGCTGTTGATGATTGGATTGTCTAGTCCAGACTCAATTATTTACCGACCGCCGCCATATAGCTGGACTATTGTTGCTGAGTGTGTCGTTAAACAACAAACCAACCAACCTATTACCAGCAAACCTGTATGTAACAACGACCCCTTTGCAATGAGGTTGCGCGTTGTCATCCATGAGGATGAGGCTTAGTCCGAGCGTTCCAACACACGGTCTCAGGCACACAACCGTACGGTCTCGCGAAGACAACCGTACGTTCTCACATACACAATCGTACGTTCTCGCGACACAACCAGATTGTTGTCCGCGTAGAACGCGTCTGTACATGGTATCGTGCCCGCTGTCGGACATGGTGATAGGTTCTTCAGGCTTCTGATCCCACCCACATCATGGTTCAGTCCCCGCCATGTTACCGACTTCAGCTACGTAGGAATCCTTAAATGTTTCTCCTTGTCTTTGTCACATTCGGGTACGACGAGCTGGCAAGTCCGTGGTGTCGGGTCAATAGCATGCGAATGCACGCCCTACGTTATCCCAGACCCACCTCTCGCACACGATTACGCACTGTCTGAGCCGAAACATTAACGTCTCAGGCGTTCCACAGGTGTTTCTATGCATCTGCCCAATTTTGCTGTCGCCAAACGACGTCTTTGTCTCTGAAGGTTCATAAGTGTATCCAGGTGTTGCAATCCTCAGTAGCAAATGTTGTTGTGCTATCTGATAATGCTGTGCATCGATTCTGCCACGATAAATCTAAATAGGTTTCAAGGACCTCTTTGCAAATCATGACCACGTACGTTCATCTCAAAAGTAAGGTCCTTCAGAGGAGGTCCTTCAGAGTAGATCCTTAAGAGGTTCCCCAATCATGGTGTACCGGTACAGTTTAATGCTTATTGTCTTAGATTTTTCTTTGATGATATTTTGATATAATCAAAACGTGATCCCCAGCCGATTTTGATTTGTGGATGTAAAATGCGTTAAACCTACGATTTTCCTGAAAATATTTGAAACCTTCCGTTACTTTACTCCACATGAAAGTAAAACAATCCCTGAAAAGACGATTTCGTCTTGACTTACAGATAGTCTACATCATATGCATAGTGTTAGTAGCGTTGAGAGAGGTCATTGTGACCTTAAGTTCCAGTTTCGTGTTTGAAATCAATACTTCATTGACATATTCACGTTCTGTACCAATTAAACATTAACTTACATAAAAATGTTCTCATCAATATTTCACTGTTTCGCTTGCAGCGGGCTATTTACACGAACTAAACCTTTGTATGGTTTGCTGCAATACCAGAAAAGATGTAATTCTGTACAAATGTCTTCATGTATTTACACGTTATGCACGTGTTACACAAACATACTGACGACAGTGTCTCGGAGCTGAGAACAAGTACCAGTCAACTGACCCGGATTATGGTTCCAATTGACTTGATATATAGCATGGGAAAAACTCAAATACAAATGGACCATGTTTTTACTGTTGGCCAACGTTAAACGAAATATTGACTATGTCTTTTAATTTCATACAATTTTAAGTAAACAATGACGTTTACCACAAATGTAGTTATAATAAAATTTTGACATTTGATTTAATACAATTAAAACAATAGTGTTTACTTTAACTATAATGATAACAAAACTGTGACGTTTACTTTAACTATAATTATATAAAAATGGCATTTACCTTAAATACAATGATAACATAGCAATGGCGTCTACTATAACTTTAAAGTAGTACGTACCCGTGAAGGTCCGGGTTAGAATTGGCCTTCAGTATCCAATGCTTGTCGTAAGAGGCGACTAACGGGATCGGGTGGTCAGGCTCGCTGGCTTGGTTGACACATGTTATCGGTTCCCAATTGCGCAGATTAACGCTCATGCTGTTGTTCAATGGATTGTCTGGTCCAGACTCAATTATTTACAGACCGCCGCCATATAGCTGGAATATTGCTGAGTGCGGCGTAAAACTAAACTCACTCACTCACTCACTTAAAGTATTACGGTTATATTCAGCTGTGAGCAATATTACAGCAAAATAGCCGCAGGGGACTCGAGATACCGGCCTCCAAAGTTGTACCCTTGTTGAAAACCTCCATCTCTTAACGTGGTAATGACTCTTATTGGTCATTGGTTGATGACGTAACTCGATTGAAATAAGGAACAATTAAGTCTATACCCTATTCACATCAGTAAAACATCAGCTGCACCAGTTCTAAAGCTTTCCGTGTCATCGACCGTCATTTGTTTGGTCGTCCGGCTAAACCTAGCCCTTGTTAAACAATATCATAGTAGCAGAGAATAGCGGCAGTACAATTGGGATACAATCAGATATTCGACCCATTATGGGTTACAACTGAAATATTATTACAAAAATAAATCAATGACGCCATTAACGTATTTATGATACCAGTATTATTGTTTCACTGTTGGACCCATGCAATTTGACCATTCAAGACTGCATTTTGTCGCCGTACAGTGTACATTGGTGATTTTCAGCAGGCGTTCCTGCCGTTCTGAGGTTAACCAAACACAGAGGACAATAAATGCAACATGGAACAGGAGTACGCATCGTATTAGAGTGAATGCGTGAGTGAGTTGGGTTTAACACCCCTTTCAACAATTATATCACGGTGTGCCAGTTTTAAATTGGAGGAAGGCTCAGCGAGACACATGTCGAAGACAGACAGATATTTTTATTTTTGTCTCACTTGTTTGTACAACCAATCGCTCAGCGATTTATGAGAGACACTTCTGCATAAAAACTAAAGACATATATAATATAAAATATATAAAAAATATATATACATGCACACGTTATTTGTGTAAAATATCACGACGTATATTAAGAATCTTATTGCAGGCCTTGGCACTATTAAAGGTTAGGACCGGGTTGCTAAGTAAAGCATAAAACTGTTCCTGTGGAGATAAAAATGCAAACCCTCTAACTTGCTACAGCAGGGCAAAAATAGTTCAGACCCAACGGTGTCGTATAAAGGACAGAAAAGTAAAACGTGCATTTCATCTTCTATAATGTTAACACAATTAAAACAGTATCTATGGTTAAAATGCAGGCTCTCAAAACGTCCTGTTTCAACCCTCAGTGGCGCTACCCCACACCTAAACTTAGCAAGAGCGGCTCTATGTGATCTCGGTAGAGGGTGAGTGAGGTAGCTCTCATATTGATATTGCTCCTTGAACTGCCTCTAATGTCGAAGATTGCTGAGACCGGTTGATGAACGGTTGTGGTCAGGATTAGCATTTTGTTTATCACTCCAGTTAGACATATATACTAGGCACATAAAGAAACTGTGCATACAAAAAATTAAAATCTAAATTTATCAAACCTGTGTAGACACATAAGGATTTAAACTCAGAGATTAGTGACATGTATCCAACATGCATGCATGTGCCACGTTCCGTGACGTCAGTGGGTTCGTCCTTGAGACGTGCAATACGTTGTTACACGTGCATTCCGGGATAAGAAACAGAGCAAATGAATGCCACACAATACTGTCACTTTGGAAAGCTCAACCCCTGCCCTTGCGATCGTTCAAAAAATTAAACGGCTATTGAAACGCATAGCATGCCAAGGCTCACGACTGCACAACGTCATGAGGCCATTGGGATGGTCCGTGGGGGAATGTCTCAACGACAAGTGGCTGCACATTTCCACTGCCACCGGAACACCATGTCCGCACTGGTGAGACGCTACCAGATCACAAATGACGTCATCGATCGGCCACACCAAGACAGGACATATGGATAAGGGTGACCCATCTTCGTCACAGGTTTCAGACTGCAGTGATGACTGCCCGAACCATCCCAGGACTTGGCCATATCCACCCCAACACAGTTCGACAACGTTTACGTCATCACGGGATCAGACCACGACGTCCCGCCATACGGCCTATCCTGACACAACGTCATCGACAAGCTCGCCGAATGTGGTGCCGAAATCATGTCCGCAGACCCTTGTTTTGGTTGAGAAATGTTTTTACAGATGAGTCCAGGTTTAACATTTCCCATAGTAATGGACGTCAACGTGCCTATAGACGCGTGGGAGAACGTTATGCACAGGCCTGTGTCTTGGAGAGGAATCGCTATGGTGGTGGTTCCGTGATGATTTGGGGTGGAATAACAGCACGCCAAAAAAAAATTCCTTTGGTGATTGTTCAGGGCAAGTTAACTGGTGTGGGCTACATGGATCAGATTCTTCGACCTGTGGCAATTCCTTTTCTGCAACGTCATGGCCCTGGGTTAACATTCCAACAGGACAATGCCCGCCCTCATACGGCAAGGGTTGCTATGGATTTCTTGCAACACCACAACGTTGACTTACTGCCCTCTGCAAATTCACCGGATCACTCCCCGATAGAGCATGTTTGGGACGAGATGGATCGACGTCTACGCCGTCTTCCTCATCCGCCAGATAACGTCCTTGACCTTGCAACAGAACTTGAGAGAATCTGGCGTGACATCCCACAAGCCTTCCTTGCACGTTTGATAGGCTCTATGCGTCGTCGATGCACTGCTGTTCTCAATGCCGATGGTGGACATACCCGTTATTGAGCTTGTCCCGCTTTTGGACTCGTGACGTCATTGTGATTGACTTTTCAATTGAAATTCTCCCGACTTGTTATGGTCTCATGATCCCTCCATTAAAGTTTATATGTACCTTTGACATTGTTATCGTACTTATCAACTGGGATAATATTTTGACAATGCACAGTTTGTTTATGTGGCTAGTATAGTTTTCAAAAGATATTCTTGCAACTGTCTTAGATAAAAGGCGGCTTTCTAACGTTTCACAGGCTGTTACGTGACCCATTCCATTGTCCTCAAGATATTCCCTAACACGCCGAGCCCAGCACTTTCTGTTCATGTTCTTAGCCCAGATGAATACGCGTTTGTTCATCCTTCTTTCGTTCATGTTGACTAACCGTGCAGATGTTCTGGTTACTGCTGTCCACTGTCCCCCAACTGGGGGTGTCCAACCTGAATCACCGTTCACACTGAGATTAGAGGTGTATTTCTCTACGCCCATAAAAAATCGTATCGCTCTGTGGTGAAGGGCGTTGACTGCAGAATGTTAAATGGTTCCCCATATCCCCGCACCGTAGTCTAGAATCGGCCAAACCATCGAGTCGTAAAGCTTAGTGTATACATTGAAAGGCATTCCTCCAAGGTGCTTGAATTTAGCGGTGAGTAAACCTAAGGCTCTGTTTGGTGACTTCACCGCACACTTCACCATTGCGTTATAGTTCAGATGTTCTGACAGCATGATTCCAAGGACATACGTCCAGTTCTCTCCCCCCTCAAAGTTGAAGGCGATTTCAGTCTGTGGCACTGAAGGTCCTCTGAAGTGGACAACCTTTTATTTATTCCTGTTCACCGACACCGTGTTCTTATGGCACCAGCCGTGTAGTATAGATAACATAAAATTCAGGTCATTCTCTGATTCAGCAATTAACACAATATCTCCGGCATAGGCGAGGATGGAGATAACTTCGTTTCCTACGTGTACGCCTCTTCTACATTCTTGTATAGCGATTTTATAGCCGAGAGCATCTACCCCCTGTACACCAGTTGCATAAAGCCACCATGAAACTGTATCTCTGACCATGAAACTGTACTCGGCCATGAAACTGTATTGTCTGACCTTGAAACTTTTTTTGTCTGACTATGAAACTGTATCTCTGACCATGAAACTGTACTCGGCCACCATGAAACTGTATCTCTGACCATGAAACTGTACTCGGCCACATGAAACTGTATCTCTGACCATGAAACTGTACTCGGCCACAATGAAACTGTATTGTCTGACCATGAAACTCTATCTCTGACCATGAAACTGTATTGTCTAACCATGAAACTGTATTGTCTGACCATGAAACTGTATCTCTGACCATGAAACTGTACTCGGCCACAATAAAACAGTATTGTCTGACCATGAAACTACTCAGCGACCATGAAAATGTATTGTCTGACCATCAAACTGTATTGTCTGACCATGAAACTGTATTGTCTGACCATGAAACTGTATTGTCTGACCATGAAGCTGTACTCAGCGACCATGAAACTACACTGATTGACGATGAACTACACCGATTATGAAATTGTGTTTACTGACCATGGAATTGCATTGTCTGACCATGAAACTGTACTCGGCCACCATGAAACAGTATTGTCTGACCATGAAACTGTATCTCTTACCATGAAACAGTATTGTCTTACATGAAACCATATTGTCTGACCATGAAACTGTATTGTCTGACCATGAAACTGTATTGTCTGACCATGAAGCTGTACTCAGCGACCATGAAACTACACTGATTGACGATGAACTACACCGATTATGAAATTGTGTTTACTGGCCATGGAATTGCATTGTCTGACCATGAAACTGTACTCGGCCACCATGAAACAGTATTGTCTGACCATGAAACTGTATCTCTTACCATGAAACAGTATTGTCTTACATGAAACCATATTGTCTGACCATGAAACTGTATTTGGTTTCCTACGCGTACGCCTCTTCCCAGTGCGGTAATAGTATCTAAAATTTCATTAATGTATAGATTAAAAGCAGTGGTGATAAGATACATCCTTGTTTTTTAGTCCTCGGTTGACATAAGAACTCTGTCCTAGTCTCGTTAACTTGCACACCATTCTACATTCTTGTATAGCGATTTTATAGCCGAGAGCATCTTCCCCTGTACACCAGTTGCATATAGCCACCATGAAACTGTATCTCTGACCATGAAACTGTACTCGGCCATGAAACTGTATTGTCTGACCTTGATACTGTTTTGTCTGACCATGAAACTGTATCTCTGACCATGAAACTGTACTCGGCCACCATGAAACTGTATCTCTGACCATGAAACTGTACTCGGCCACATGAAACTGTATCTCTGACCATGAAACTGTACTCGGCCACAATGAAACTGTATTGTCTGACCATGAAACTCTATCTCTGACCATGAAACAGTACTGTCTAACCATGAAACTGTATTGTCTGACCATGAAACTACATTGTCTGACCATGAAACTGTATCTCTGACCATGAAACTGTACTCGGCCACAATAAAACAGTATTGTCTGACCATGAAACTACTCAGCGACCATGAAAATGTATTGTCTGACCATCAAACTGTATTGTCTGACCATGAAACTGTATTGTCTGACCATGAAACTGTATTGTCTGACCATGAAGCTGTACTCAGCGACCATGAAACTACACTGATTGACGATGAACTACACCGATTATGAAATTGTGTTTACTGACCATGGAATTGCATTGTCTGACCATGAAACTGTACTCGGCCACCATGAAACAGTATTGTCTGACCATGAAACTGTATCTCTTACCATGAAACAGTATTGTCTTACATGAAACCATATTGTCTGACCATGAAACTGTATTGTCTGACCATGAAACTGTATTGTCTGACCATGAAGCTGTACTCAGCGACCATGAAACTACACTGATTGACGATGAACTACACCGATTATGAAATTGTGTTTACTGGCCATGGAATTGCATTGTCTGACCATGAAACTGTACTCGGCCACCATGAAACAGTATTGTCTGACCATGAAACTGTATCTCTTACCATGAAACAGTATTGTCTTACATGAAACCATATTGTCTGACCATGAAACTGTATTTGGTTTCCTACGCGTACGCCTCTTCCCAGTGCGGTAATAGTATCTAAAATTTCATTAATGTATAGATTAAAAAGCAGTGGTGATAAGATACATCCTTGTTTTAGTCCTCGGTTGACATAAGAACTCTGTCCTAGTCTCGTTAACTTGCACACACCATTCTACATTCTTGTATAGCGATTTTATAGCCGAGAGCATCTTCCCCTGTACACCAGTTGCATATAGCCACCATGAAACTGTATCTCTGACCATGAAACTGTACTCGGCCATGAAACTGTATTGTCTGACCTTGATACTGTTTTGTCTGACCATGAAACTGTATCTCTGACCATGAAACTGTACTCGGCCACCATGAAACTGTATCTCTGACCATGAAACTGTACTCGGCCACATGAAACTGTATCTCTGACCATGAAACTGTACTCGGCCACAATGAAACTGTATTGTCTGACCATGAAACTCTATCTCTGACCATGAAACAGTACTGTCTAACCATGAAACTGTATTGTCTGACCATGAAACTACATTGTCTGACCATGAAACTGTATCTCTGACCATGAAACTGTACTCGGCCACAATGAAACAGTATTGTCTGACCATGAAACTACTCAGCGACCATGAAAATGTATTGTCTGACCATGAAAATGTATTGTCTGACCATGAAACTGCATTGTCTGACCATGAAGCTGTACTCAGCGACCATGAAACTACACTGATTGACGATGAACTACACCGATTATGAAATTGTGTTTACTGGCCATGAAACTGTATTGTCTGACCATGAAACTGTACCCAGCGACCATGAAACTACACTGATTGACGATGAACTACACCGATTATGAAATTGTGTTTACTGACCATGGAATTGTATTGTCTGACCATGAAACTGTATTCAGCCACCATGAAACTGCACTGATTGACGATGAACTACACAGATTATGAAATTGTGTTGACTGGCCATGAAACTGTATTGTCTGACCATGAAACTGTACCCAGCGACCATGAAACTACACTGATTGACGATGAACTACACCGATTATGAAATTGTGTTGACTGGCCATGGAACTGTACTCAGCGACCATGAAACTGTACTTAATAACCAATCATCACAATGTCATCAATCTAAACATTGAACTGTAAACACTATCCGTTAACGGGAATGCCTTTTTGAGGACCTAGTCCTTTTTGAATCTGTCCTGACTGTCCATGAAACCGGACCAAGACTAGTGGTGGCTGACGTTTTGTGGGAGAGTGGTAAATAGAGTGGTGGCTGAACTGTAAATGCTGTCTTAATTTTTTTTCAGGTTTCTTCATTTCTCACCTGATTGAGTTGAAACGTCTATCCGGCAACTAAGCAAAACATTTGGAACGACTAAGTAAAAGTTCATGCAAATACAATTTTCTCTTATTAATTAAAACTGAAAGTGAAATAAGAAAGGCTATAAATTCGATGAAAAGGTCATGATATTAAGCTTATTGCAGAATTGTTTATACAAGGCAGTGATTTGCTTATATTATTGCTGTTGAATATATTTGATAAGATATTTGAGTCTGGTTGTATCACAGATGAATTGTCCGAAACAACCATGACTCCATAACACAAAGGTGGACTAGCTAACGACACAAATAGCTTCAATCTTTAATGAGTATTTGTTTGTAAGATTTTAACATCGGTTGTGTAATAGAATATAAATATGGGTCAATCCAACATAATGGTATTCCGAAAAGCCTTAAAACTAGCAGCTAGAGAAAAAATGCTTTCTAAAAGTACTGAACTCACAGTTGTAAATGACAAATAGAAAAGGGCTTTTGGTAATATTTGAAGTGTCCTTAGTCAGGATACCGTTTTACAGAGTAATACCTTTTTTCCATATTTGGATACTAAAATGTTTCCAATATTGACTTATGGCTGTGAAATATTGGTCTTATACAATTTGAAACTGTAGAAAAGATACAAATTTTAGCATGCAAAAGATGCCGACAGCTGGCTTTGAAAAAACATGCATGCGATATTAGGTGCATGGAGACGCTATCTTGTATTCTTACACACAATTCAAACTGAGTGAGTGAGTTTAGTTTTACGCCGTACTCAGCAATATTACAGCTATATGACGGTGGTCTGTAAATAATCGAATCTGGACCAGGCAATCCAGTGAGCAATCGCATGAGCATCAATCTACGCATAGAGGATACGATCACATGTGTCAACCATGTCAGCGAGCCTGACCACCCCATCCCGTTAGTCGCTTATTACGACAAGCATGGGTTACTGAAGACCAATTCTAACCCGAATCTTCACGGGTGTGTAAGCTAAGCAAATGTTGAGATGTAGTGGATGAATACCACTATCTTATGATCTGTAAATATTTATGGGAGATAAGACAGAAATGAAAACCCAAAAATATATATACACAAGCCGTCAAACCAACACTGTACACTGCCTAATTTAGTACAATATTGATACAATACAAAATGTAGCTATGTATATATACCATGCTTTCAAATTTAGAAAGCTGTGCATACTTCCAAAATGAAATTGTGTTCACGCTTGTGCAAAGAAATAAAACTATGTGTATATACATATGTTGTAATGGGCAGGTGGCTAACTGAATAAAGTATCTCCTCCATGCACCGTCACCATTGCACTGTATGCAAGGCATCGCGACAGTATATGGCCACATGAATAATGTCAGTATGTTGTGCGAATCGCTTCACACGCATTGTATATCACGTCCGTTGCATTGTATGTCATTCAATCTGTATATTTCTATATGTATGTTACGTAGCGGCTTAGTGTATTTTACGATACATTGAATGCGCAGCGTGTTTCACGAACCGTCGTAGTGTATCTTACCTTACGTTGAATGCGCAGCGTGTTTCACGAACCGTCGTAGTGTATCTTACATTACGTTGAATGCGCAGCGTGTTTCACGAACCGTCGTAGTGTATCTTACATTACGTTGAATGCACAGCGTGTTTCACATACCGCCGCAGTGTATCTTACATTACGTTGAATGCGCAACGTGTTTCACATACCGCCGCAGTGTATCTTACATTACGTTGAATACGCAGCGTGTTTCATTTACATACCGTCACAGTGTATCTTACATTACGTTGAATGCGCAGCGTGTTTCACATACCGCCGCAGTGTATCTTACCTTACGTTGAATGCGCAGCGTGTTTCACATACCGTCGCAGTGTATCTTACATTACGTTGAATGCGCAGCGTGTTTCACATACCGTCGCAGTGTATCTTACATTACGTTGAATGCGCAGCGTGTTTCACATACCGTCGCAGTGTATCTTACATTACGTTGAATGCGCAGCGTGTTTCACATACCGTCGCAGTGTATCTTACATTACGTTGAATGCGCAGCGTGTTTCACATACCGTCGCAGTGTATCTTACATTACGTTGAATGCGCAGCGTGTTTCACATACCGTCGCAGTGTATCTTACATTACGTTGAATGCGCAGCGTGTTTCACATACCGTCGCAGTGTATCTTACCTTACGTTGAATGCGCAGCGTGTTTCACATACCGCCGCAGTGTATCTTACATTACGTTGAATGCGCAGCGTGTTTCACATACCGTCACAGTGTATCTTACATTACGTTGAATGCGTGTTTCTCATACACTTCGTACAGTTGCTGAATGTCTTTTAGGTACCATTGGAATGTATTTTACGTTCTATCGCAGTGTATCTAACGTTCGCTGCGTATGTACCTTCCCAGTTTATGTTAAGTACCGTCGCAGTACTGTGAACTGACCGAGAACTTTCATAACACAAAGCTGCAAAGGAAATTGTAAAGACCCTCCGCTATGAACGTACTTCTCTTTTGCTGAGTCACGAATCAATATTGGGCTGTGGGTACAATATAAAGGATCACCAACAACACGTGTTTACAGCCGAAATGAAAAGAAAACTCAAAATCGTCATTATTGTGAAATTCTATACCAATATAACTTGAACAATATTGTACCACAGCTATAAAGGTTGGGACAACACAATACCAAGACGTATCCTTTGCCTGAAGCGATATAATTTTGTGTTCACAATCACCTTCCCGCGAACGGATGAGATTTCGTGCCCTTTTTATCATGCACATAATATTGACGTTGTCATTAAATATACATTGTCCAAAAAATCATTTTAAATTGTTTACGAAAGGCAGGAAACAGGAAACGCCCAAAGTATAAAACACAACAGCGAATTCATGTTAAATTGTAAAGAAGACTTTTAAGAGAATATATTTGAAGAGACTTTAATATCAACATCACGGTAAGAACATGGACTTACAACTAATCAAGCGTTATAAGCATATACCTAGAGTTTCACTGGTAGTTTATATGAAAACAACTTGTCCGTGCAAATTATAATGCTGACTATAGGAAACCCGTGTACGAAGTCTCCATCACGACATGCCAAACACCTCATTTATGTTCGTTGTAATCGGATTTTATATGTGAGTTGTGCAATATTCACTGTAGAGGGGCTGTGTGGTAGCCTAGTGGTTAAAGCGTTCGCTCGTCACGCTAAACACCCGGGTTCGATTCCGTACATTGTGTGAAGCCCGTTTCTGGTGTCTCCAGCCGCCATATTGATCGGATATTGCTAAAAGTTGCGTAAAACCAAACTCACTCACTCAGTCATAACGGATACTACTTGGCTATGGTTATTTGATGCTTCTTGTAAAGGGTCGCGCAGCATTGTGTCGATGTAATAAATACGTCCATAAAACTCAGAATACGCTACCCCATCAAGAAGTGAGTGAGTTAAAATTCAAGAAGAGAGAGGATCGAGAGGATGCTATGGTTTAGTCTGAGAATTTTGAATATAAATTTGTTATTTGTAGATTTTCTTGTGGCTTGAGCTGTAGCGAATGAGCGAGTTTTTAATAATATTCCAGCAATATCACGGCGGGTGACACCAGAAGTGGGCTTCACACATTGTACCCATGTGGGGATTCCAACTCCAGGTCTTCGGCGTGACGAGCGAATGGTTTAACCACTAGGCTACCCCACCGACCCGGCTTGAGCTGTAAGGTGACAGGAGAGGAAAGAGTGGTAAACACTTGTCTGGTCTCTATACAGCAGAAATGAAAAGGAGACTCAAAATAGTCAGTATTGTAAGGATCTATACCCAGCTGAACAATATTGTATCACAGTTTGAATAATTTTCTAAGGTAGATGCTTCTGGAATAAGCTCCTTGAAGCACTTTCCAGATCATTCTGTCAACATCTAGAGGGTTTCTGTGGTGAAAGGGCGTCTGGGGTGAGAGGGCGTCTGTGGTGAAAGGGCGTCTGGTATGAGAGGGTGTCTGAGATGAGAGGGCATTTGTGGTGAGAGGGCGTCTGAGGTGTGAGGGAGAGAGGACATCTGGGGTGAGAAGGCGTCTGGGGTGAGAGGGAGTCTTGGGTGAGAGGGCGTCTGAGATGAGAGGGAGTCTGGGGTGAGAGGGAGTCTGGGGTGAGAGGGAGTCTGTGGTGAGAGGGCGTCTGAGGTGAGAGGGAGTCTGAAAAGAAAGAGGGAGTCTTGGGTCATTTCATGGTGATTATACCGCGACTGATCGAAAAATGTGATTATCGAAGGGAGGTTGTTTTGAAGAGTAGTGTATCTCTGTTAACAAAGCCCTCTGGCTTTATACGGTCTGATAAAGCTCTACATGACAAAAGAATCAATCGGTATTGATATCATATTACCAGGTTAGACAGGTTCGAGTGTCTGATTATTAACCTTTGCATAACAGCAATTGTTCTGGCTTCAAAATAACGTTCGAATAAAATATATGGATTCTGGATGACCAGATTTGAATCCATTAATATGTGTTCGCTTCCATGACAAATCACAAACTGTATGGTTTATTCAAAAGGACAGAGACTGCAAGCCGCTGGAGACGGTGATTAATTCAAACAGTCGAATAAACGTCACGCACACATTTATAGAATATCACGTTAATGGGACACTCAAGTGATCCTTTCGGTAATAGAATATTTGTTAGCGGTGAATGGATTGTGTGAGCATGGCGTCAATGTCTGTTTAAATATGAATATCACAAAAGCGTTAATGCATGTAATTTACTCTAATTAGAAAAGGTTTTTTTATTTTGGATTTGAGTTCCACATTTATCCAACTTGCAGCTCTAGGGCAGACTATTCTTCCTCTCTTCGCTAAAACACTGGATTTCAGTGATATACGATATACGTTTTATCGCTATTTTGCCTTTGACAATAAGGGATCTGTTCCGATGGATAATCTTAACTGGTTAATCTCTTTGAAACTGATGCTGTGGTACCTTGCCAACTCGTAATCGTTTGGGTCTACGCTGGTATATCGCTTGCGATGTAATCCCATGAGTTTGGTAGAATCCTTCTCGATAGTTTAATACTGCGTTCCGCTTATCTTAAAACACACACGGATATGTCGATGTGCTTTGATGGACCACGATTAACAGAGCGATGAACAGTTTTCGCTGTAAAGAATATAGTATAGACGATTTTACTATAGTATCGGGCGGTGGAGTAGCCCAGTTGTTTAGATGTTCGCTCGTCACGCCGAAGAGGGTTCGATTCCCCACAAGGGTACAATGTGTGAAGCCCATTTCTGGTGTACCCCGTCGTGATATTGCTGGAATATAGCTAAAAGCGGCGTAAAAACTAAACTCACTCACCATGGGGGTCAGGGGTAACAATGGAGAGTCATGTTTTTATGTGTCATTTTTAACGCATTGTGCTAAGTTGTAAAGCCACCTGAGGTTTGACGGATATAACGTCCGTTCATACTTTGACAAAGCTAGAATTCACAAACAAACGACCTCCGTTTGCGTGGACAATACCACAGATTATATGGAATGAGATTTAGTTGTAAACGAACCGTTTGTATCGGACGGCATCAGTGGAAATGACTGGTTTCATAACGTGAGGCAAAGATAATATCGACTGTTGTGTAGCGCCGCACTTAGCAATATTCGAGCTGTATGATGTTGGTCTGTAAATAATCGAGTCTGACAATCCAGTGATTAAAATCATGAGCATCGATCTAGGCAACTGAGTTACGATGACAGTTATCACGCCAGCGCGCCTGACCACCTAATTCCGTTAGTCGCCTCTTACGGCAAGCTTGGGTTCCTGAAGACTTGGGCGGTGGGGTAGCCTAATGGTTAAAGCGTTAGCTCGTCACGCCGAAGACCCGGGTTCGAATCCCCACATGGGTACAATGTGTGAAGCCCATTTCTGGTGTCCCCCGCCGTGGTGTTGCTGGAATATTGCTAAAAGCGGCGTAAAACCAAACTCAGTCAGTCCTGAAGACTTATTCTAACTCGGAGCTTAACAGGTCGCAAGTATGATATAGTGTTAGATTTCTTACACACCTGTGGATGAGAATCCCATATGACAAAAAAACTGGTGTGTTCAAACATATGTGTTGAGATTTGTTTTCAGGTCCGTGATTGTCTACTCCATGGTGATGACCTAAGGTCAGATTGTGAAGGACTACTTCCTGATTGAAATTCATGGATACGTTACTCATGCTTCAATTAATGTTACTCGGGTCAAACACCTTTATACCTGTATCCGTTGTATCGTCAACATTTACTTATGTAATAAAACAAACTTAGAATAGAATCCATTTGTTTCTAATTCCCGTATCGTTTGTTACTTTAGATTCTGGTCATCAATTCAAAATGGATTGAATAAATGCACCCCTGGGTAAACAAGTATGTGACTATCGCCGTTGTTGGCAAAGGGCATGGTTCCCTATGAGGTGAGGTGAAATTGAGAGGTGAGGTGGGGTTTAACGTCGTGCTTGTGAATATTTCGCTCATATGACGACGTGCATGCGTGTGTATGTGTATGTGCGGCTGCTTGTACTAGCCCAGACTGAAGCTGGTTTTATAGTGCTAGCCCACTGAGATACCATGCCGCAGTGAAGCATGAATACCCCACTCAGACACATTATACTGACTCCGAGCCGACCAGTCGTTGTTGTACCCATTAATGCCGAGCGCCAGTCAGGGACCAACAAGTACCATATTTTAACGTGGTTCCCTATGAACATACAAATTGTACAACACAGGCGCTTTTACTGTGGAGATGCGGCAAGTTTCATGTATCGTCTTCCAAAAAATGCCTGACACGATAACGTCAGTGCCTGTCCATTGTGAGATCGATTTGCTCCGTGGTTTGATTAATGAAAGTAGCCCCCGAGCTACTACGTGATTCGTAAAACTTCGCCCATGACACACTGTACAACATGAAATGTTTGCATGGATACATGTAGTATCCAGTCAATCCTATCATCTAGAAACACGGTGCACTAGTCATTCAAATATTCCTCTGACACATAACATGCATTTTCATGTCTTCGTAACATGCATAATTGTTCATAACATTTTCTTTCATCTTTTCTTTGATCATCGTTATCGCCTTGATGAAGTACACTTGTCTCGTTTTTGTGGAGGGTTACCTTTGGGATGAGTGGAATTGGTATTCAGGAACTTCTTCTTTACGATTGGTAAAAGTTAAGTTATTTCTTTAACATAAGATGCCAAATATGTACTGAGTCAAGAAAGAAACTTCACAAAATGTAATTTGAAAAATAATGAATAATTATTCTCTGATAATACATCTATGTATCCGAAATGGGATCCCTATCTTTCGACTCTAGAATAACGTTAACAAAACCCACTCAAACCCATCCATTCGTCGTGCAAATGACGTTAGTGCCAAATCAGTATTTGCACGTGCAGTCGATCACGTGATCTTCGCATCGAAGTTTTCTTCATATGCACGTGTTTGCATTGCATTTGTCAAATATGCAACGTGAACGTGCCGTTGGCATGTTGCAAGCGGGAAGATCAGTTACTGACGTCGCAAGAGCAATGGGATGCAGCCGTCCTGATCGCCCACGGTCGGGTCGTCCACGTGTGAAGTCACGAGCAGAAGACCGTCAAATCGTCCTACGTCACCTACGTGACAGATTTCTGCCGGCTACATGAACCAGGGCTGAAACGTTTAAGACTGTCCTCACAGACCACCCGAAATCGGTTGCGGGCTGCCAATCTCCATTCCATATCGTGGGCCAATATTGACGCCGTTTCATCAAAGTCAACGTCTGCTGTGGGCCCAAAGTCACCTCCGATGGACCCAGAGAGACTGGAATCGAGTCGTCTTTAGCGATGAATCTAGGTTTACTCTCAGATTCGCGGACGGCAGGCATAGAGTCTGGAGACGACGTCGTGAACGGTATGACCAATGTTGTGTATAGGAAGTCGACAGACTCGGGGGCGGAAGTTGCATGGTGTGGGGTACTTTCTGTGGGAACAACCGTTCCCGACTTCTCGTCATCCGAGGAAACCGAACTGAACTCGTTCCTTTCATGGCGGTTCATGGCCCAGGTCTACAGTTCCAGCATGATAATGTTAAGCCGCATACCGCAAAACGCTGGAATCAACGTCATGGACTGGCCATCGAGGTCCTCTGACCTTAATCCAATAGAGCACGTTTAGGATGCACTTGGGAGAAGGCTTCGTTGTCTAAGGAACCAACCTCAGAAATTGCAGGAACTTGGCGCTGTCTTGCAAGAGCAATGGCGCAGAATCCCCAACCACGTGTTCACAAGCATCAGGCAGTCGATGAGGAGACGGTGTTTGGCAGTGGTGAATGCGCGGGGCGGCCATACACGATATTGAACTGAGAAATTTCGCATTTTTTATTGACTTGACATTCTGTTTTGGAACGGCGGTGTAGCCTAATGGAACTGATTATGGCACTGTCAGTGTATCGAGTACATCACACAGATCTCAGCAAGGAAATAATAACAATTTAACCATCTTACAATCTCTTGTTCTTTTATAGTGCCCTGAAGAAAGAATGTGAAGTTTCTTTTTTGACTCAGTATATATACACCCCATCTTAAAACAGTAGGAACGGTCCTATCTTTACATGTTTAAAATTCATCATGTGATGTTCAGTTACTTATTTCAAAGGACATGTATAAATGCTTTGACCTGTGAAGATCCGGGTTAGAATTGGTGTTCAGCAACCCATCCTTGTCGTAAAAGGCGACTAACGGGATCGGGTGGTCAGGCTCGACCCGGTTGACACATGTCATGGTACCCAATTGCGCAGATCGATGCTCATGATGTCGTTAAACCCCATACAAACAAGCAACATAATGAATTCGAAGCTAGAATGTGGTGATGTTATGGTATGTAAGAAAAAGATTACTGTACTCTTGTCTGTCAGATACCATATATTTTAAGATGAATGATATCTGACAGACATTTATGTAATTATCTCTATTTACCATACAGCCTTCATCAATGGTGTCATATTTCGAAAGCACTGTATCCCTAATTCTTCCAGAAGAGTACACACATCCAATTACCATCCATAATGACAATGTTAACTCGGTGTCCAGCGGCAGTCAGTAGATATCTATTACTCTCAATCAGTTTGATGAATAGCCAAACAGCTGTCACACCATCTGAAATGACTAAGCCCTGTACACAATTGTTATTAACGCATCCCAATTAGCAATGCCAAAGCAACTATTTTCAGAATGTGAATATAGTAAAAAACCAATTTTGTCTTTCGCCATGAATCACATCTGACAATGATGGTTAAGTTTGGTTTTAATAGATATTTTTAGTTCGTGATATATATCTCCATTTCACAATATACCATAAATACTGTCAAGTGAAAGGCAGAAGTAATTTTCAATGGCTTTAAGCAATGTTGATGTGTTATTAGAAATATATTTCCATCAGCTTGGTCACGAGCAACGGAAACAAACTGGTTTCTGCAATGTATTCCCTCCAAGTTTAGACATACAGGATTACAGAGGATTTAGTATGGATAAAGGGGAATACTGTTCACGATGTGAAATCACATATTTTATGTTAACCGAAACGGCATTTTAGAAATAGTTAATATCAATGTTTGAAAATATACACACATTTTTCTCACATTAAAAGTAGAATTCTCTATATAAGTGAAATGTTACGTCATTATAAGGCCCAACGAATAGTTTCGCGAACAACTATTACGGTTTCGGTTTTGGGTTGAACCGTGAAAATCTTCAGCAACCCATGCTTGTCGTAGGAGGCGACTGACGGGATCGGCTGGTCACGATCAGGCTCGCTGACTTGGATGACTCATGTCATCATTATCCCAATTGCGTTGATCGATGGTAATGCTGTTGATCCATGGATTGTCTGGCCCGATTATTTACAGACCGCCGCCATATAGGTGGAATACTGGAGTGAAACATTACACAAGAAACAAACACACGGTTTTGGGTTGAAGAACATGAACTGGTCCACGTTTAAGGAACAGGATATATTTCTTTATGTGGACTTTGTTAAAGGTGCATTTCTGTTTACAGAAACGTACCTGGGTGTACGACGACAACCCCTTCAGCCACACTCAATTTAAGCCAGCTGGCCGTAGGGTACCATGCCGGTTAAACAGCAGGCTGCACATCGAGACAAGAACCACACACCTGTATGCATACCACGCATAATGAAAATCTAAGAAGGTCTAATGACGTCATTCGTTTATCATTTTGCACCAGTGACGTCACATTGCAAGGGGCACACACCATGATTTGTTTACTTTGGAAAAAAAACACTCTCGGTAAATGTGTGAATATCAATCAAAATACTTCAATATATAAAATAGTTACTTGTGATATATAGTATGACCAGACATTATTGAGAATTTTAGGAATATGTTTAATTGGATTTCTAGTATAAACAACCTTGACCAGCTATCAAGTGCTTGGTTTCATTCAAGAGAATGAACTCCTTTAATCCTTTTTTCATTAGTTTGTGAAGATGTTATTCCCCTTTGTTTACTTGCTAGGAGACGACGTTTTCAGTGATCCTCAGTATGGATGATTTAGAGAAGAGGAAGTTGATGTTAGAGTAGAGTATTCTAACAAGGACATCAGATCAGCTAAAGTGATTTCAAGTAGAACAGGCATCCCTTTGTCCACTGTTTATCGTGTTTTGAAAAATATTGCAAATGGATATGGCATTGAGCACCAGGGGGGCGCAGGCAGGCCCAGAAAAGGGACTGTCGGTGACAGGAGGCGGCTTGGTATTCTTGTTTCTAAAAACAAACAAAGGAGGTTAGAAAACTCAAGGCTGGATATAATTGATAGAGCAACTGTGGCTGTCTGTAATGAGACAATTAGAACTGAGCTGCATGCAATGGGTTTGCAGAAAAGTCGAGGAATTCCATCACCGATCATGAAACCTGAACAAAAGGAGCGAAGGTTGAACTGGTGCTTACAGCATAGAAATTTTAACTTGGACAATGTTATTTTCTCAGATGAAAGTTCTGTTTGGCTGTTTCCTAATACACTGAAATTCTGGACCAAACAAACTGAAACACCTTTGTATCAGCGCCCAAAGTACAGTCCGAAATTTAACGCGGTGGGTGGCATATCTGTGTTAGGAGCAACGTCCCTCTGTGTATTTGAAGGGAATATGAACAGTTAGCGGTACACAGATATTCTCGAGGGACATTTACTTCCTTCTGCTCACGTGTTCTATGGAAATATTTTGATTTTCCAGCAGGACAACGACCCAAAACATCGTTCAAAGCATTCACAGGCCTGGCTTCGGACCCAAAATATGACATTATTAGATATTGGCCAAGCTATAGCCCTGACCTAAATCCAATAGAAAATGTTTGGGGACTTATGAAGGAAAGTGTCAATAAGACAAATCTGACAAATATTGCTGAAATGAAAGAAGAGGTGGTCCGATACTGGGACAGCATGGACCACGACTTTCTAACTTCTTTGATCAGTAGTATGCCCCGCCGCATTGAAGCCTGCATTGCTGCCCATGGTGACTTGACAAAATCCTAACTGTTCACCTGTCTTTGAATCTGGAGTTATGTTCTGCTAATATTTACAGTGAAACAAATTAAAAAATTAAAATCTTTAAATTCTCAATAATTTCTAGTTGTACTGTATGTACTGTTTGGGCTATGATTCTATTTGATAACTACCTTTTATGTTTAAAGAGTGCAAAACCAAAAGGTTCTGTGTTTAAACATGGCATTGCCCTTAACGCAAAGGCAAGACTTAAATAGTGTTACCTGTAAGTCATCCATACAGCTACGGCATCTGCATCTGTTGCTACTACTACCTCTACTACTACAGTTGTTACTACGTCTACTACTGCCCCTGTTGTGCTACTAGTACTATCGCTCTTCTACCGCTGTCATTTCTCTACTACTGCAGCCACGACAAGAACTACTAAAGGACAACAACTAACTTATCTAATATAGTTGTAATATGACGTACGGCGTTATGCAAGTAGGCAAACACAACAGACAAACCACAACTGCTACTATTACAACGACTACATTACTGTAACGACTTACAGTTATTCTACCTCAGTTATAACACTGTATGTACATATTCGATGGCAGTATAACAGTAATTGTTTTTACAGCTCTGTATGGCGTCGGTTGAGCGACAGCTCCGTGTGTAGAATACATTACCACACGTCTGTCCGAGCACACAACCATAGCCTCTATATCCTCTACCACATGCTGCGGAACAATGAACATCGAAATGAACCAAAACATGCTCCTGCTGATATTCCGGCAATAATCAAGAACACCTGTTAATCTTACTACTTCCAGCACTTAGTTTCAATATAGTAAATCAAACGCCATGAAAACTTTTTATAAGTAACACAATTACAAATGATATCAATAGTTCTGGTCGAAAATCTCCTTACAAATGTACAGTTTTGCAATGTCTTTTGAAACGATTCTTTCGAAACGTTTGTATACACACACATACTTCACACGGGAATGTATTTAAGGAAAGTGATACAAAGAAAGAACGCTTAACCAGTATTGGTAAAAGGGCAAGGCACAAAGTGTCTGGAGTTCTCAGTGGGATTGGCATAGTGCTAACGTTCAAGACCATTAATCGGATATGCTGTTTATCTTATGCCACAAGTCGTCATCTTCCCCCTGCTGCTACTACTAATGATGCCACCGCCCGTCATCTTCCTTATGCTGCTACTAATGCTGCCACAAACCGTCATCCTCCTCCTGCTGCTACTATTAATGATGCCACTACTATTAATGATGCCACAACCAGTCATCATCATCCTTCTGTTGCTACTAATGCTGCCACAACCCCGCCATCATTCTCCTTCTGCTGTTACTAATGTTGCCACAAGGGGGGAGATCACGGGTTGTGGCAACATTAGTAGCGGCGGAAAGAGGAAGGTGACGGGTAGTGGCATAAGATAAACAGCATATCCTATTGTTTAGTATACTACTACCACCCCTCGTCTTTCTGTTGCTACTACTGTTACTATCACTACTACCACCCCTCCTCTTTCTGCTGCTACTACTGTTACTATCACTACTACCACCCCTCGTCTTTCTGCTGCTACTACTGTTACTATCACTACTACCACCCCTCCTCTTTCTGCTGCTGCTACTGTTACTATCACTTCTACCGACCCTCCCCTTTCTGCTGCTACTACTGTTACTATCACTACTACCACCCCTCCTCTTTCTGCTGCTACTACTGTTACTAGCACTACTACCATGCCTCCTCTTTCTGCTGCTACTACTGTTACTATCACTACTACAACCCCTCCTCTTTCTGCTGCTGCTACTGTTACTATCACTACTACCACCCCTCCTCTTTCTGCTGCTGCTACTGTTACTAGCACTACTACCACCCCTCCTCTTTCTGCTGCTACTACTGTTACTAGCACTACTACCACCCCTCCTCTTTCTGCTGCTACTAATGTTACTATCACTACTTCTACCCCTCCTCTTTCTGCTGCTACTACTGTTACTGTCACTACTTCCACCCCTCCTCTTTCTGCTGCTACTACTGTTACTATCAATACTACCACCCCTCCTCATTCTGCTGCTGCTACTGTTACTATCACTACTACCACCCCTCCTCTTTCTGCTGCTACTACTGTTACTATCACTACTACCACCCCTCCTCTTTCTGCTGCTACTACTGTTACTATCACTCTACTACTCTTTCTGCTGCTACTTGCCACTGTTACCACTACTACCACCCTCGTCTTTCTGCTGCTACTACTGTTACTATCACTACTACGTGCACCCCTCGTCTTTCTGTTGCTGTTACTATCACTGTTGTTACTCTTCACTACTACTGTTACTATCACTACTACGTACTGCACCCCCCTCGTCTTTCTGCTGCTACTACTGTTACTATCACTACTACTACCCCTCGTCTTTCTGCTGCTACTACTGTTACTATCACTACTACCACCCCTCGTCTTTCTGCTGCTACTAGTGTTACTATCACTACTACGTGCACCCCTCGTCTTCCTGTTGCTACTACTGTTACTATCACTACTACGTGCACCCCTCGTCTTTCTGCTGCTACTACTGTTACTATCACTACTACTACCCCTCGTCTTTCTGCTGCTACTACTGTTACTATCACTACTACCACCCCTCGTCTTTCTGCTGCTACTACTGTTACTATCACTAGCACCACCCCCGTGTTTCTGTTGCTACTAGTGTTACTTTCACTACTACGTGCACCCCTCGTCTCTCTGTTGCTACTGCTACTGGCTATGATCCCTCATCATCCCCCGGATGCTACTACTGCTGTTTCTCATTCTGCCACTACTATTGGCATTTTTTATTTCGCCATATTTCCACACCACAGAAAAGCATGCTTAAAACGCAACTTTATCATTATTTGTTCTCGATTTTACCTTACTATTAGTTTTACTCGTTTTTCAGTCCCAGCTTCATAAGGAGTATACAACCCAAATTCCCAGTGATGCACTTGCAGTTTAGCAGTCACATTAAGCAACCTGTGAGCTCGTGTTTTATTTTCAGTAACGAATGAAACCACGGATCACATAACCCAGGACCAGGAAGTGTCCACATACACACTGGTCATGTTCAGTGATAACTCCAAGGAATTGGTTCCGGTAGAATATACCAAATCGTAACAGCTACTGTAACATGACGTTATTACCTGTGCGCTATCGTGTGGAAATAATGGAAAATCGCTGCACTGTATCGGTGTCGAGTTAATACGTGACAGATATGTCAAACAAATTACTTGCAATAGTCCTGATCATACGAGTGACTCATACCGATATCAGTAAAGGCAAACAGTCGAGATGAAAGTGAGTGAGTATTGTTTTACGCCGCTTTTAGCATATAGAAATCTGCTCATGAATTTGCGCACAAGGGATTTGTGTCGTGAGGAGGACATCCATTGTACCTTTTACATGTAGGATTGGTCGTTTCATTCCACCAGGATCACTCCCGTAAATCCGTGCATCAACGGATTTGTTAAAGAATGGGAGCATACTTCATTAATTAACTAGCTACAAGACCTGACCTTATATCCATAGAACATCTGTGAGAAGGACGTTGACTTTGTGCGCTTCAGATTCCTGTAGCTTAGCTTCATTTGATGGATCTTTACAGCACCACAAAGGAATTCCTAATGACTCTAGATCTAGACGGCAATAATTATTACCCATTTAATCTCCATGTATTATACTTCGAGCTACAATCCATTAATGCTTTCTGGAACTATATAACATATTATCACCACCACCCTACCACCACCACCACCACCACCACCACCACTATCATCATCATCATCATCATCATCATCATCATCACCACCACCACCACCACCACCGTCGTCGTCATCAGTAGTACCATCGTGATCATCGTCATCACCGTCGTAGTACATTATCGTGATCGTCGTCGTCGTCGTCGTCGACGTCGGCGTCATAGTAGTCGTGATCATCATCATCAACACGGCGATGATGACGACAATGACAACAACAACAACAACGACGATGATAACAACAACGACAACGATGATATGTATATGAATAATAATAAAAACATCAACGCTTTAAGTAATTTTATGACGCTTTAACGGTGAACAATTAATCGACCCTGTGCCATTTCAGAGATTGACTGCACAATTGGCCAAGTCAAACATTGTAGCCTGCCTGACCTCTTCAGTTGTCCCTAGAGTCACTATAACAATCAACACAACAAACACATGCTTTGGTTCGTGTAAACCCTTGAATGCGAAACAACCAATACACGCCCAACTGAACACGATCCGGCGGAAGTAAGACACAAACTACCTCGTGAGTCAAAAGGGAAGAAGAGAATTGCTCTAATTGCCCTGTTTGCCCCGAGACTTGAAAGTCGATCAATAATCAATAACCAATAGGAAAGAAGGACCTCTATATTGCTGTCACCACACAGTAGTGTTTGTACGATGGGGTATCTCAGGTCAAGTACCTTTGTGTGGTACATCAGTGAAGCCAGATTGTGGATACTACAACATATACAAATTTCGCTATACATTTTCTCCCATGTCGCACAAACTCACCCAACCACCACGAACGACGGCGCTGCGGTAGGTCTGATCATTAGGTCTTTATCCTGTAATTGTGATGTGTTCAAGAGGATTTAAAATGTGTATGTCATCTATGCTTTTAGGTGCTGGTTGTTTCTTACAAATGAACGGTAAATTTGAACGGTATTTTCCCCGCAAAAGGACAGTCCACTTGGCCCCTCTTTGAACCACACCTAGTTTTACAAATCAGCAAGAACAAAATGTTCCAAAGAGACCCACCTCGCTGACACAGACGCATGTACGTAAGTCCGTACATCAGACTTTGACAGAAAAGGCACTTGTCACCTTGGCAATGAGTGTGTAACAGAATTTCCGGTTCCAGGTGCTTTTAAATGAAAAAAAGTTGGACCTACAGTCAGGAAACGCATGTAGATCGAATCCCATGATGCTTATCTGTTCATATCTTATCTTGAAACACACGTGAAGATCCGGGTTATAATTGATCTTCAGTAACCCATGCTTGTCGTAAAAGACGACTAACGGGATCGGGTGGTCAGGTTTGCTGACTTGGTTGACAAATGTCATCGTATCCCAATTACGTAGATTGATGCTCCTGATGTTGATCACTGGATTGTCTAGTCCAGACTCGATCATTTACAGACCGCCACCATATAGCTGGAATATTGTAGAGTGCAGCATTAAACAACAAACAATCCAACAACCCAAACTTGTCTTGAAACAACGCGTTCCGGGATCCACTTGTAGTTCCCGGCAACCTTTGCATGTCGTTAGATGCGACTTAATGTGTTGTCAGACCCGGTGGCCTGGTTGATTGCATGTTATCAAAAGAAAGGATCGTAACTTAACTATCAACAACAAGTTTGTCTATTCCAGACTTATTTACAGGCCGTCGTTAGAAGCATGAAATTTTTCAGCGCGGATTAAAAACCAACAACAAAAGATTACTGACAACCACGCCAATTTACAACCACGCTCACTCAAAGTTTAACACGACATAAACAGCATGTTTGTTTTCCACCACACCCAGTCTTTTGTTCCGAACTCATCATCTATTGATGACAATGTACACGTTCTTCATTAGGGTTCACGCCATCCAAGGATCTCGGATACCCGATAACTTAATGAGTACTGAAGACTTCCGTTCAGACTGAATGCTTTGTTGAACCCAGTGCATCTTTGAGCTCAGAGGGGATGCTAGCATGCCTCACCTTTCATTTGCTTTTTCTTCCGTACAACGATGCTGGTTCCCCGTCGATAACGGTAGTAAATGATTTCAATCAAGACCGAGGACAAGATCAATGGATGCAGATATCATTGGTGATGCCCATCATACTTAATTTCTCAAATGACTTCCTATAGGAAACTAATTATTGTATTCCTGGAGGGATCTAATGATTGTATTGGCAGAATCACACTGTTGTAAGCATCGATTTTTCAGGATCACGGAGGAAAGAAGTTCTAAGTGAGAGTTTCTAAGACAACTTGGCACCATGTACACGAGGCAATGACATGAATGACTGAGTATGGTTTTACGCCGCTTTTGGCAATATTCCGACAATATCACATTTTGCTCATGTAGGGAATCGAACCTAGGTCTTCAGCGTGACGAGCGGAAGCCTTAACCATTAGGCTACCCAACCACACACCCACAATGACACCAACCTTACATGTATGTTGTACATGTCTGACAACATTCCTGAAGAAATTCATGTGTACGGATGCACATGGTTCTGTCTTGCCTATTTTGTTATCCGCCGCATCATGCCAGCGAAAACGACGTAAAAAGTCAATTTGTAATAAAATGCAAATTAAATAGCTTCGAAACGGTTAAGAATCACTAAAAAACAGTTCTGACACCAGGTGTTCCACAGGCCTCGTTTCACTGTCACCATAGCTCAATATATATTTGGGAGACATTATATTGTCTAATATTTAGCATGATTCAAAACAACACTTAAATAAAACTTAACACGAACAAAAGAAATTGATAACAAACAGGATTACCATTTCGGTAGTACCATGTTCTCCAACGCTTATTTTTACGATGTAACCTTTCACTAATTCAGGGCAAATCATATTTCCATCATCTCGATTTATTTACGTCATGTCATTGTACATTCTCCCTTGTTTCTAATACCACGAACATTGTCAAATGATTCCCCATTAACAATAAGTGTAAGTTAAATTACATCGGACGTTTCCCATACTTATGACGATCACGTATTGTACGGTTCAGTTGTCATCTGTGAATGCCGAAATTACATGTGAGGCTGATGTCTTTACGGTAATCCACTGATGATGAATGGTGGTACATTGTCTGGGTGTAAGTTACTGCCGCTGACATTATCGTAAACGAAGCCGTTAGGTTCCCATGCATCAGGACCTTTCCCGCCTGATAATGTACTTCGAGTAATTCTCTAAATCCCAAACAGCATGAAGTACATTTATCGGAACATAAATTGATATGTTATTCACCTTGAATTGACAAACATACATCACACACCATGCAAAGACCGGTAACACACTTTCATTTTGTGTCACTCTCATCAAAATTAATTTTTATCAGGTGCAATGTAATACTTCACACAAATAAATAATACCACATAGTCTTGTAGTGAGTATGGTAAAGGGTAACTGGAAACAACTTGAAAGCATCATTTGCTCTAAGATCTAAGACTTTTGTTTAGATGCATTTTAAGGGTCCTTGTTAACACTGAAATAATTTTTGAATAATCCATTTACTAGACAAGCATGTGCTTTCATGCATTCTCGTGGATTGTGTGTCACTTTCATCAACATGAAGTTTGTTTATCATAGGGATATTGCAATGTAATACTGTACACAAACAAATACTATCATATAATATTGTAGTGATTATGGTAAACGGTAACTGGAAGCAACTTGAAAGTAGCATCGAAGGAGGCATTTATTGCTCTTTTGTTACGATGCATTCGCAGTTTGAGTTTCCTTGTTAACTCTGAAATAGTTGAAATAACATTAGACATGTATGTGCTAACGGAGTGTGTTGCGCATTTTCACATCGAACTGCATTTACATTAAACGTATGGTTCTGTGGTTGCTAACAACTAATGGTGTCGCCGTCCAACGTCCTGCCTCTCATTCACCCTTTCTCTCACTCTCTCTTACCCTTTCTATTTCTCAATCTTTTGCTAATTTTAACTGTCGACTCCCTCACTCACTACTCTTTCTGTCTCTGTGAGCCTCTCTCATTCCCTCTCAGATTCTACCTTTCTTTCACCTCTAACTAATGTTACTTTTACTCTCCCTCATTCACCCATTCTTTCTGTCTATTTGCCTCCCTCACCCTATTCACTCTTCCTTCTTTTCACCTCTACCTAATATAACTCTCACTTTCCCTCACTCATCCACTTTTTCGGTCTCTTTATTTCTCTCACTCTTTTCAATCTATCTCTCTTTCACCTCTTACTAATTTAATTCTAACTCTACTCACTCACCCACTTTTTCTGCCTGTGCCTACCTAACTCTCTCACTCGCTCACCCAACCCCTCTTTGTCTCTCGCACTCTCTCCTCGCACTTTGTCACTCTCTCTAACTTTTAACAATTTAAGACAATCGAAAGAGATTGAGCGAGTTTAGTTTTGCGCCGCTTTTAGCAATATTCCAGCAATATCACAACAGGAGACACGAGGAATGAGCTTCACACCATGTACCCATGTGGGGACTCGAACCTGGGTCTTCGGTGTGACGAGCGAACGTTTTAACTACTAGGCTACCCCACGGTCACTTAATCGAAAGAGAAAGAGTCTGTGTCTTCGTATCTTAAAACTGATTTCAACAATATTATACAATGTCGGTAAATAAAATAAGCGCATTATGGGGAATTGTGAAATATGACGTCACAATCACTGACCCAAACTAATCACAACGTTAACCAAACTAATGCAGCTTCAGTCGCCACAACATCAAGATAATATCGGAACTAACACATCGTCCTAGAAAGCGTAGCTGTCTACAAACTGCGACAGCAACGACCATTAGCTTCGTTCTGTCTGGGATGACAAATGCCTTCAACGTCAGGCGTGAAACATCCGTTACGTCCTCCCCAAGGGGATACTAGCATCCGGCTTTCACCCTCGCCAGCAGCACCATCTCAAATCTCCATTTCATTAACTCTAACTTGTATACACAGTTAGTTGGGTAATGGCCAAAACCAAGGCCTAGAGTTGTAGACTACTTACAGTTCTCCCACCTGGGATTATCAACCAATCGAATGCCTTGTTATGAAAACCTCCCGAACAGCCTTCAGGTAAAAGCAAGGACTTGGCTCGGGACATCAGTCGACGACGTGAAGCGACGGGTGATATACATGTGGTTACTGGCTATAGTCGCGCTTGGATCAATACACAATGGGTAAGTACAAACAACAACATTGCCGCTACACGCTATTTCCTATACGTGGATTGATATCGATGTCGGCTACAGGTTTGCTCTGAACATATGGCTTGCTCGCCGTCAACGCATCTCATTCAGTTGACACATCAAAACATTTAGAACAATGGTAATTTTATATTCGTATTCCGCTGCATATTGTATGAATATTTTCCTGCGAATTCGTTGAAAATGTTTCTTGCTATGAACAATTGAATAGTTTCTGATTTCAGATTTAACGTGAGACAATAGATTCAGTTTTATACCTTATATGGTTTGTTGTTTAACGCCGCACTCAGCAAATACCTTGTATGGATATCATATGCAAGAAAACACACACACACACACACACACACACACACACACACACATACATACACATGCTCAAACACAAACATATACATATACATATACATATACATGTATATAATGTATGATAGAAGCATGTGTAGTGACATGTTTTACTGTAAACCTCGAAGTTTCAATCTGACATGGTTTTACAACTGTAGGAAACATGACAGCGTGTGTAAGCGTGCTATACGAGCTACCCTGTGAATACTATTGCCCTCTTCCGCTCCAGTGAGCCTATGACCACTCCATTTATACACAGGTAAGGGGCGCCATTGTCGTCTTTGTTGGTAACTCGACTTTGCGTGTGGCGGTTATACAATATGCTTTACAATGTAAGGTGTTCAATAGGCGACTGCCCGATCGGGAACAATCAAGAAGTGGTACGAATTATGAGCGAGACGCAAATAAATACATGTATTGAAAACGTGAAACGAAAGAAAAACGAAAAAAAAAAAGAAATTTAACTATAAGAATTGCGATTAGATTAAATAAATGGTTAAAGTATAGTATTACGATTTTTCATTTCTCAGACATCAACATGATATAGCGGTATTATGTTTTTACGATACTGTGTTGTATTTTGAATGGTGTAGCATTGTAAACAGCTTTAACGCTTTCATTTAAATACGCTATATTAGAGAAATGTAATAACTTGGAAACAATGTAATGGCATCTCAGAGAAGATCGTCTTGGGTGTTCCTTTAGTTGGTGTCCTAGGTGATGTAGAAAGTGTTCACCTGAAAATTGCATTTGGCTACAAAACTACAAACTTCAACAGAACTTTGTAAATAAAACACTTCGAGCTTCATGTCCAGAAACGACACCCATCTCACATACATCGCCTTGTTTGTTTGTTGTTTACCATCGCACCCAGCAATTTTCCACCTATATGATGGCGGTCTATAGTGGACCAAACAATCCACTGATTGGCAAAATGAACATCAATCAGCGCAATTAGGATACGATGACATGTGTCAGCCAAGTCAGCGAGCCTGACCATCCGATCCCGTTATTCACTCTTACGACACACATGGTTTACTGAAGACCAATTCTAATCAAGATCTTCTCGGGTACATCGCCTTCTAATAGCCATACCGTGTTCGTTTTAACCACCATCAGACTAAGGTGTCTGTGATGTCATTCAGATGTCGAAGTGGCCGTTTGTAACGCCATTCAGATGTCAAAAGTGGTCGTTTGTGAACCAGTCAGTTAGATAGCATACAAGCTCAACGCAGAAAATTCCTGTTGCGCCAGGTGTCAATGTGGGCAAATATAGAAGCAAATTCTGTCAGCACACAACAGGTTTTGACTGGAAATAATTTGATTTAACTCATTACATCTATTAATACAATGGTACGCCGGAATGTTGCTGAAACTGCTGTCCCCTTAACGCCGTGCATTTGTCGAATATACTACCGGAAAGATAGAGAATACTAAACGATGTCTCGTGTAATACCATATTTATCGAAACGAGTGAATGGTTTGGTATCTAACGAGCGAAAGCGAGTTTAGATACCAATACCATACACGAGTTTCATAAATATGGTATTACACGGGACATAGTTTAGTATTTATTTATTACTCGCCCACCATTAGCAAAATAATATCGAGCAAAGTACTTCTTTCCTGAAAATTCAACGAGTGTGATGACATTCAGCTTTCCGCGAGTCAAGCAAGGTCTCATAGGGGTATTCTCGGGACGTGGACACCCTGTGTCGTGTAAAAAACAAAGTCAAGAAAAAAGTGTCCACTTCGTGCGAATGGGTTACTGAGCTAATTAACGCCAGACAATAGACAGAGTGTGTGATTGCAAGACTTCGGGCAATACTAGATTGTGAAATTATAAGGAAACGAAACAAGTTTCTTTTTTTCAGTTTTAATAAATAAGACACTGTGTCGGCAAACACAATGACGCTGATGTCCCCACGGTCCAATCTGACTACCTCTGTGACCTTGTTCCTAAATTTGTCTCTGAAAACAGTCAATATAATCTCCGTAATAAATCTAAGCTACAAACAATAAATTGTAGGGCTAAAATATATGAACAATCGTTCCTTCCTGACACAAGTAGAATTTGGAATTCATTACCTGATAATTTCGTATTCGCTAATTCAATCGGTGAATTCAAATCTCTGCTTAAAAATGATGAATCAAATAATTATCTAGATCTGAATTATGGCAGTCGGTTCTGTCAGATCGTACACTGTCGACTTAAGCTCGGCTGTAGTGATTTGAATGCGGATAAAGTAAATAGACACATTTCTAACAACCCTGAATGCGCTTGTGGATACCACAATGAAGATACTGTTCATTATCTTTTTACATGTAAGTTATACACTGCTGTTAGAAATAATACCTCTTTCTATGTAAATGGCCATAGTCTCCAAACTGTGTTATACGGAATACCTCCGTCAAACAACGATGCCAATAAGAACATAATAGAGTCCCTGCATCAATACATCTTTAAGTCTAAACGATTTGATAAATTATTCTAGACTAATATATGTAAACAATTAATGAAGTGTAACTGCAGGCTCAAGGTTTATAAGCACCTACAACGCACATATATGATTTAATTTGTCGTTTTGTGTATCCAGTTCTTGTGTATTTTGTTTAAATGATATATGTACTGGTGAGGTATGGATATAAGCAAAGTTCTGCTTGTTTACCAAACCAGATATTTCATATACAAATATGTTTAAACCAAACAATTTCTGAGTGAACTCACTCACCTATCATAGTCACATGCTTACCAGAGTGAACAGAGTTCATGAAACCTTAACAATCCCGGATAACAGTTCACATTTTAACACTTCCCAGACGACATCAAAGGTACACCGTCTGTCCACGTCCTGCGAATGCAAAATTTCAGGTTGTCCACGTCCTGAGAATGAACCGTCTCATACTATTGTGACAGAGGTATTAGCATTGTGGCGTCATAACTGTAAACCACTTTGACGTCATACGTACGGCATCACGCTATGTTATTACACAATGTGTAATAACATTGTAAAATTATTAAACAGTGACATTTTCAACTGGTGAGTAATAAAAGAAAATATACACCAGACAGAAGATTATATTTGTATTAACGGCCATGAGGCCAGCAGTACATCGATATTCATAATAATATAGAGTCCGGAGCGCCTGGACATTGATTCACAAATGGATTATATGTGAAGGCATTACTTTTGTACAATACACAGATAAACGTAGTAATATATTAGCTGATTTTGAATTCAAAAAAGTTGTGAACTTAATAGTACATGACATAAAATGATTCATTTTCTAACTTATTAAGACAATGAGGGCACATGGCAATTGCGATATCTACACTTTTCGATCTTTTGTATAATTGTATGTTAAAAGCAGAAATACCACATCAAAATTTCTTCAGTGCTCTACGTAGATCAACAGAAGGTAACACTCGTCAGTACGTTTCAGGCATTATATCAAGTTTATAGGTTGAATATGTGTGCAACTATTTGGCAGTGGCCACAGTAGCTGACCACTCTTGATAATAAATACCTTTACATCATTGTTTGAATATGCACATAAACAATTCTCTATTACCTACATCTTTGTTGAACCAAGCATACTGACTGACTGACTGAGTTTGGTTTTACGCCGCTTTTAGCAATATTCCAGCAACATCACGGCAGGGGACACCAGAAATGGGCTTCACACATTTTGCCCATGTGGGGATTCGAACCCGTGTCTTCGACGTGACGAGCCAACTCTTTAAAAAAAACATACGAGAAGCCATATTTGAACAATAAAGTATACCCCCATGTTCAATATTGGCAGAAATATAGCACACAAAAAAGGATGATTCAATGGTGATATATTTAATAAGATATCATAGTTATATTTTGGGTCTTACCCCCGTAACGTTATAAATGACATGTAATTGTGGGGTCAACTACAAGTTTTATGATGTATGTTCTTTTAGCCATTAAATCATAAGACGAGAAAAACAAAACAAAACCACGTTCGTTTCCAGACTAAAATCTTCATCGTCTATTCATATGATGAAGAAGAACATTTAACCTATTTTCAGAAGCTTTTAAGGAATTACGTATGTTATAAATTACGTCGTTAAATGTGTTAAATGTATTTGATAAACGCTTGAAGAATTTTACCTTTATGAAGACTAATCAGTAATCCTGATTCAGTTTACATGTGTAAATTTCAAATATTTTTAGAAATTTCCAAATGGACGTGTTCCTTTGGAAACAATCAGGGCCATTCCAGATTTGGGTCGATGTACTGAACTTAGTGATCTCGCGTCTCGGTGTGCCAGTAATTAATTAAAACGTAGATGTAAATTGATGAATCTGTTTCCCATCACTCATGGACCTATACCGATTTATCTATATACTACAGGGCTCAGGTGTATACTAATGCCAGCTTAGCACACTATCAAGTTACAAATTATAACACATTTGGCATCTAAAAGCTTTTTGAAATACATCCACCGGCATCCTTGATTAATCGCTTCCGCGGGGCAGTAGTCAGTTTATATACTCCTTGACGATTTTGCAGTCATTAACAACAGTATTGTTAATAATGTATTTCTACCGCAGGACGTTTTAGTTGTGATCAATGAGAGTGTATTAATTGTCATATACTCCAACCAGGGGCATCTTCATACTTTCCAGCTTCAGACAGACTTAGAGATTTTTCAAAATCTTCTCTACGTAATTTTAATGATTTACAGTTTAATATGCTATATGTGTTGAAGTTGGGTATTTGATGTACAGGGTTATCATGTAATCCTAAATTGACAATCATCACAATGTCACATCACGTTCCCTTGATGTCGAGCAATATTCCGGCAGCTCACATCTCAAGTTCAGACGCACATTCGATTATCTTGTTCCACGTAGATTTCAAAGAACACCTTACGGATCCTGCTTAAAAGTTGTTGTTTTTCTCGCTGGGGGAGATCATTCAAAGTTTTAACAACCGTTAGTGGTGTTCCGATTAATTGAAATAATCGAAGATTGGTCGCAGTGACCAAACGACCAAGCAATATCGATCACATTTTCGCATAATCGAAAATAAACGATTTTGGAACTACTATTTTAGTCTTTGAAATACTTGACAATGGAACATATCTTAGAAGTTGTCAGGGCTTGAAAACATGTTTATTTCTTAGAAAACTCACTCCACTAACTGAAAAGTCATGACTAAATATAATCTCTAAGACTCCAGGAAGTTTATGTTCATGATATATTAGTCATCACTTTAATGTAGCAAGTTGCAACATGTTATACTTTTCTGCAGTAACAACCTGGATAGGAAAATCTGAAAAATGACGCTAACCAGTTTTTCTCGATGATTGATCGTTGGTAATGAAGCAATCATCAATTGTGAGATTTCAACCAATTCACAACACTAGTATGTGATCGAAATAACGTCCGACGCAAATCCCTGCTTTGACTTGTACCATACAAACATGAGAATGATAAGGCTGTCAACTTCAGAATGTTTATTATGGTGATGGAGGAGTAAGCATATACTCCGAAACGTTGTGTACCTCATAATAGAGAAGTTACACATCCATAAACTTCTCCCCCTTATGTGTATCACTTCTGACTGTCATTCAAAGACTTGTACCACAACGTATTTGCCTATGCATGTATTTCCCTTCGCGAAAACATGGTGTCATCACTGAATTAATGTATTCCGTCCTGGACCGCCTCCGTGGTGTAGTGGTTAGAGCGTCCGCCCGGAGAGCGGAAGGTCGCGGGTTCGATCCCCGACCGCGTCATACTAAAAGATGTTAAAATATGGTACTTGTTGGTCCCTGCCTGGCGCTCAGCATTAATGGGTACATCAAGGACTGGTAGGCTCGGAGTCAGTATAATGTGTCTGAGTGGGGTATTCATGCTTCACTGCGGCATGGTATCTCAGTGAGCTAGCACTATAAAACCAGCTCAGTCTGGGCTTGTACAAGCAGCCGCACATACACATACACACGCATGCACGTCGTCATATGAGCAAAATATTCTCAAGCATGACGTTAAACCCAGTTTCACCTCACTTCACCTGTGTTCCGTCCTATAATGTTTCACATCTTCCTGCTCTTTACGCCAAAAAATCTGTTTGGGCGGATACACAAGACTGGGCATTCTCTAAATTGTGACGGGTGCCATAGGTAGTGTAGGACACGCTTCACCATTGCGCGAACACCAAGCCATGACTTCATCATTGCTTCAAAGAATTTAATAAACACATGCTTATGATATTGTCGGAAACATATACTCTACCAGTCTTTTATTACAGATTTCTTGAAATTGTGGAAAGGACAGTGTTGCTTTAATGCTTTAGGACAGTGTTGCTTTAATACATTAATGTAAGCGTTCTGAGTAAACTGACTTTGTATATTGTCATACATTGATATACACTCTCCCAAAAGAAACTCATCATGAAAATAGCAATTTCATGTAGCAATGAATTAAAACGTGATTCATTTTACAAAAGGTTTTTCTCTGTTTATGAGTCCTATGGTGTTTATGTTTTGAAACATCACAACAAAACGCACCATCCGTAAAATACCCGTATGTAACAGCATGATTTTCAATTTCGGCGTGTAGTGTCACAGAATACACAATTCACATGTAATGCACGTGAAAGTTGGGGATCAGATAGTCTCAATGATGGGTATAAAAGGTTGATCGCTGTCTGTCGATTATTCACTGTATTTGGAATATTGTTGACGAACGCAAAATGCCACGTCTAAGTGAAGCCAACCGTCATATCGCCATTGGTTTGCTTGAAGCTGGCCAGTCTCAACGTGCAGTTGCCCGACGCATGAATGTTCACCAAAGCACCATTTCACGGCTCTGGCAGAGATATCGCCGGCAGAATGCGGTAGCAGATGCCCCTCGTAGTGGGCGACCTCGAGCGACCACTGCGGCGCAGGAACGCTACATCCGGGTACATCACCTGCGTCATCGAACAGCTACGGCGACCAGTACCGCTCGACAAATACCCGGATTGAGGAGGCTTTCTGCACAGACCGTCAGGAACAGGTTGAGTGAGGCTGGTTTACGTGCCAGAAGACCTTATTTTGGCCCTGTGCTTCGACAACAACATCGTCGACATCGAGTTCAATGGTGCACCAACGTTCAGGCCTGGAACCTACCGAATTGGCGTAAGATCTGGTTCAGTGATGAATCACGATTTCTATTGGAACGACGCGATGGAGAGAATGCGGGTGTACAGACGTCGATGTGAACGTTTCGCCGACGCTTGCGTTCCCCAGGTGGACAGATTCGGCCGGGGCAGTGTTATGATGTGGGGAGCGATCACCTGCCGTAGGAGAAGTGATTTGGTGATGATCCAGGGCAACCTGACTGCTCAACGGTACTGTGACGAAATCCTACGCTCACACCCCCTTCCAATCATTGATCGCCAGAGGGAGTTGTTTCAACAGGACAATGCCAGGCCCCACACAGCACGTCACACTAGAGACTTCCTCCAGACCCACAACATCAATGTGCTCCCCTGGCCCTCAAGATCACCGGACTTAAACCCGATCGAACATCTGTGGGATGCCCTGGTCAGACGGGTGCGACGCCGTAACCCTCAGCCCCAGACACTTCAGCAACTCGACAGGCACTACAGGCAGAGTGGGCTGCGATTGGGCAACACGAGATTCTAAGACTTATTCGTTCGATGCCGAGGCGATGCCGTGCAGTTCTGGATACCCACGGTGGTCACACGAGGTATTGACTTCAGCGCCACCACACGTCTCCATGTGACACTCAAACTGACTTTCCTCGAGTTGGTGCCAAAGACGGATAAGTCTGCATTCCCAGTGTGCAATTTCGCTATATTTCATTGACTCATAAAGCCTACACGATATAAAAATACAGTTGAAATTCCTATATGCGTTTCTGTTTTGGGAGAGTATATATTTATGTCCCATGTGAGGAGTTGGGTTCGAATATTAATAGCCAGTATTTTGCACGTTAAATATTTGATGAGGGAATTGTAAGGAATGAAAATATTAACGATCCCGGTGGATTGACAAAGAAAACAGTACATAGAAATGTAAAGATGCAAACGTCACGAAGAGATTATATGGAACGTCACACAAACATGACGTGCATTTAAGTTGAGAAATATGTAAATGGATCTATTGATTAACAAGAACGATGTAATAAAGAAAGGAAAATAACAAAAATTAACAAAACACTAGATGCGACAGAGCTCTGTCCTCGTCGTTCTTTCATACCGAACCAACCTTGTGCAATGACATATATGCCACCTTTGTCTTTGAAAATCGGTTATGTCTATTTAACCAGCGCTCATTCCTGCAATAAATCTGTGGCTAGGTATTTTTGTGTCAATATTTTGATGTGGGATAGTTCCAACCATATGATTCAGACCATGCCATGCAATATTCAATGAATAAAATTTTGAAAAGCAAGGACACCTGTCAGCAGCTTTGTACTAACTGAATTTTTAATGTCTGAAATTAAATTACACTAAAAACAACACACGCAGAGGTGTTCTTTGGGTCTTGACTACAGTTAGTTTTGGCGAAAACGCTATATTAGGATAATTTCAAGTGATATGGATAAGATACAATAAACTGGGTGATTTGTTTCTTATCTCGTTTATAGAATTCACTATTAATTTTCCCTTGCGATATTCTAAACACGGAATACTTTTTAAGAAAACTATAAATGTTGCGGTAGGTCCGTTTGGAAACCATTAATTTGTTTTATTAGTTGCGCTGGTCTGAATGTGAGCCTGCTTATATTGATCAACAAACATTCTATAGTCTCAGTGCATGTTATTTTGACTGTTTTGATTGATACACTTAGTTGTTACTATCAACATCCAAAGTTTGCTGTCCTTTAGTCATTCTTTGTAGCCTTTTTATTACCTCATTGCGGGGACGTAGCCTAGAGATATTTGTCCAGAGACCGCCGAGTGGGCATACGTTAACTTTGTTCCCCAAGGACCCAATTCACGTGAGCACTAAGGTGATCGTAACTCCCATACTTCAACATGGACTTGTCATGGTCGTAGCCTTGAAGTTGTTTTGTGGAACGGGGCCCAGTACTTGTTTGTGTGTTTGTGGCATAACGCCGTACACAGCAATATTCCAGCTATGTGGCGGCGGTCTGTAAATAATCGACTCTGGTCCAGACAATCCAGTGATTAACCATCATGATCATCAATCCACGCAATTGATATACGATGACATGTGCCATCCAAGTCAGCGAGCCTGACCAGCCGATCCCGTTAGTCGCCTCTTACAAGTATGGGTTGCTGAAGACCAATTCCAGCCCGGGTCTTCACGGGTCTAGTACTGGACTGCTTGTCGTTGGAGGCGACCACGGCAGCATGGGACGTTGCTCCTAATGTCATTGGTTTGCCTGGTCTATGTAGTTATGTCTCCAGACACTTATTTATCAAATAATGATATTCGATTGATATGAATATATAATACGCAAATATTATAACGGCAGCATCATTGGCCGGTGGGGAAGCCTTGTGGTTGAAGCGTTCGCTCGTCACGCCGAAGGCCAGGGTTCGATTCCCCTCATGGGTAGAATGTGTGAAACCCATTTCTGGTGTTCCCCCGCTGTGATATTGATGGAATATTGCTAAAAGCGGCGTAAAACTAAACTCACTCACTCACACACTCATTGGTTGCTTGGGAACCACATTGGTACCTCGGACTCAAAACATATAAGTATGACACAACAAGATTTTACAAATAACGACCCAATATTCCAGGTATAACTCAAGATCCCGTCTCATGCTGTAGTCTAACGCTGGGTGTTGAATAAAATATTATTTATTCAGCTCCTACCTTCTGGAGTGGTAAATTCAATCGATGACAATTAATGTCTTTCATGTCTCGCGGGAATGTGGTCTGGTATTGATACACGTAACAGAAAGATACATGATGTACGTATTTGCATGCATTTCATTCGCTTTGATCCGAAATATACATTGTTTGAAATTAATAGGAATCAGTTCAGAAATGTTGACTGTTCTATATTGATAACAATATCTATTATTGAAGGTACAATCATACTGACCTAACAACTTATCAGCGCAATTAGGTGGACGTGTTTAGCGTTGTCATAACGTTAAGAAATCTATATATCTTGTGAGACAGTGAAGGAGCAAAGGAAACAGTGGTAATGCCTGTTTCATAAATACACAAAGTTGTAAACTGTAACACGTGTTATGCTTGGAATTATTACCCTTCTTTCAGTAAAGTACAGATTCTTGTACTTTTGTTGGGTTGAGTTGGGATTCGAACCCAATACCCTCAGAGTCAGCCACCTAATCGCCAGTACACAAAGACAGCCGTCTAACCCACCCACTTCCACAAAAATGGAAGTCGGGCACCTTGTTGTCTAGACAACGAACTTTGTGTACCCTCTGATAAGTGTGAATTGGCACGGCTCCCATCACCGAAAACTGTAAATACACAATGCCATTTAGAAAGTGGTCAAATGTAACACATTATATTTGGGATTGCACCTACCTAAATATAACGTGTGTTACAATGCCTGTACTAATGGCTTTGGTGTAATCCTTTCAGTTTGACAATATATTGACATTGGAAAATGCCATATCATCCGTTACGGAAATACATGCATGGAACTGATGGTGCTGAGGATGTTACAATTGCTCGTATTGTGTATACTACAAAATAACTGACAGTTTCAGGTGCCAGAAATCGATGGAGCCGTGTGCCAACTATATTTCCGTTTGCAAATACGGCAATGAATTATTGATCTTATTTTCAACACTTTGGATATCCAAGTAATATCACATTTACTCAGACTACCAAATGACATCAAGAAATCAAAATGCAAATATTGATGCAAATTTACCAGAGAACATACCCAAGACAATGAATATACAGTATGTTTTTATATCTTTATTTTGTAACCGTACTTGTAATCATTACCTCGATCGATCAGTCTTATTTCTGAAATTCATGCTATGTCATCATGTTGATCATGTTTGAATATTGCAGAAAGTCACTAACGGGTGCTGGGACTTTGAAGCTTACGATTGCTATCGATCGTTGATTTAAAGCACTTTTTTTCCAAACGAAGATGTTTAACCTCTAAATAAAACCATATTTATGCATAAAAAGGCATACTACGGTACTGAAGTTCACATTCGAATAACCGATACAACGCTAAACCAAATTTCATCCCCAACAATATATATACAGCATGGTAAAAAACAGTGCACGACTTTAACCTTATTTCAGGTCATTTATATACTAAGCAGCAAAAGAAACGTCAGTTCGGAATTTTCTTTCGCAGAAACGGATAACTGTAAAGTCATTTAATGTTTTGATTGTATATTTTTGACAACATCTCCAACTTTACCTGAGCAAAGACATTCCTTCATGCTGCATTGTTCCCAGGAAATGGTCTCAAAAACGCAACCTGATCTCGGTTCACGAGGATCAGCCCTATAAAACGCACCCCCAAACCTGGTTGAAACATTCACATTACAACGTCAGCAGGATGCCGCGACTCACGACAGCTCAGAGGAACCAGGCGCTAGGAAGACTTGAAGCTGGCCACACTGCACAAGCCGTTGCCAATCACTTCCAGGTCAACGTTCGGACCATCTACAGTCTGCAGCAACGTTTCCGGGCCACCAACACCACAAATGATCGCCCCCGTACTGGCAGACCAAGGGTGACCACAAGACGACAAGACAGCCATGTTGTGCGACAGCATGTACAGAATCCCTTCATGCAGGCATCCGAAACAGCACGCCAGACAATGGAAACACACGGAAGACCAATCAGTACTGATAGAGTACCCCGACGTCTTAACAGCGGTAACCTCCATTGCCGTAGACCTTACCGTGGACCTATCCTCACCCCTCGTCATCGGCGTGAACGTCTACAGTTTGCCCTACAACACCAAAACTGGCGATACAGGCAATGGAGAACTGTTCTGTTCACAGATAAGAGTCGGTACTGCGTATCAACTGCAGATAGCACAACAAGAATATGGCGACGATGTCGCCAGCGTTACTCAGACCAATGTGTTATGGAAAGGGACTTATGGGGAGGTGCAAGCATACCACATTTCGCATGTCACCGGAACAACATTTTCCAGCATGATAACGCCCGGTCCCATACTGCCAGAGCTACACGGGACTTTCTACAGCAGAACGCTGTCAACATTATACAGTGGTCAGCCCTTAGTCTTGATTTAAATCCAATTGAACATCTTTGGGATGAAATTCAGAGGAGACTGAATATCATACCAAGGCCGAACACAGCCGATTTATTGCGCCAGGCCTTTCTCAGAGTGTGGTTCCAGGTGCCAATGGCCTTCATCATTCGATTGGTGCACTCCATGCATAGACGCTGTGCTGCAGTTATTGCCGCTCGTGGTGGTCACACTAGATACTGAAGTCAAGAGTCTGAATGGACTGCAAAGGTTCCTGTAATGTCTTGAAATTCTGCTGATGTGTCAAGATATTGTACACATGTGATATTGAGTATAGTTGGTTGCCAATATCTGTTCACAGAATATGTTTAATGTTTAATCAGATTACACTAGACTGACTCTTTGTCTCTGAATATGTATGGTGTTGATAGAAACTCAGTGAGACCAAAATAGCCAATGAGATGGACGTTTCAGAACCTGAATTTGTGGAAATCTGCTTTCTTTAGATCGTTAGCATTGCAGAAAGGGAGGTCGACAGGGAAAATGATGTGGTTCAGGGATTGTGAGACAGACTAAGATTACACCTGAGCCATAAACTCATCACAACAGCTGCATTAATATCACTTAGTTTGTTTAGTAACATTTTGTCAGTTATTCATGAAACGACGTGTCTGAACAAAGGAGACTAAAGAAAATGGTGCTCGAACACCTGCAGAGTTCCGAGGAGCAGCACAAGCATATTAATGCTTTCCAGCCCAATAGGTAATATTGCATCCCCAGGTCGACTTGTCATGCACTTGAACCTTGGCATGGATTATTAATTCCTTACACATGGTGATGGCATCTTGATGTGTTCCTGTCCAACAGGTCATATTGCATCCCCCAGGTCGATTTGTCATGCACTTGAGCTTGAACCTTGACAGGGATGATTAATTCCTTAGACATGGTGATGGTATTGGCAACAATTTCTCATTAGCAGCTGATTTACAGGAAGAACCATACGTCTGATCCTAATTGTAGTGAAATAAACTTGGAGTAATAAATCGGACATTGGAGGATTTGGAGCATGACATCTATGTGAAGTGTAAAAATGTAAAATTCATACTAGAAATAAAATTACATAATGATTAAAATATATCACAAAATAATAATTGCTGCTTATGTATACGTGAAGTATAATGATCGTAAAAACCTTCATGCATCAATTCAATTTTGATAAATTGCATTCAAAGTGTTATAAATTTGAAGTAATTAAATTGCTTAAAGTTCATAAAGGCACCAACAGTAACGATAATTGCACCTTCGACGATGTGAAACTGTAGCAGTCTTAGGTCATTGCTTTAAAAATGTATTTTCATTAAACGTAATTGATTATAAAACATTTATCGATGCTAATGCGGTTAGAATTGGTCTTCAGTAACCAATGCTTGTAGAGTGAATAACGGGATCGGGTGGTCAGGCTCGCTGTCTTGGTTGACACATATCGTCGTATCCAACTTGCGTTTATTGATGCTCATGTTGTCAATCTCTGAGATGTCTGGCCAAGACTCGATTATTAACAGACTGCCACCATATAGCTGGAACCAAACAACAAACACCTTCTTAGTAAAACACAGGAACCCAGTGCTTATTGGATTTGAGTCCCATCTGGGATTCGAACCCACGTGCTCAAAAACACAGAATCGGCAATCACACCAACTCAGCCACCTAAGCTTCGTTAAAATAGCCAAGAAGGCCATTCGCCGCCACAAATGGCACCAGGTACCTTCTCTATATAAGTATTTTTGGTTAAACATCTACATAGACTATTTGATTAAATCGATATTGCATTCCTTTCAAACTTGCTAATATGCATATGCCAGGAAGGAATATTTCGCTGTTCTGAGTTCATTCTTTAAATATATCTGTATGGATAGTGTTATGGATATATACAATTATATATCTGACTTTGACTTATAGATGGCAGTTTATCTGTGCTTATTGCTGAATTTTCAATAAATATTAAATGCATTTTCATTTACTTATTTAGCTTTGTAGCCCAATAACCTTTTCAGATTTCATTATACGGAAATTCAAATCTACAATCTTATCATGGAAACATAATATACCTATTGTACATCATAAGATAACAGGTTAGCGGTGAAAGATGTTTACAAGTACGACTTTGACGGAACTTGCGTGATAATAATCAGGGTGAACAGTGTCTAGCCGTCGATATCAGATGCTCATGCTCATGTATGTTTGTTATAGTCAGGTCAATTTATGAGAATACCCACCACAATTTGCAACAGAAATGATTTTAACTGATTTAAGATCCCGAACCATTCCTTTATAACATATAAAATGTCTAGGAAAATCTCAGTGCTGGAACAAGGTCAAATTCGACCCTCAAGGTCATAGGGGTCATCTTCGCTTTTGAAATCTTGGATGGAACAAACTTTTGTAATCTACTCAATTGTGTCATGTTATATATCAAATTAAAGCTCAGATTACAGGCTTTTTTTAAATATAGGGTTTAAAAGGGATTATTAACATGAAGAGATATTGTGGTGGATATATTTCAACCAATTGTCATTCAAAATAATAATGAAGTAGAATGAACGATCAATTTTTTATATCAACACATTTTCATCAGGTAAAGTCGATGAAAAACAAGTCATTTTGTAGATTGAAAGTTATGTAAGATTTTGTCTATTACTCAACTTCATAAATGGTATTTCATTATGGATTTCCAGCATTCATTAGCTAATCTTCCTTGACAGAATGGCAATGTCCTTTTCCAAATTAAGTCACAACAGTTTTCTGATTGCATCATTAATCACTGAAGTCAAGCCTTAGAGCATTCAGACATACACGACCAGGGCACACACTGCACAAGAGAGTGCATCTCAGTCCATGTCTCTTACATGTGCATCTTTGAGAATTGCACATATTTGTTTTCCAGTTGCATATGATAATTGTCAACAGTTCCTTTGGAGCTGGGGGAAGATCTGCAAAGGTAGGATCCTTTTGTCATCTCTTTTCCATCCCCAATCTGTCAAACTAAGCGGATGGTAATATCCTTTCAACTCTTGAATCTGAAAGTAAACCCGCGACTGTGACAACTGACTGCTGTTGATATTGGCGGAAGATTCTGAGGATAAACATGCATCTGGCTTGAGGCTATTTTCTCACAAAAACGTCTGTGTCTGAGTAAGGTCAGATTTTCACCTGTTTCTCCATACAGGAGACAAACCATGACCTTCTCTCCAGCTTGCATGATTTGTTCTGCTGTTCATGACAACAGCTTTTCCAATTCCATGGATTCTTGATGTATCACAGCCTAAGGCAGGATGTATGAACATCAATGCTTCATGCTTCTTCTTGGTTTCGCTGATGTTCCAAAATGGAATTCTTTTCAAGGAACTTTTCTTGGGGGTTGACTGCAAGAAGATATCATGCGATTCCAGATTTGTGTCACTTTCTAGATAGGAGCACATCATCGTGATGAACTGTTGTTTGTTCTGACCATTGGCATGGAATGACTCTTTCTTTGATTGTAAAATCATACTCCCATCACATTTAACTGTTGGTCCGACAGGTCCACCAGACCGTCTCATTTAGTGTTGTATACTTTGTCGATGAACTTGAGTATCCATCGAACACAACAGTAGCTCTGTCATACATAGCATCAAAAGCTGGACCAGGGTAAACACCATCATCCAGTGTTGATATGAATGAAGCCAGGGCAGGTTTGTTTGCTCCCTTCAGGAAAGAGGGAGAATCAAACACGTGCAAAGTTCAAACTTTAGCAAAGATTGGAGGTAGTGTGTTGACTGGCTATCGGCAATCAGAAACCTTTGAAACAATAAAACTGGATCAATGTTGCAGATTTCTTCATCTTGTGGTGTAACAGTTTTCTCGTTCATTTGTACAACTTGATCTTTCCTTTTAAATTTAAAGTCGCCAATGGTAGTGCTTGTCATAGAGTCCAAAATAGAGCTACCAACACAACATGCATCATCTGCATTCACAGTTGCACTTGCGACAACTCCATTTGCAATGTTTCTGAGGTCAGGAACTTATTTGAATGGGTCTTTGTCTTGAAGGAAATGGATAAGTTTCATGGCATCATTCTTGTCTCCCCCCTGTCTTGCATGAGACATGTCCTTGTGTAGTTCAGAGTTTCTGTTTCCACTACTTATAAGATCACTCATGGCATTGCTGACTTCCGTGCATGATGGCATTGACATAAGCCATACACGTCACTGCGTTTGAGACATGCCTGTCCCCTTGTAAGTCGTCCATTTGTCTTCATGCTCTGCATGAGCACCTGTTCAATCAACTAGATCTGTTGGAAATCCTCCCCCATAACAGTTGGAGCGGCGGATAACATGATGACCTGAGCTGAAGAGTTCAAAGATCTTGGGATGTATGTCAGGTGCATCTTCCAATTTCCTAATCGTTCAGCTTTAATGAAATTCCGTAAGATATACACCATGTTCATGTACTGGATCCAACGTTTTGCTGTCCTCATGTTGCTTTTTCTTTTTCTTGGTTAATACGATGGCGAATGCTTTCTAATGTGTTTAAAGAAGATACTTCACCAACAGTCAAGGGCTCACTCACCAGCTCATAGTACAGCACTGCCGCCATGTTGAGATCCTTATCATCAGTGTTTTGAAGGGGAGTGGCAAGGTCAGCTTCATCAGAAGTCTTACAAAAGGTAGGAACGCTCACGTTCAAAGCTCTTGATACCAACAGTCCATTAAGAGCTGGGTTTACAAGAAAGTTAGCTCGAATAGCTCTGGTAACAGTTTTCCCTGTTAGTATCTGACTAACTGTGTTACTGGTATATATCACATCCAGAAGTTCAAACAGACCAGATCCAGACATGATGATTCCAATGCATCCCAAAAAGCTCATCGGAGTGTGAAGTCCTCCAAGCCTTAGGACGACGTTCTTCAAAACACTTGATGAAGGTTTACTGGAAATTATCATTGAAGCTTTCCATCAGAGAGGTTGATCAAAATTAAGTGACGTTAGGTGTGACACATTGTTTTTCATCCGCTTTTTGACAGATTGGGGATGGAAAAGAGGTGGCAAAAGGATCCTACCCTTGCACCTGATGAAAATGTGTTGATATAAAATATTGATCGTTCATGCTATTTCATTCTTATTTGGAATGACTATTGGTTGATACATATTCACCACAATATTTCTTCATGTTAAAAATTGTAACCCAATTGAAAAATGATACTTTTGGCATAATCGTAGCATACATTTACATGTGGATGTCGGGATACGATTTTCTTATTTTTAAGAACGTTTTTTTAAATTGAACAAATATGATGAGGCTAATCCCTATCAAACCTCTATTTTTGAAAAGCCTGTAATCTGAGCTTTAATTTGATATATAACATGACACAATTGAGTAGATTACAAAAAAAGTTTGCATTTCCATCTAAGATTTCAAAAGCGAAGATGACCCCTATGACCTTGAGGGGCGAATTTGACCTTGTTCCAGCACTGAGAATTTCCTAGACTTTCTATATGTCATAAAGGTATGGTTAGGGGTCTTAAAACAGTTGAAAATATTTCTGTTGCAATTTGTGGTGGGTTAGGTCAGAATCTAACCAGGATGACTGGACTATTCTAAAGCTATAAGCAACCGGTAGCTCTGTTCAGGGTACCGATATTGTGGCATAAATTTAATCAATATTTAGTAATAATATTGTTTAATAAGGCCTACTTAGCGTAAGTGGTACTACAGTGATGTAATTCATGGATGTGTTTTAGCAACTATGAATGGCCCTAAGGTTTGAAGTGATAGCTTGTTGGATGATCGATCAGTAATCAATGACCTTGTAATCGATGACCAAGTGTCTCATTTGTCCAGTCGTGATTCATATCTACTATGTATGGTGACATCTGGTTATCAGCTATGATGATCTTCATGCATTTGTACCTTCTCATGTCAACGAGTATTAGGCGTTTTTTTTCAATTCACTAGAGTAACGGGCGTTTTTCATGAAGTATCGTACGGTCTATCGACAAGGAGGATAGAGTAGATTTGTGGTAATAAGCGTTCATATGTCACGCAAAAGGCATTGGGTCGATACACACCATGAGCACAATCTTTGAATATCATATCTTATTTCCCCCGCCGTGATGTTGCTAGTATTTAGCTAAATAATGGCATAAAACCTAACTCGCAAGGAACAAGGATTATCGTCCATTTTGGCAAATACTTCTCAAGGGAACCCAACATTCTTTGAAATGTCATCGCTCAATAGATATAACATTTAGGAGCGTTTATTGGCATTAAGAAACAATATCGGCTTGTCGCAGCCTCACATTCCTGGACGACACCAGTATTGTTAAACAAATGCAGTCGCATGACATGTTTGAAAAATGTCACCGCTCAATATAAGAAATAGATCTAGGCATTTAGAGATGAATTTTGTGTATGCCAATGAAGTTTTACGGCATCACTGACACACATCACTTTCGAGAAGGCATGACCCATTGGACAACAGTCCCATTTGGACACGTCCCATCGTGATCATGAATGGAAGGCGTGATGATATGTGAATCTTGTTGTCGATTCTGTCCATCTACTCCAGAACCATCTGATCATGGTCAATGGATCACACATGCATGCTGATGTTCGCCCGATCTCATTAATGGCTTATAATCGATTTGATATAAAAACACTGAGATCTTGAGGCCATCCAAACATACACATTATTCTGAAGGGATCTTGTACACTGAAGGGATAGTGTACTTTGTCCAAACACTTTACCGTTCGATACCACGAAGGAACATAAGTGCTGCATCAGTACGAACAGATGATGCTTATATGGAAGGTTGAGATATAGGACTGATGGGGAAATTAGGTACCTGTTGTTTGTGAAGCACCTGTGTATGGTGTTTCGGAGTGTCGTTTTGCTCTAAAGGATCTAACAATGAGGTGTATTCTAAATAAAGAACAGAGCAAAGATTTTGTGAATGTAAGAGTAATAGGAAAATATGTTGTGCTTCACGATGATCTTGTTCGATGTTGTTTCTTTCAACACCAGGCAAAAAGTCGTCCACAGATGTCAGCATAAGTCTACTTAACACAAACGGTTCCCCGCACGTAGATTTTTGTGTTTGCTTTTTGTCGTTTAGACCCTGAACAAAAATGTAATAAATAAATACATACATACACACACACACACGCACGCACGCACGCACGCACACACGCACGCACGCACGCACACACACACACATACATACATACACACACATACACACATACATACAGACATACAGACATACAGACATTATGTTCAGTTAATATCAGGTGTATTTGACGTTTATACGTCAGCGATGGACTTTATTGTGTCATCTGTCTGGTATATTTTTGTATAATATCGGACTAATTATAACTCAAACTAATGAACACCACAAAAAGGACCCGTAAATCTGATTTTGGATCCGTATCGTGAATTTTAATTACGAGCAATCCGGAATAGACCCTTGTGTCCCGATCACCTTGCTTGACCACATTTGTTCGGCTATTATCATATCATCCAGCAGCTAGCGTCAAAAGGGGGATTTAACATGTGGCCACTCAGTTAATTAGTATGTGTCGATACGTCTGTGATTGAAGATTTTAATTTATCGTTCCTTAAAATATCTTTCAAAATGGTGTTTTATGGTGAAACAGGACGGATCATCCTGTACATTGCATTATTCCTTTATATAATACCATTATATATTCACACCAGAGAGTCGTCTGTGATTAAGATTTTAATTTATCGTTCCTTAAAATATCTTTCAAAATGGTGTTTTATGGTGAAACAGGACGGATCATCCTGTACATTGCATTATGAGAGTCATTACTAGTTGGAAAATGCTCAAAATCGTTCCTTTATATAATACCATTATATATTCATAATTTAATTGTGTAATATGCACGAAAAGTTTGCGAAACATGTTCTTACTTTTATCGTAAATAAGAATATCTTGACTGAACTGAATGTCTGTAAGTGGCTAAAACACCTGATGGGGGCGGTGGGGTAGCCTAGTGGTTAAAGCGTTGGCTCGTCACACCGAAGACCCGGGTTCGATTCCCCACATGGGCACAATGTGTTAAGCCCATTTCTGGTGTCCCCCGCCGTGATGTTGCTGGAATATTGCTCAAAGCGGCGTAAAACTAAACTCAGTCAGTCAGTCAGTAAAACACCTGATAAAATCAAGCAATGAAGCCATTTTTTCTGCAAAAATGGAAATGAGATATCTTAAGTCTTGCAAACTTCTATAGAGCCACAAAGAATGATATTTCACTGGAAGCATTTTAAATGCATGTCTTAGATATTGTTTAGGTATTATAGTCATTATTTAGTCAACGAATCCGGAACATAAAGTATTACCCCGTTCGTGGACAGCAAACATGCTATGTAATGTTCAGGATATTGCTGACGAGGTTGTATTTCAAATATAAGTATGCACATAGGGAAATGTATCGCAACAACTATGATTTCTAAATCCCATATACCCATTTTTATTCATATCATAATTGTGTTTGTTTGTATGATTATTCTGACCCTTTGGGCGCACCATACATTGATTGTAGATAATGCTACGAACAAAGGCGAGCAACAGCTGCAATACGTATATCCGTCATTAAGCAAATATCAAGTTTCAGTAAATTGTTCTCACAGCTCGATTATTTTGAAAATCAACTAATTTCACAGTTAATAAGCAAATATGGGGCCTCCTCAACTGACAACTGCTCAAAGATGGCAAGTTATTTGTATGCGGAATGACGGTACGTCATTAAAGGCTTTTGGATGAGATGTTGTTTGGTGACGCATTGGCTATCAGCCGAATGGCAAAACAACGTCAACAAACTAACGACGTTAAGGACCATCAGCGTTCAGGTTGACCTGAGGGACAACTTCTGGGGAGAATATACATTGTCGTTTGTCCAACAGAAGCACAAAGCTTGGTGTCAAGCTCGACGTCACGGGAATTTAACGTCAAAAGGAAGGGTCTACTGGTCGGACGAAGGTCCATTCCCTTTGTTCATGACAGATGGCTGAGCTCGTGCTTGGCGCCGCAGAAACACTGCACATGCACAACGGAATATCTTTGGGGTTCCCTTATGGTGTGGGAATGCCTCTTAGGTGACTGTAAACTTGAGTTAGTGAGGATCAGACAAAATCTGAATGGACAACGGAACATCACATGACATCCAAGACAGGGTCGCACCACATTCCGATGGACATGGACGCCCATGGACGACAATACTGGTTCACATCGTGTACATGACATTGCTGATTTCTTACATCTAGAGGCAGTAGCACCTTTACCTTGACCAGTCCTGATCTCAAACCCATTGAGCATGTTTGGGACTGGAGATTCTCCAGTACAAAATCCTGATGTAGTCCTACATCAAGCATGGAACGCAATGCTTTAACGTCAAATTCAACGTCTGATACAGCCAATAGGGAGGAGGGTCAGGGATGATACCCCAGACATTTGGTTTGTGCTCGTTTATTAATACTTATATCTACAGGTTATTGGTAGTTATCAGCACTACAAAATCAGCAATTATTTTGCCATGTTTTCTGCTTCGAATATAGATTTACCATTTCATTATTCCCCGAGGGTCAATTTATCCAGACAGCCTGCGAATTGATTTGCTATAGTTATTGGTAATATATTGATTCTACTAAAAATATGGGCGTTGCGATACTTTTTTCCGTGTGTTTAAATGAATTCCAACAGACAACACCACATTGTCCTTAGTACCCTTAGCCCGTGAAACTAAACAAACATTGTTCACGAGTAATGGATACATCCAAGTAAATAACCCAGTAGCCATTATAACCCGTATCTGTAAATCCTGAATATTCTGTGTACACATTGCTTTGAGAGTATTATAGGTCAGCTTTGTTCTGTTCGTAGAACAGTCATTCCATTAGAGATGAGATGAGGTATGAGAAGATCCCATCAGTAGCAATCACGGGATCGGGTGTCTGCACGATTCATTGCATCTCAGTCAGCATGGCAAGCCAACTCTCTAAGCGGAAACGAAACTGTGACACCCAGGAAATAGGAAATCTGAAGCTAGCACTGACGTTTTGAGTAAATCATTTGACCTCTAGTTTGGACATAAAATTGGAAATTTAACAAATAGCAACCTTAATTACAAAAATGCAAGATAGCGTGAATCTTAAATGTTTCTGAGAACTCTGGCTTAAATGAAACACTACACATTAACGTGAGGAAGATACATTCCTTGTCTAAGTATCGAGCGCAATTTTAGTCCAGGTGTGATGTGGGAGATCCAACAAACATGACGTCTGCATTAAGCGCTATAAACGGGCGTTGTTCGGCTCCACAGTATACAGTGACTATCGATCCGAGGCACTATACGTACAAGGTCTTTGTCGGCTATCACTTTGGTGAAACACGCAAGCACGTGCACGTGTATTGTAACATGTGTCTTACACATTATGTTACACACAACTTTGTCCAACTCTGAGAATTTTTTTTTTGTCAACATGCTTATTTGTTGGAATGGAAGTAGCAACATCTGCGTTGACAGAAATCTGGATTTTTTCTGTTTTCATAAAATACCAATATTCCACATACGTCATGGCAGGGGTGTTTTTCATATAAACATAAATAGATAACCGTGGCTAGCAGAGATTCGAACCCACGATCATAGGTTTGTGACATGCCCATGGAACTAAGGAACACTCGCGTCTCCGTCTAATACATGTGAACATTCCCCTCTAAGGCAAGAGGAGGGATAAAATGGGTATCGGATGGTCAGTTTCGCGGTTTTGTTGATTACGTGTCATCATACCGTTATTCTTAAATTGTTTTGAGCAGTATATGATTAGTAATTGCGCTTTACATTTTCTTGATATATCATTAGAGGAACATCAACCATGGCCAAATGTGACAGTTTTGAAACTATCGGACAAACTGGAGGTGTTTTTATCAATTAATAATATGTAATCCGCCTTTTCCATGTACAAGGCACATGCTCAAAGCGCTAACACAAATCTGATTATTATTACCCCGGATAACCCAAGCTGCCCGTGAGGCGCTAGAAGGTTAATAGTCACATGACTTATCCCATCGGGTACCCATTTTTGGCTGGGTGAATTCAGACTAGGTCAAACAGCACATAGTAACTGATAGCATAAAGTGATGCATTGTAAAACTGAATAATGGCCGGGCGATCTGTGCTGAAAATAACGTAAAACATTTATCACAGGTTTTTTTTGTTAGTTAAACAAGACTTATACAATGACATATGTTGTGATAACTTCACAAAACATGAGTTATTGTTCTGCTGTAATGATATCTCGGCAATTGTACTTCCGCGTGCCTGGATTATCTGGTCATGGCGTGGCTGTGGGGTAGCCTAGTGGTTATAGCGTTCGATCGTCACGCCGAAGGCCCAGATTCGATTCCCCACATGGGTACAATGATGTGTCCCCAGCCGTGATATTGCATACATATTGCAAACAGCGGTGTAAAACTAAACTCACTCACTCACTCTCGTCAAGGCTGGGTTTTTGTACAGTCCCTAGGTGGCTGTGTGGCCTGAGACAACAGACGTTCTTTTTCTTATGCAAACCGCTCTCTCACTCTTATGCAAAATATCAGTTGTGTAGTTGGAAGGTGCTACAGGTGGAGCAGGATGTGCTTACCCTTTTCCAGAACACCTTTGTCATTACATTTTCACGAACATAATGTTTCCTTTTCGCGAACACCTGGTGTCATCACTGATTATTAGGAATCTGTTCATGTAATCTTCCCTCACTATTTTGTCAATTACGCCCAATGGAATGCAATGCAGACAACACAGACGTTTTATAGTTGTTCATAACATCAACCACTAGTTTCTCAACTGCATTATGATCAGACCTCAGTCTCAGATGTCAGTTAGATTGAGTATTGTTGAGTGCTGTGTTAAACCAAACAAACAATTAGTATGCACATACATGTATATGTATGTACTCTGGTACAGATAATACTATATGAAGCTGCTCAAGAGGTGGTACACTATAAGTGTGTCGTACATGAGTAGCCTTATGTACTATGTACAGACCTTGGTCTTTTCTTAGTACGAGATTAAACTGTTTGAGGATCCAAATTACAGATTCTCATCTGTTATGATCCTTTGGCTAAAAGTTTCCGGATTATTGAATAAGTACATACTTATGATTCCCGAGCTTATTGAATTTGTAAATGCCTACGATTTGGGGAATGACAAACCGTGCCAGAACAGATATATCTGCTTAAACAAATCTCCTTCACACACACTGATTCACTTAACCATTTGGAGAAGGCCTCGTAAATGTGTCCCTTGTACCCAACCCTTTGTTTATTTGCAATAAAATATGTTTAGATCAAACCTTGACCATACGAACCTATCTCGAGCCATCTCGTCTTTTCAAGAGACATCACGTGAAAAACTATGACTTAATGATAGCCTCAGACCAATCGGACCGTTAGGTTTTCTTAACTGGTCAGTTTATAATGCGTCAAATTTCACCCACCAATTGAATACTCGTGTCGATCTATTCTTGAAACCGTCACTGGGCACTCAAAATTCTTTCTCAACGCTATGGGGAGTATAAAAACCAAGATGTGGTAAGAGGCGTTTAAAGGTTTACTGTCATATTATCATCAACTCGTACCGGGTACCCATTAACGCCTGGATCTGAGGAGACACACACACGTAAACCGTGTTTCACTGAGGAGATGGATGGAACCAGGGATACTCCCAGGAATCCAATACCCACCCACGACATGTTTTTCTACCATAACCTTGCCTGATTTATAACTTGCGTGCAGAAACGATGCCTGTTGACAAGTTGCATGTCGAATGTTATTAAAACGTCTGTTTACATGTCTCAGAATTAACCTTTACTTGATTAAAGGTGCATTTCTTATTGCGGATAAACTGACTCGTTTGACGGCATAGCTACATGATCCATCGGTTTTTCAAACTGAACAAACTTCTTTATCTTTCCAGGCTAATGTGCATGCAATTAGCTGACTTAAATCAAATATATGTATTTTAAAAATACCCTTTATACCTAACTCCTCTGTAATTCCATCTTGAAGTCATTGATCATGGTTTTATTGAATGCCTTGTGCAATCAGACGCTGATGACAATAAGTCGCGTTGAAGGACGAACGCAAACGCATGTTAATGTTAAAGTTTGAAAGAATATTGTTTAAAAAATAGTATGTATATTATCCAATCGATAACGGACGTCATGCTGGCAAATCTAAACAAAGTGAATGGCAGTGGGACTACCGGGAAGTATATTAAATCTATGAAGCAAAGTAAAGCAAAGCCATCGATTGCCATTTGTTATGCAAACACCAAGTTTCGCTGGGATTATTAAGGACACCCGTGCGTCTGACAAAAGCTTTTTTATGTTTGTTTGCACATAACTTATGGACTAGTCGTGACTTAACGCAGCATTGTATGTCAGTGTGTTCCTACGTGTATGTAACCGAGATAAAAAAGCTGTATTGTCATCTACAGAAATGTCTGAAATAGTATTATCTGATACTGTTTCAGAGGGTGGGTGCGTCATTAGCGAATGACAAACCCAACATATGTAATGTACATGTAAGTAATAAAAGAAACACTGTCGTGACAACATGATACGTTAAAACGAGGTAACCTTCATGCCTAAACTGATCCAGTGACAACATGATAGGTTAAAACGAGGTAACCTTCATGCCTAAACTGATCCAGTGACAACATGATAGGTTAAAACGAGGTAACCTTCATGCCTAAACTGATCTAGTGACAACATGATAGGTTAAAACGAGGTAACCTTCATGCCTAAACTGATCCAGTGACAACATGATAGGTTAAAACGAGGTAACCTTCATGCCTAAACTGATCCAGTGACAACATGATAGGTTAAAACGAGGTAACCTTCATGCCTAAACTGATCCAGTGACAACATGATAGGTTAAAAAGGAGGTAACCTTCATGCCTAAACTGATCCAGTGACAACATGATAGGTTAAAAAGGAGGTAACCTTCATGCCTAAACTGATCCAGTGACAACATGATAGGTTAAAACGAGGTAACCTTCATGCCTAAACTGATCCAGTGACAACATGATAGGTTAAAACGAGGTAACCTTCATGCCTAAACTGATCCAGTGACAACATGATAGGTTAAAACGAGGTAACCTTCATGCCTAAACTGATCCAGTGACAAGAGTTAAAACGAGGTAACCTTCATGCCTAAACTGATCCAGTGACAACATGATAGGTTAAAAAGGAGGTAACCGCTATTCCTGAACTGATCCAGTGACAACATGATAGGTTATAAAGGAGGTAACCTTAATGCCTAAACTGATCCAGTGACAACATGATAGGTTATAAAGGAGGTAACCTTAATGCCTAAACTGATCCAGTGACAACATGATAGGTTATAAAGGAGGTAACCTTCATGCCTAAACTGATCCAGTGACAACATGATAGGCTAAAAAGGAGGTAACCTTCATGCCTCAACTGATTCAGTGACAAGATGATGCGTTAAGAAGGCGGTAACCTTTTTGTCTAAACTGATCCAGTATACTACTGCAAATACGGAATAATCTGAGGATGTGGAATGTCTATATTCGGAAACTTGGTATGAGGATCATAAAGGGTGGAAGCAGGCTGAGCCATGTTTGAAAGGTCAAATGCTTAAATCTTTAAATTTTTATGCCAGTCTTGAATGATAAAAAATTATCTAAGATATGGATGCTTTTAGGCGATATGGAATCATGTATTCAGCACGTTGCCAGGTTACATGTCTTGTGGGGACGACGTCGTATCATCGACTCCATCTACAACGAACACAACATGTTCAGATCACATGCAGTAAAATACAGTCTTGTCTATCCTCGGAAACAAATACCGTTTGGGGAAAAGGGAAAAGTAGTTATGAAAAATATATGGATGAATCAGTGAAAATCAGTGATGACACCAGGTGTTTTTCTGAAATGGTAAGCATTTCCTGGCCTTCAGGTACCAATAGCACCCGCAATTCACCAAATTGGTAAACAAAGTAATTTTGTCTCTGACTCAGTACAGTCAAGTGATCGGTAGACCGGAAAATCCAGTTAGATAATTGGGAATTACGACTGCTGTGTAGAAGTACAAAGATACCCAAACATGTAAGATTAATACCTCTCATACCCAAAAAGTCCATTAATTCCGCTTTTAACAGACCATAAATTTGCTCTGAATCCAAGCTGGAGTTCTTTTATTCCTACTGACCCTCGGAATGGAAGATTTTTACGCCACTTGAGCAAAGTCCAGCAATATCACTACGGGAGCCCCATGATGACTGGAACTCGGATCTCACGCGTGACGAGCGAATGCTTTAACCACTTAATTTTTTTGTGGGGACATTTCTAAATTAACGAAACAGGGATAAATAATAATTTATCATTTCTCTGTGATTCCGTTTTTCCACTTCTACTACATATTCTTGTGTTTTTGTCTTTATGTGAACAATTGACTTAGAAACGAAATGTCTTTATGGATGATCAACTTCTTTATTGTACAATGGCGACGTTTCAGTACAGATACTTATACCGTTTTCAAGCACTGGAAACGATGCTTGAAAACGGTATAAGTGTCTTTACCGAAACGTCGCCATTGTAGAATAAAGAAGTTGATCATCCATATAGACTTGTCATTCCTATTACTTACAACTTCTAGAATGCTTCTCAAACAGAACAGTTGGTTTGCCTTTGTATGTGTTTGTGATGCCACACTGAATTCTGGGATTTTTCTTGATTATTGACATGTTTTCGTCATATTGATTTACACTGTACATTAGTTTACCATATTTCTCCGCCCTTCATATTAAAATTCTCATATTCAATGTGCAATCAAATATTCATGTTTATAGACCTCGATACCCGCCAAGCCTTTTACTATTGATTGCAACCTTTAACACAATTTCAGTGCTGACGTCCTAACAAGTGTTTTTTCGATTGTGTCATACATATTATATGAAAAATATTAATTCGTTTTCCAAAATATTCCGTAATGATTTATTTCACTGTTACTAATTTACAATAACAATGGTTTAATTACCTCAATCGATATTCCGGGACAAGAGACAATCACGCCGCACTGAACTTATCGAATATTCGATTGTTTAAACAAGTGCATTTTGCAAGAAAATGTAACTTCCCCCACTAATTAGGTGTCTCATTTCTGATACCAAATATTGTACAGTATTGATCGTAAGAACAACGGAAATAAGAGGCATTAATTGAAAACGGAAAACGTGTGTTTCACTTTTTCTCTGGATATATCCTAAAGGTAATCATTACAGATCATTTCGATCATATATGTTTGTTTCTCTGTTTGTTTAGCATTGGCATCATAAGCATTGATCTACCATTCAGATACGTTGACATGCATCAACGAAACCAGGGAGGCTGACCAACCGATGCTGTTGGTCGCCTCTTACAGTGAGTGAGTGAGTTAGGTTTTACGCCGCTTTTAGCAATATTCAAGCAATATCACGGTGGGGGACACCAGAAATAGGCTTCACACAATGTACCCATGTTTGGAATCGAACCGGGGCTTCGGCGTGACGAGCGAGCGCTTTAACCACTAGGCTGCCGTACTGGTGGCACTGTCATAAACACATGCAAAGGCTAGTAAATTGTTCATCTGAAACAAAAGAATCGGTAACGTGTGGTACAGATCAGAAGAGGGACCTAGATTTTTATCACAGATCTGCAAATAGCTACAAATTGGTGATTTGGCGTTAAGCAGTATTCACTCACTCACTTTGTCACTGATTCGTCTACCATTAAACACTTTCAGAAAGATTTACCAAGGCCGTAAATCGAACAACTTCTTGATCGAACAACTTCTGAGAACACAATTTCAATGTTGAGTTTTGCTTTTCTTTCACCCACAAGCAATGCAATTCTATCTATCTATCCCGTAGTCTTGTGGACCGTTGGGGCGCCACAGGTGATCTGGCAACCAGCATCCTCCAATCCTCTCGGTTTTCTGACCTCCTGATTGTATCTCTCAACCTCAAGCCCGTCCATTCTGGGATGTTGTCCTCCCATCTCTTCCTCTGTCTGCCTCTCCTTCTCCCTCCTTGCACTGTGCCCTGCAGGAATGTCTTGGCAAGTCCTGATGATCTCATGACATGGCCATACCATTTGAGCTTGCGTCTCTTGACCAAGGTCAACAGGTCTTCGTAGGGCCCAACGACTTGCCTGATTCTGTTCCGAACTTCTTCGTTCGTGAAATGATCTTTGTAGGAGATGCCCAGGAGTCTTCGAAAGCATCTCATCTCAGTGGACTGTATTCTCTTTTCTATCTCAGCTGTTAAGGTCCACGATTCACATGCATACAAGAGTACTGATGTCACCAGGGTACGCATCGGTTGTTCCAGATGTACCTCAGTTTTATGAGCGCTGCTGTCGCCTGTGCAATCCTGGAGAGTACTTCGGGTTCGGATCCCTCATCTCTCTCACAATTGCTCCCAGGTATACAATTACTTGCTGTTAAAAAGGGACTCTCTGCCAGGACTATCTATTTATCCGAGTCTACATATAATCTCCTTTTAGGTCTGTTAGCACTGAAGACTAGAGACAAAATATTCAGAACACAAAACACAATCGGGTTCATATTTCATAAAACGACCTTAGAGCTGCGGGTGTCACAATGTCCATCCTTTACCATAAAATTACTATTATTATACCATGTGGTCGCTTTCAGCAACCCATGTTTGTCGTAAGAGGCGACTTAGTGCAGGGGCTTGTCTAATTCCGTGGGAATTACATGTTAATTTTTGGAACCAAACAATACTAATTGTAATCACTGTTGTGTATTGATTCAGAAAAACATGGTTCCATTTTTCTGTTTGCTATAAGTGTCATTGTAGGGTGATTGAATATGAGTTCCCAAAATTGCTGGCGACACCATTTTGAGAAAAACATGTTTTCGTAAACCTATCACAGCATAGTCATGTAGCATATCAAAAGGCGGCTTATGATGTATGACATAGAGTTAACCACATGATATGTTTCTAATTTCAAGTTGGTGATATAAAATATGACATAATGATATAATTTAATCAAATATTGTCTTTCCTTCATCGGACACCAACATTGTAAGTATTGGCCTATATTAATGGAAACCATTTATTCAATTAATGTATTCTCCCATTTCATAACATATACTACCATGACACACTTATGTACGTAGTAATAATAGTACCCAGATAAGGCTAATGTGACTATCATATAGTCGTGCACAAGTGTCAAATCAGGCCTACCAGTACAGTGAGAAATGACACACTGACACTCGTGTCTGGGTAATTAAATGACAAATGACATAAAGTCAAATCTGCAGTCTATACAAACTGAATGTATTAATACATCAGTGACAAATTATATCACAGTAAACAGATAACTACATATTTCAAGTGGGGTATGCAAGTGCAATATATAATGTGCACTTGTATATTTATTTTAAATTTAAGTAACTTGCATTGTCAATCCATCTGTCATTAACCTGCAAGAACAATGTATGCTGTTGAAATAAAAGCTTCGACATTATTTGTCATGCAAACACAAGCATGAAATCTTTTTTTTATCTTAATTTGGAAACTTGAAGGGCCCTCGTTAGAGAACATACCTCCGCCTTGCACAGCAATTTCCTTTCACTGTTACATGTTTAAAGTACTACTGTGTACTTAAATATACTTTCACCAAACCGTACGCAGATAGCCCTTGTGTCATACCTAACATAACCACCAAGATTCATTCAAATCCATCAATAACTTTTTGAGATATTATTCATATTCTCCATTTATTTAACATTGCAATTATTTCCAAAGTACCTCTGTGTACATGTACTTACTTTAACATACACTCTTCAAAAAGAAAGAGTGAGCGAATGCAACCATAAACGATTTTGAATGGTTTTATCGATCATGATTGTCATGGTGAGCTTGACTGGTATGGAACACAACCAAAAGCCGCAATTATTGCTTTTCGCGTGCAACCTATGACTATAAAAGACCCAAATGCATCTCGCAAATTCATCCAAGACCCTTGCAAATACTTGATGAGAAAATGGGACGTCTCAACTGTGCCCACCGAAATATTGCCATTGGACGATTACAAGCTGGCGAATCCAAGAGTGTCGTGGCGAGGACCTTCATCATTCATCCCAGCACAATAACTCGTTTGTGGGATCGTTTTGTGCATTCCATTTTGACAAATGACCATCCAAGACCAGGAAGACCGTGAGTCACCACACAGCCCAAGATCGCTACATCCGGGTAACCCACCTACGTGACTGCCATCGTTCTGCCCGGGACACAGCACAAGAACGGTTTGGAGCCCGGAGAATGTCCGACCAGACAATCAGGAACCGTCTCCGAAAGGTAGGTATGCGTGCCAGACGTCCAGAAGTTGCCCCCTCTCTGACACGATTACATCAACGTCCGTGAGTCAGGTGGTGTAACGCGGTGCAGCCATGGAACCTTGGAAACTGGAGGCACATATGGTTCAAGGATGAATCGCGGTATCCCTCAAGCGACGTGACGGAAGACAACGTGTGTCCAGACCACACAATGAACGTTTTGCATCCAACTGCATCAGGCAAGTGGACAGATTTGGTGGGGCTGGTGTGATGATGTGGGGAGCCATCTCATACACCTGCAGATCGGAATTGGTGCTCGTCCAAGGCAATCGTACGGTCGCGAGATATACTGACCAGATTCTCTGTCCTCAAGTGCATCGTCTTGTCGACCGCCAAAGGGATCCGTACCAACAGGACAACGTCATACCTCACACAGCACGTGCTACAGTGGACTACCTGGACAATAACACATCAATGTCCTCCCCCTGGCCCTCCAGATCCCTGGATCTGAAACCAATTGATTACCTGTGGGATCAGATAGATAAACGTGTACGTCAACGTCGTAATCCGCCATAAGGCGTTAGCAGTAAATGTTGTTTAACATGCTGCAGGAGGAATGGAGAAGGATTCCACAACTGATTCAATCTGTGTCAAGGAGGTGTCGTGCAGTTCTAGTAGGTAAGAGGTGGTCATACAAGGTAGTAACGTCAACGTCACCTCGTGGACAACAGTAATGACTATGATGACTATCATTCTTGCTAAATGTGCACGAGATGCCAATGTGTTGCTCTACATAATTTCAATGCTGTACCGTTTATTTTCGTTGATTTACATAATTGAAGAAGACCAATTTTTTCAATGATAGTTTGCTTTTGCGTTTCTATTTTTGAAGAGTGTACTTTTTCAACATCTCATTGATTTGTCCTGGGGTCATACTCAAGAGATCCAGATAATTTCATTGAAATCCATCAAGTAGTATTTAAGTAAAGATGCGAACACACACACACACGCACACACACACGTACGCACGCACGCACGCACGCACACACACACAGAGGGTTGAATGCATACCCTCTGCAACAAACCTTCGGTTTTGGCAGAAGCACTTATGATCATAGTGATTATTATGCATATATATATTTGAGATTCATGATACATAATGGTAGTTGTAAAACACACATCGTACATTTTGACGTACTACATACCTATGTTGTGAAAGGTTTATACAAATATGTTTTTCCCACATTGGTGTTGCAGCTCGATTATGGGCTCCGATGTTCAGTTACCCCGGAATGACACTTATAATCATCAGCATAAAATGGAACCATGGTTTTTCTGAATCCATATGCAATACTGATCACAATTATTAGTGGTTCTAAAAATTAACATGCACTTCCCACGGGAAGCATTTTTGCTACATAAGTCCCTGCACTAACTAACGGGATCAGTAGATCAGGCTCGCTCGTATTCCAACAACGTAGATCGATGCTCATGCTGTTGATCACGGGACTGTCTGGCTCAGACTCGATTATTTACAGACCGCCGCCATATAGCTGGAATATTGCTGAGTGCGGCGTTAATCAACAAACCAACCAACCAGCGGGGCCAAGGACTATCGCATAAATGTTGTAAAAATCCAGATATTTCTTTGCGTATCAAGGTACGTGATACGGATGGTTCCACGCTCATTCGTGCAATGAGGAAGCAGTATTCGCCTGATGACATCCACAGATTTAGTACCTCTAAATCAATTCTTAAACCTTTATCATGTCCATGTGCTTGATTCACATCGTCAGACCTCACTGTGCATGATAACGAGGAATCGGGAAATATAGCTAGAATATGTCGTGGACGTTTTGCTTGCTTTTGGCAATCTGGAAGCTCGTTTTGCGTTTTTAAAGGGACAATGACGCGCACATTCTCAAACAAAAGTGAAGAATCTTTTCGGATTCATAGTCCCAGGACTGTGTGGAGCAGTGGTGCACCACTTTTTTATGTTGTTGTCAGTTGTCTCAAAATGACCCGCGCACCCCCATGCAAAATAAATTGAACAAAGAAAACATTGTCATATATACACATTGGACATGTTACTGCTTCTGGACTAAAATCACCGAATTTCACCATACGCTCAGTAACATTTATCAGTTATGCCGAAAAAGAAACTTTTTGTCCCCAAACATTAAAACTTCCCCCGACCATGCCAACTCTGTTGGAACGAATAGATGTGTTAAATTGTGAGCATGACATCATGAGCCTTTTCGCGAACACTTTGTGTGATCAGTTAAACTCAGTAGATGACTTGGTGAAGAATGACCCGTTTGCAAACACTTTGTGTGATCAGTTTAACTCAGTAGATGATTTGGTGAAGAATGAGTTTTACAATGAATTCTTCGCGTGCCATCACCGGTTTCAGCGACCCATTTCTACAACTGCCACCATCAATCACCATTCCACCAATATCCACTGTCTATACAATTACCTTGTGTTTTTCGAGAACAAATTGTCAGTTTAACAGGCCATTATTACTAAAAAAGATTTTAGTTTCGAAACTGAATAATGCATGCATAACAGGTTCATTGCTCACTTGTCATCAGAAATGCAGTACTTCTGTAGCACATGAAACTGATGCTGGGTTTCCATCGTCTTCATCTTCTTAAGGATGAAAACATGCATAATGTTCTTTTGTGATCACGTTCTCTTACACGCCTTTCCATCGTGATACAACATTGAGTTATTGCCACACGAGTATTATTCATAACGTCTATTCTGTGACTGATATGTTAGACTCATTCACGACTTTATTGGTTTCCAGAAGATGTAACAATGATACTGTGGAAGCCTCCGTGAAGCTGCTGATTGACACGCTCCTGGAAGGAAAGACGTACGACTCCAGCATTCGGCCTAGCAGTAAGTCAGGATGAAGGATGGATGGATTGTGTATGCCTGTGGATCAGACATTTGTCCAATTTCACCAATCGTCAGTTAAACATGTGCGGTGATAATATGAGTTTCTAACAAAACATGAAAATGCTCCCTGAGCGTCAGTGCCAATGAATACTAATGGACATTTTGGATACATGATATGTACGAGTTTTGTGGATGAGTAACTTAACTGCTTTTTGAGCTTCTGTGTGAAAACAAATCACATGTATCGAACGATTTTATACTGTTTCTATGTTTAATTGCACTGTTGCAATCCTAAATCCCTGCGAGTGTGTGTGTGTGTGTGTAATTGCGTTTGTGTTTTCTCTCAAACGATGTGATGTCTGCCTTTTAAAATTGTAATACAAATAGTTTTTAAGTAATATCAAACACCATTTACTTTTGTATCTTATGTTCCCCTCACACGAAATACACTCTTTTTGTAATGTTGAAACATTGGGAGATTTTTTTTATCATATCGATCTGTTACTAGTTTGAGGTCATGCCACGTAGACGCCAAGTTTTGCACTTTAGAAAAATCATTAATATTTCATAAACCACGCACAATTTTATTTCTGTTCTACCGTGCTTGAGTATGGAACATGTAATGCAGAACCCACACTGGCTAAAGGTTTCCCCAATCTCTGTCTAGCCATCAAAGTAAACGATACTTAAACCACTTGATACTGACGTACAGCATATATATATGTCATCAATGGTCCTGTCAGGCCGCGTCACGTTGACAGCAGTATATGTAAGGCAAAATGTTGGCGAAAGGTGTCCAATGTTGGCGAAAGGTGTCCAATGTAGGCGATTTAAGTTCTACGGAGGGAATCGAAAATCCTACGTGGGGGATAAAATGTTCTACTTGATAAAGTCAAACGTAAGAAGATATAAAAGTCGATATCAAGTCCTACGTAGAAGATGAAAAACATTGCGATTATAGTGCAGTGATACAACGCAACCCTAAACAATCCATAATTTCGATGAATTTTAGTGAGTGAGTTACAATTTTACATAGCATCGGCAATATTTCAGCTATATAACAAGTTCAATAATATTAAAGGTCTGTCTGCAATGAACAGTAAAGCAGTATGTTCAGTATCACAGTTTTCTGTTAGTATAATTTAACACTAGGCCATACACCACTAGCGCCTAAAGCAAAATTACCTTCCTGGAGACTAAGGGGACCTATGGTGTCGGTGAGGTTTAGAAAGTAAGTCATGACGGTTAATCCCTTGCTCTATCGAAACTCAGTGACATTGAATTCATTTGATCAATTTACTGTTACACTACATCCATCATGAACGTGAAATGGATAAAGCGTGTTTCTGGTGTTTTAATGGTGATTGATATCAAGGTTTAACTTCATCATGCAGGTCCTTTCCGTACGAGACAGCCCTACGTGCATCTATATTTCATAATCAGAATATAACGCCTCAAAGGTTTCAATTTCTGTTGGTTCCAGGTTCAGCTACAATGGTGTATATAGATATTGCTCTGAACGCTCTAGGCCCTGTCAATGACAGAGACATGGTGAGTGTTGTTGATAGTCAATTTAGTTCATACTCCTTCTGCAATAACGTGCAGACAAATGGTGATGTGCGATACACAATAAATGGTCTGAAAGTGTAATTCTTAAAATAGTTTGAGTGTTAAAACAGTAATCATGACCTTTGCGGTTATCAGTGAGTGAGTTGTTTTACGCCGCACTCAGCAATATTCCAGCTATATGGCGGCGGTATGTAAATAATCGAGTCTGGACCAGACAATCCAGAGGTCAACAGCATGAGCATCAATCTACGTTGTTGGGATACGATGACATGTGTCAACCAAGTCAGTGAGCCTGACTACCCGATCCCGTTAGTCGCCTCTTCGACAATTATGGGGTACTGAAGACCAATTCTAACCTGGATCTTGACGGGTATGCTCTTATCGGTAATAACGTGTAGTATGCCTACACTGGTATGTATTATGTGATGGCTCTTTGCTCTGTGGTGACTGGAAGAAGGGTCAGCGTTAGTGTAGCCTTGTTGAAATGTTCATCAGAGTTCGATTCCCAGAAGAGATGAATCAGTGGTGTAAATAGCTGTACCAACTTGTTTCGGGCTGAACCATATCGGAATCTCAGGTTTCTAATACAAGATGCACTTTTTTTCTATCCTTTGTTTGATCATTGATGTCACGTGCCGTCAGTGACATGCATCCTTTTGACGCTGGCACGCTGCGATATATTTGCAATATTTTCAAACACTCTCACCCACTTACTCACGATCTCACTTTGCCATTGATACTTTACTCAGTATATTAAAAAGTGGTAGGTGATATAACACTGGTTCTCTTCCAGAAATTCGGTGCCAGCTTCTACCTCCGCCAGGAATGGTTAGACTCCCGCCTCAAGTACAACGAATTAAACACCAGTATCGTGCTCAGCTACAAGAAGCTGTCAATGATATGGGTACCGGACGTTTTCTTTCCGCAGTCAGAGACGGAGCTGCGTCATGACATCACCACACCAAATGTATTACTACGCCTATCCCCAGACGGGATGGTATTCTATAGTCAAAGGTACTTTGTACGCAATATTCAAGTTTACGTTTTAACAGTTTTTGAGACATTATCATATATCAGTTAAAACAATCCAGAAAAGTACATAGCTTCATTTTATGTTTTTTATATTCTTCATATCCATTCTGGGTACACTATTAGGTAGTGTTACAATTAATATACGATTAACTTTAGAAAGGGAAGGGACTTGTAGAACTCTGTCAAAGCCTGTACAAGCGAGTCCGGTAATTCCACGCAGCTGCAATAGCGCACTTCCGTATCGCGGTAAACATCGTCTGCTACCATATTTATGCTTGAAATCGGGACATTTCTACAAGGGACTGGCTTTTAATCACTAAAGGTAAGTAAATAACAGTAATTGACAGATAAATTGACAGTTTTATGAAAATTCGTTTTCTTCAGACTTTTAAACCTTTTTCTTCATTATTCATAATTGGATTTAATATGAAACACTCTTCCTTACATCGATGAAGTGATTATTGAACATAATCTTGCCCTAATACGCTTCCATACTTCGGATCTCCAGCCGGGTGTTATGCGCATCAGTTGCTGCGCAGATTTACCGGACAGCAAGCGATGTCGTCAAAACGCCGGTTAGGTCAACCATAATGCAACGTTAGAATCTTATAGTCGTCAATAAAACTTATATTTCTAGGTAAATATGATGCATACCAGCATGTTCAGTCACGTAAACCACAAAAATAAGAGACGTTAGTTGCCGTGTTGCGATCGATGTGCGCGGAATCACCGGACGGCATTGTATATAATAATAATGATTTGGTCAAACTCGATCGATTTTCATTTGAGTAGCATACTGACATTTACTGAAACACAATAAAACACATACTTAACCTGAACTTAAAATCACATAAGATGTGCTTTGATGTCCATCTCAATACACATGGAATGAGATTCGAACCCGAACTACGACTGTGTTTGATTATCTGATACCTATACCAGAACAACTTTTAGTTAATTTAATTTTTGTCGCATTTTATCAAATATTTAAAACGTGGTAGAGTATTTTTTTCTTGAGAACTTGAATTGTGTCAGCACATAACACGATTGCTGCGACTATTAGGTCGTTTATTCAGAATGCCGTCTTTATCTGATATCGGATCATAGCTCACAAAATCTGACGTGCATCCTCTGTTGGAGTTGAAGTTATGGTTATAAATATTTTAAGGAAAGAGAGATCAAATCCATGAGTTTTATTCTATGAAGCTCAGTTAATTAATTTTTTCATTACTGAATTTGGTTGAAAATTAGGTATGAATGTGTACCATGTGATGCTTACTGTACGTTTTGTATATGTCCAATAATAAACACGTTCTTTTCAGGCGTTAAAAACTATTAAATGGGTTGGTTCACTTAATGGTTGTGGAGCTATTTGTCATATAGATCGTTGTGGAGAAATCCGGACAGGTTGATACTTTTGACTCGGACTGTACGTGTCTCTATTTCTGCTGTTCCATTACAACCACACCGATACACATGTAGCTGATATGTGCACGTCTGGCAGATTAGTTAACTATGATGCCAGACTGTTATCTCAGTGAAGCGTTGGCGGGTAGCTGCCAGAAATTACAGCATGTGTTCTATTGTATTGTCTGTTGAATATCGCAGTACTCAGCATTATTTTGGTCGTCTCTTTCGAACAGCATATTTCGCCGTGAATCTTTCTTAAATTGCAATCGTCACGTCCATCATATGTAGACCCACTTAACATACAAATGGATAACTTGTACATCATGTTCTGTTGCTATTGTGTGTACGCGCCAGCTCATAAATCGAGCTGATTTCAATAAAAAATTATATTTATGTTAATTCTATTTATCACATGTGTGTCGTCATGTGGTCCTAATAGTTATTTTGTTCGTTTGTTGTTTAACGCTTCACTCAGCAATACTGCAGCCATATTATGTCTGTAAATAATCGAGTTTGGACCAGACAATCCTGAGATCAACAGGATGAGCAACGATCTTGGTATCTGTAATACGATGACATGTGTCAACCAAGTCAGCGAGCTTGACCACCGGATCTCGTAGTCGCTTCTTACGACAAGACCAATTCTAACCCGGATCTTCACAGGTGTAATATTAGTTTGTCCACACAGCAATGCACTTATATACTCTGTTCAGTAAGTGATTAAAGCTACACTAACAGAGTTCACATGTCTATAATCATATTTCTGTTCCAGGGTTTCTGTGGAATTTCACTGTGTGATGGACCTGAGGAAGTTTCCAATGGATCAACAAACTTGTGAAATCAGGATGGAAAGTTGTAAGAATGCCATATCCAATCGTTCTGATCTTCTTCCAGACTTTTATAGCGCATATCACTATATGCCATGTGTATGTTATATACTGACACCCAATGAAAACCCACAATCTAATTTTAAAGGATTAGATCTGTGTGTTTTTGTGCTCAGGTACGTCTCGAAACACACCGGAAGAAACATGAACCATAAACGACGCGCGTATTATGTTTAAATACCATATGCAAAAAACAAACAAAACAAAACAAAACAAAAAAACCCACTCGCCATAGAACAACTTAATTGAATTAAATATTTGCATTTCCAGTCAGATTGTATGCTCCTCTTATCGAGTGAATTATGTATGTATTTTGATGGGTGGCGCTGTCACGAGTGCAATGTCAACATTTTGTTTGAAAGGAAAAAGACAAATGCCCTATTCATTATGCATCGTATTTGTAATCCTACTCTTAACGCAATGGTGTCATTAATTCAGGTTGAAAGTAGTTCATAATGCATAAAGTCTTAAATCACTTTGTTTAATATATATACAAATGAATACAGTATTAACTTACTTAATACAAAATTAATTCCCATATAGCTCAGTTGTCTGGACATATACTGAACAAATAAAGTTAGGGATCTTGAATATATGCCATGCCTTACAAATTACCTTCGCTTTGCCTCCTTCCATCTGATTGTCATCGCATGATGGAACTGAGACAAAATAGTCAAAGATGTTTGCACACTCAAAATATCCGATGAAGTTTTGAATTACATTTAGGAGTCCAATCTGGTTCTTTGGATGTATATGTACACAGTTCCCTGTGCAGGGTTGCGCTGTTGGGCACGCCGGAATCCTGTGATCATGGGTTCGAATCCGTGATCGCCCGTCTAGGTTTGTCAGCATCACGTCATGCTCCCGGTTTCACCCATTGTAAACCAAAAGTCATCGTGTTCTTTAATCTGATTGGTTGAAAAACAAGATCGAATGGTATTTGATTCCCGGAAATTGCAAGACTATTCACTGCGTATTGACACGTACAAATATCGCAAACAATTGTATTGTTGCGTCGTCAGCAGTGGTGACGTCATTCAAATCATATTGTGACGTAAAGTCGGAATGACGTCACAAATGAGCAGTTCCAGATGCTACCATGGGAACCAGCTGAAACGGCCAGCTGATGACACTTCACTCGATGTCAATGAGTGCAGACAGTAAAACCCATGTGGGTCTTTTGGTTTACTTTTGTGTTTACAATGTCGATAAATATCATGTGTAGGCCAATTTCCGGGTGTTATTGAGTATTTGAAGCACGGGAATATTTGATTTGAAACTTCCGGCTAACACCGTCGGTTCCAAATGAATTCCCGTGCTTCAAATACTCAATAACACCCGGAAATTGGCCAACACATGATGGTTATCTCCTAAATGGCAACGTGTGAGACCTGCGTCAATTTGGGCCCACATTAGGCTGACACGTCTTAATTCTATATTGATAACTGTTCGAAGCGGCATTGAAACCTGACTCATTCATGATCAATCATAACCACTCAGTCTTGGGACGTAATGTCTGTTTTGGGTGACTCTTCATTCATTCATGAACACGTAAACTGTTTCAGATGCATTTACAACTGATGACATACAGATGCAGTGGTCCTCGGGGCGCCAGTCCCTCAATGTTCTCCCGAACGCCAACATGCCCGACTTTGAGCTGCTCTCCGTTACCACACACGACTGCACTGCCACATACGCTACAGGTACTGCTCACGGTGTTGTCTAGTTACAATGGTGATTGCAATTGCGTGAATCTATTCATGTCCCGTTTGCATTATATCGTTATTGGTTTGCCTGGTACTGCCTCTGTATATATTGCAACCAGCGTGTGACACACAGTTCACTCACTTGCTGAATATCCAAATCCTTTTGCGAATTATTTCTAAATAATAATAAATATTTTTAAATCCGTTGTTGTCAAGTTTCTTATAAAGAATTGTCTTCTTGTAAATCGTTTAAAATCTTTGTTGCTCCAACCAGGATGTCGTGACTCCAACATATATATCGCAATATGAAGGCATTGCTAGACATGTGACCAACCTGTATACATTACATGTTTTGATTGTATGAGTTCTTTCGCTGTTGATGCAAAACCGTTATTTATGTGTCTCCGTTAGAACCGAGTGTTTGCAACACACAGTGGTATTGGTTACGACATTCACGTCACTCCACAAACCTCTTGCGTTTCTGAAAGCAATCATTTTGCAAACATTATTCCACCAGGGAACGGATATTGCTGGGGAAATATCCATGCATAAATGCTAAAGTGACAATGATACTTCTTCTGGGATACTACATGTATGCGTACAGAAATTTTCCATGACATTTGTAAGACCACGCAACTCGATCTTATCATCTTGCAGGCAAGTTAAAACATGCCAAGCGACCAGGCCCCGATTTCTCGAAACAAACTTAAGTCTGAGTTTTGAATTAAGTTAGAGTTTTTACTTAAATTTGAGAAAACGCATTTACCAGAATGAACTGAAATCGATATCAAACTCAAACATAGTAAACAATCTGAGTTTGGTGGATAGGTGGCTTGGGCGTTTCTATTTCAAAAAATGCATTTGAGTTAAAAATTCAGCTGTTTCAAATTGTCAAACTCAGTTTGAAATTTGAGTAAAGACTTAAGTTTGTTTCGAGAAATCGGGGCCGGATGTTTTCAGTAATACTAGTTTCTGTTCGGTAATAAATAGATTTATGAATACCACTATTGTCCGGAATTTAACAGTAGAGTTATCTTCCCTTTTCTAACTATGCGACTGTGACTGCTAATTAGATTTGCCGTCTGGGAAAACCAAACCAAAACGCCTGGTGCCCTGCTTATGATGAGAATCCTATATATAAACAGGCAATAACCTTTGAGTGTAGTGTGGTGGTGTATGGTCCTGTGCATAAGCTCAGGTCACAATTCAGTTGAAGTTAAGCGACACTGAGCGCTTAGAGTCCTTGGATGGGTGACCGTGTTTGGCAGCTTCACTCCTGAGAATTTGTAGGACTTCAGTCCTGCTTCACAACGAAGCACATGTGACACACGTGGTCTCACCTTAGGCAAGTGAGTTTGTTCAAAATTGCCACCCAGCAGAAAATGGGTACTCGGTGAGATAAGTCATGTGACTATTAACCTTCTAGCGCCTCACAGGCAGCTTGGGTTATCAAGGGTAATAATGTTTAAGCGCTTTGAGCATGCACAAGTGCGTGGAACTGGCGCTATATAAATATCCATTATTATTATTTATTATTATTGTTGTTCTATCAAGGAACCTTCCCTTGCCTTTACGCCAAGCTGACTCTGAAACGTCAGATCGGGTTCTACCTCACCCAGACCTACATCCCCAGCATCCTCATCGTCAGCCTCTCTTGGATCTCCTTCTGGATTGACCATCAAGCGATCCCTGCTCGCATCTCTGTCGGGCTCCTTACAGTGCTCACCATCACCACACAGAGCTCCGGAGCCATGACACAACTACCCCGGGTTCCATACGTCAAGTCTATCGATGTCTGGATGTCTGCCTGTCTTATCTTCGTATTTGCTGCTTATATGGAGTATGCTGTTGTTACTGTCCTCGCACGGAGACATCGCAAACTGAGCATGAGCACAAGGCATAAAGACACGTCAAAACAGAACGGGGTAAGTGCTGTCGCATTTGTATATTTTCGTCGTGAAGACGAAGTTCATTCAGCGCCACACAGCGTGATAGTGCTGAAAAAAACAATTCAATAAAGGCCCAGAGAAAATGTTCAGAAATGATTACCAAGCATTTGACTTCATAACCAATTACATATTTTAGCATTGTATTTAGATAAGTGGCGTATAAATGTTAATCTTGATAAATCTAATATTGTTGTATTCATGAGTGGAGGCAGACTTAAAAGGACTGATGCATGGTACTTTAAAGGTAATAACTTAAAGATAGTCAAGAGCTATAAGTATCTCGGTTTTCTATTCACGTGTAATGTTAGCCTGGGCAAAGCATTATCCGATCTCTCCTTACGTGGCAAAAATGCATTAATGGAATTAACTGGTAACCTTAGAAAAATCGGTTCGTTATCACCGGATATCTTTTTCAAAATATTAGACAGTCAAATACAATCTATCCAATTATATGCTTCAGAAATGTGGGGATATAAAAAAATATAAAAGCATTGAGAAAATACATCTTTCGGCTTGTAAGTTATACCCAAATGTTGGATCTCAGACACCTAATGCTATGGAGTATGGTGAATGTGGCCGTTTTCCTTGTAAATGCAGCTGTTCGTTGTCTTAACTACTGGATTAAAATAACAACAATGCATAAAGATCGCATACCAAAGAAAGCTTATGAAATGTTACTTAATCTCGATAATTTTGGCTATGAGACATGAGCAACAAAAATTGCTATTTGCTCTTTTCTTATGGATTTGGATTTGTTTGGCTGTCACAAACTGTTGGAAATCGCGTAGGTTTTATCAGAATATTTAAAACGCGTTTAGCAGGTGTTTTTAAACAAACTTGGAGATCCGATCTTGACAATAGCACACGTTATGTTTTGTACACAGAATTCAAAAAGCTTATTAAACCCTGAAAAATACCTTTTTGAAATTGCAGAGTATAAATTACGTAAATATTTACCACTAATAGTTAGATTTAGAGCTGGATTGTTAAGGTTGAAATTTTATGAAGGACGATGTTGTAAAATTAACACAAATCTGAGAACATGTCATCTGTTACGGAGGTCTAGAAGACGAATGCCATTTTACTTTCATTTGTCCTAGATATGATAGCTTATGTCGTAAATATTTACCAAGTGACTCCAAAACGAATATGTATAACTTTAAGAAACTACTTATGACAAATAACGTACATAGTTTGAAAATGCTCAGCCTATATATAATGCACTCTTATGAATGAAGATGTACACTATTACAAGAATGATATACCCCTAAAATACCAAATTAAACATACAAATATTTTGTTGGGCCTAAAACATAGCCGTAACATGTCAATAAGTGTAATGGTCAGGATGTACGGAAAAGTACAGCTTCATTGATCATTTAATGATGTCTAATCAGTGTTGTTTGGATCTCATGCAACAAACGATATTTATCAATAGGCAATTATTATTATAATGTTCAATATATTGATCAATAACCGTTGAATCCAAGAACCCGTAGACAAGTAGAGATTATGAGACAAAATATCTCGAAACTTGTGTACAAGTGAGTTTATGCCGCAAATTTCTCAATTGTAAATATCTAGTCTGGATCAGACAATCCAGTGATCAACAGCATGAGCATCGATCTGCCCAATTGGGTGTACATGTGGAAACTTCTTGACATGGAATGTTCAATAAGAAACATTGAAAACAGAATGTATACCTAAGGTATTTTTTATTTTCAGAGCACTAGTTCTGGTGTGTTCAACAATGCATTTGACAATGACGAGATGTTCACTACAGGTCGTATCCCTGCATCAAGGTCAAGGTCAAAATCAATCATCTCCTTAAAGCTTGATGGATCTAAAGACCTTGGAGTAAAGATTGATAAAATCTCGCGCCATGGCTTTCCTCTGGCTTTTGTGTTGTTCAACGCCTTTTACTGGACATATTACAACCTAATAACGTGACACAATGGCTTCTTTCCGAGCTTGTATTCATGTTATTGAATCACCACTTACCTTTTTTGGAAGAAGTGAATGAGTGAATGAACTGGGTTTCACACCGCTTTGAACAGTATCTCTGTTATACCCTGGCAGTTTCATGTAGGAAGAAAACCAGAAGAGATGCTGTTGTTAGATGTTTGCCAATTTGGAGAAACCCATAAACAGGGTTTGGTGCTGACAATCCGAGCCGGCATAAGAAGCCATGATAACAGATTTCTGGCCTGCACGGTGAAGTGTGGCGCCTCTGACGATTCGGCCAACAGGATGAGGTTTAAGTTGTACGCGTAAAGGCGATGAGGGAAACAGTGGAAGAGTGTTGGATTGATTACAACCTTGTGGCAAATACATGATTTTTTAGACATCGATGGAATTGTTGATCGTTGTGGAAATGAATGGAAACACAAGCTACATCATTGTGCATTTACACAGTATACAAAAAGTAATTTTGGTAAATTTTATCTGACCCTGAGTCAATTATATTCAGAGATGTTTGATTATTTTGCTCAAATACTTGCGTTTATATGCTTATGTAATAATGACGACGTCAATGTGTTATTTGCCATCACTGATATACTGCCACGTACTCACATCAATTATTAATCAACTTGATATATTTACCAACCATACAGGATATATATTTCTCTATAAGATTTGTTTATTTATTTTTACCTTAATAAATAAAACTTGTTATTCTATCAATGTGAACACACAATGAGAAGATGTGTGAATAAAGATGAAGATAGAAACTTGAACTATTGTATATATTACTGCAAGGAATAATGTGATAAAATAAGAGCATTTTGGTGTAAATTACAGAAAGATAATTCGAATTTAGTATCACTATTGATAACGTTTAGAAGCTTGAAATCCGAAGTGTCCGGACACCTTTTGCACATTGAAGAAGCACCAAAGAATACAGGAAGTGGAGGAACTGTAAATAATTGTTTATTGTGATCTGTAACGAATGAACAGCGTTTTTGTTCATGAGCAAACAATTCCTGGGGAAAAACATGGAAGTGATTTCCCTTCATTGTGTACCCTTTCCGTCTGATGTTAAATTTTATATGTTACATATTACGTTATGCCGTGATGGTTGTAACTGTATGTATCCTTATCATTATATTATTGCAAATATTGTTGTTTAAAATCGCACTCAGCAATATTCCAGCTATATGGCAAAAGTCTCTGTAAATGATCAAGTCTGGACCAAATTAAACAGTCCTACACAACTGGGATACGATGACATATGTCAACTAAGTCAGCGAGCATGACCTCTCCGATCCCGTTAGTCACCTCTTACGGCAAGCATCGGTTACTGAAGACAAAGTCTAACCCGGATCTTAACGGGTGTTATTCAAATACCAACCCAGAGTAGAATCACCATGTCGAAGTTGTACTCTTTTATGAATTCTTTACACTAGACTTTAAGGTTAGGAAATTGTTCACTGTTAGCATTTGAAGTTGTAACAATATTTTGAAACCAAGACACATACACGCGCGCACACAGGTATGTATTTTTACTTTCTGCGTGAGAAATTGTTTCCTGTTTTCCTCAATGTTTGCAATATATTTGTAACACTATTCTAAAGCCAGGACAGAGACACTGATAAACAGTAGAAGAAAAACATGTATGTTTTTCCTTGAATGTTGACAGTTATTTCCTTAAAATGATGTTTGCATTTACATTTATAACATTATACAAAATACAAGACTGCCAAGCTGATCATGAGAAGAAGACTGCCAGACATATAACTGTGGACAATTGATACTTGTATGCTTGTCCGAAATGTTTGCATTTATGTTTGTAACACTATCCTGAACCCGAAACAGACACATTGATCAGGGGCTTTTGATATTTTTTTCTTGGAATATTCCGTCCATGTATTATTAAACATTCCAGATTGCTGCTACAAAGGCAGATAAGTTTCACCAGAACAGAAACTTTCATAGTGAAGATAAAAATGCCATAAATGATAACAAAAATTCATATTCTGATCTTCATTAATGTGCGAACACATAGACAGTTACATTCCTTCATATTTCTGTCTACGTATGTGAAGAGATGGGGTGGGCTAACTGGCACATTGACAGGGGATTAACATGTGATTTATATCCCCAGAGCTTCGTATATACCTAAGTAAAGCATCATCCGTTCTAATTGCATGTGTCCCAACTCTTTATCATTTTAAAATGTCTCATCACAGTTATCTCGTGACATGGGCTATCTTCCATTGAAGCCACTTAGATATGATTTTTTTATCCCACTCATATATCCCACACTTTCTCGTCAGTATGTACATCCTCTTATGTTGGAGTGCTTTAAATGAACCAGACTACAAGTATTTGCAAATTTTCAACGTCATCATAAGTGTTGTTTTTCTTTGTAGTTCTTTTCATTGTCGAACAGATACGTTTGTTCATAAACATCATTTTGAGATTTACGTACAAACTAAAGTTTCCAACTTAGAGCACTACTAGCGTCTATTGTATTTTCCAATTACTGTTTCTCTGTACAATGCTTGTGTCTCGTCTCTATGTGTATTTACAACTTAATTGTGTTCTCTGTTGATTGAATTACTATGGCATCCGTCTGCTAAACAACAGGCACAAAGAACATATAAGTCGTTTGATCTCTCTTTCGGTGAAAATCCGATTTACTAATTTCCTTTTAAACCTTGCCTGTAAAACAAATGAAAAGATAATCTTTATCTGAAAACACTAAAAGGCACTTTCCATGGTGAGGGTTTAGCATGGTATGAAAACTGAAACCCACGGTTTTAGTTTTCCTATTTCAGGGAAAGAAATCGATTTGCTATCCTTCTTGTAAGATATAAGAAACCAAATCCTTTCAAATATACAATGCATTATTCAAACACAGTAATGTCAAGATTTTGCTTTGAATATAAGATTTGTAAACGGTGAACTGAAATGAAAGGCTGTTTTGTATGGTGCAGCGGTTAGAAACTGAATACAGACAATGACTAGGAATATAGAGAGAAACAAGCATTTTAACTATTAGATACTCCATTTTAACCAGCACTAAGACGTATATGGATTCAATTTGTTACAACGGATAATACTGGCCTAACTTAAAATAATTTTCACAATAAGGTTGACATTTTGATACCTCCAAGTTGACAGCCCTCCCAAAGGGGTAAGGAACAATAAGAAAGTGTAGTTTAAAAAATATCTTTGCAAGTGATAGACGTACTGAAATATAGAAACAGTGACATTGGCTTTTAACTCAGTTGTAATTTGGGCTTGTTACGAACTGCCTCTCTGTAATTAGAATAACTATTTACTTATCAATGACACGTTATATAGTCAGAATAGTATATTAGAATCTGCTTTTTGTTTGAAATATCATTACAATGGAATTGGTGTTCTTTTGCTGGTATTTATCAGTCATACGAATCCATTATACCTTGATAGATCTCAAGGTATAGTTGAGTTGGCTTGAGTTCGAGAAACCCAGATGACGTTACAGACAGTTCTACTCGCCCCCTGTAAATGCGCTGACAGATATTGTAATAGAATCATTATATATTTTTTTTCCGTATATATGTCTCCAAGAGAATTCAATTATGTTTGGTAATAAATACTGTAGAACTAGTGTGTGATTTCTGTTTTGCTGCAATGTGATGGTTCTGCTGTTGTTGCTGAAACTAATGTTTACAGACGGTAACGTCGGCGGGAAATCGAGACCGGTTATTCTCTGGCATTAACGTTTTATATAAATATTCATAAGGATGAGGAAAATGACATGTGACATTATGTATGGATGGTATGGATGGCAAGGGGAATAAAGGATAAATGATAACACTGACTTGAAAACTAAAAGAAAAGAAAACTAAAGAACATGCTTAAAATGTGACACTTTTAACACTGGCGACTTTGCATGAAAAGGGGCATCAAGGAAACTGTCACTAGCAAGATAGCATAAACGCCATGACAATTATGAGAACGGGAATAGGATGCCATTGAATACAATTTGAAGATAAAAGTGAACGTACTATACTACAATGGTTAAGATTTGTTTGTTTGTTTTATTTGTTTGTCGTTTTACACCGAACTCAATAAAAGGAACAGATTCTCCATTGAGTTAAATCTTGGAGAATCGATCTACGCAATTGGGATACTATGACATGCATGACTTAGCAAACCATCGTGTTCGTCGATTAACTCAGTACGGCAAGAAAAGGCTGCTGAAGATCAGTTCCCACTTGGATCTTCACGGGTACAACAATGTCCAAAAGGTCTATACCAACTCCATCCAACATGTACAGACACATTTCTATTAACGGTAATCGACGATAAACAGGATGTCAACACGAAGGGTGAAGCTCTTGAAAGGCATTTAGAAGTTGGACGAACATGAATACATGACACGTTTTGTATGGATAACAACTTCTTCTTGTTCTTTATACGACGTTTAGAGCTAATTATTGCTCCTTCAAGGTGGAGAGCCTGATGAAGGAGAAAGAATTAGCTCTGATACGTCGTATAAAGAGTAAAAGATGTTGTTATCCGTACAAACGTGTCATGTATTCAACACGAAGGGTGTAGGCGGAAAACGTCCCCATATTGATGCCGTGGGTTATCTAGAAAAAGTATTGATTTCAGTGAGTCATTATATTTTTATCACTGTGCAATCTGCAGTCGTGTGAATACAATACTTCTACAGTTACACAGACCAGGATAGAATAACAGTGAACTTTACACAGACAACGCATTTACTATGTACTTATCAATATGGGAAATAGAGAATTGCTTTTAAAGATTCACATTTAACTGATGGTTATCTCATGAAGTTTGGTTGAAATGGAACTTTGAGCTTAACATAAAATCTACAACATCTAAGGATATACATTGTTTATTTCAACCTACCATTATTGGGAGAATTGACATGGAAATAGAGAATTACGTTTAAAGATTCACATTTTACTTATGTTATCTCATGAAGTTTGGTTGAAATGGCAATTTGTGAGTAACATAAAACCCACAATCTCCAATTACATACATAATTGTTTATAACCACTTACCTTTATGGGGAGAATTACATGTTACTGTTGTTGTGAAAAATTGAAGTTTACGTAAATAATTCCATGACCCTCCCCATATGTATGCTTTTGTTCACGAACCTGTGTCCTGTGCTTTTCTGTAGACACGTCTACTATGTTGACCCTCTTGGGTTACCGCCATACATTTCTACACAACACCTTGTCAGACAAAGACTCGGTGATAGGGTTCGGTTTGTAAGAGAAGCCCTCATAAAATGAACCTTGGCTAACTAACGAAAGAATGTGCTCTGCACGAAAAGAAACGCAAATGCATTTTTGTGTGGCGTTTGACGGAGATATTTAACGGATGTGCCAAAAACATCAGAATGTTAACATTTGACACACGTTACTACGCTTGCCACTAGGCAACGATGTGGACATGTCTTATCGAAAGTCTTCAAACAGCATCTGTCAAGATATGAGGACGTCTTATTTCAGGTCATGAAAAAACGACCTTTGCGAACTTTGACCGACCAATTTGGCAGGAATTAGCCAATCAAGAAGCAGTTTTCAGTAGTTTCAAAATGGCGACTTCCTTTCTGGATTACTGTTTGTATTTTGACAAAGTTCTCGATTAAAATTCGTAAAGGGAATAAAAGAACATTTGCAATGACGATGAGATGGCCCAGCCTACATGGCAGATTCCCGTTCGCTGTGGAAAGTCTCTCAAGAGGCAGACAGATGGTATCTAATATTCATAATCAATAGTAACTGATACACGGTACGGTCTTCAGGATGTGGGAAATGTAAAAAGTGCAATAACCAATCTTGATTATTACTATTTTTTTGAGAGGGTACGTAAGTCCCAAAATTTTCAAAGTCAATTTAAACTTACCAGGATTTTTAAACGTAGCATACTTGTTTATTTATTTTTGGCTAACATTTCTTACCATCGCCAGCAGCTGAAGGGATGGTCTAAATCAAACTAGGGTCCATGCAGGTAGCAAAGGTACCGTAAGTCCCCATGGTCCCTAGTATGGTGATCTACCTTCTGTTGTTGGCGTTCTATATAGCCTGTTTTTATATTGTATTGTCCAAATAGTGCTATTTGTTTTAACTTTCCACGCTAATTTTAATTCTAACTGTGATATTCTAGTTGTTTTACTCTCTTTCGTCGACAGGTTTTTTATGATATACATATATTCCATTTCAATGTCAAATATGTTCTCGTCACGATATGGCTGAAATATGGCCTGTGTGACGTTAAATTTTAACCCACTCATTCACTCATTACTATTTTAATGAGAATCTGTTATATATACCCTTTCTCTATATATGTCATGTTACATGTGCGGAGATTGTCAGCGATTAACACAGACGCTCTGTTTACCAGTGACACACTTTTCCATTGTTCATGATTAAGCTGTGGTAACCTGTCAACAAAGGGGAGTTACCTAATTGCAGCTTGGCTATTTGTCTTTTGCAAGCTCGTTGAGCACAAAGTGTTCAGTTCACAGGTCTTGAATGTTAAGATGTGCTCTGCAATGTCGACAGGGAATGAAGCTTAAATTGAATATGCTGGTATTATGTGAATGAAGTACTTTGTGCTTCACATTGCGTATGATGAATTTATGTGTTGATATTCAGTGGATCTTGTTGGCACATGGAAGGTGATTTTATCAGTAAATCAGGAAGTAAGAACTTTTACTGCTTATTATTATTATTATTATTTTTGTACCAACTTCTTTGACTGGCATTTTAGCAGATGGGAAGTACAATATTGAACAGACTTCATGGATAACCACTTCTTTTATTTTGTGAGTGCGACGTTTCGATAAAGATTCTTGTACCGTTGTCGCACTCATGACATATAATGCTTTGCTATCCATAAAGTTTGTTCAATATTATTATTGTATCACATGTAAAATATAGTTAGTCTGCCAGTATTGAACTGTTCTTAAACTGCTGTGCTCTCTTAGTTAGAGAGATCGTAAAGTGGACTCGCTCGTAATATAACATTAGCCTCTGAAAACAAAATCCATTTCATGTGAAAGGCAAAAAAGCTGAGAACATTATAAACATGAAACCACAGAATTCGGTGATGGCAGCTGGGCCCTTATTGTTGAAACGTCCGTAACCCTAAGAATTCTTAACTTTGATCGTAGCCAATGTGTTAAGGAAGGGCTTAAGAAGTTCGTAGGACTACGAAAACCTCGAGAATAGCTAGCCAGGTGTCTTGTGTTGTCCCTTTGTAACGTTCATGAAACGCCATGGCTGTGGAAGACCTGAAGCAGTCCCTTTCCAAGGTTCCGCCGGTGTGTTTGCTTACCTTTGTTAGTCAAATCACGACACTTCTTTGCTGCTGTGGAATAATCCAGATAGTGAGGTCACTCGGTGTTGTGATGAGCGTAGGTCTACTATCTCGACACTGATAACTAAGGTCACCTTAAAGGCAAGAGTTCCGCCCGTAAACCCCGCTTGAAATGTATTCTATTTATTAGAATTATTTTGAGAGTTTAGGGTTAGGGTTAGGCTTTTTATAAAAAAAACCCCCATCTATTCTTACGCATAGAATGATAATAATAAGCGGGAGTTACGGGTGGAAGTCTTTCCAACTTCATTTGCGAACTGATGTCAGGCATCATAATGAAACGTCGTTACTGTAGACCATGACCATGTTCAAGGGGGACGCCAATATGGTATTTCAGGCTTTTTCCACAAAAGATAATTCACTTGCAAACAAGCAATCTATAATGCATCATGCTCACTGAAGTCTCCATGCATATTGTTCGATCATCAATGACTATAAATTTCCAGACAGTCATTATTTATTATAGGATATTTATATAGCGCACATATCCACGCAACTAGTGCATGCTCAAGGCGCTGGTATTTTTCCCTCGATCTTTGGATGTCAATCTCAACGGCACATCGTATTATCAATCTCAACTCCCTGGGGAGTATACAACTCTTGCAGCCACTAGGCGCACCGAGTTATTGTGGCTTTCTCATTCTAACGAGGTACCCATTCACAGCTGGGTAGACTGGGACACATAGTCACAGTACTTTGTCCAAGTTCACTGCACGTTGCAGTACCCGCAACTAGGTGTTTGCACGTATTCATGTGGCCACCATCTGGTCATATACCAACGGATTCGTGGGTTCCTTTAAGTGCACAGGGTTGTGTACTGTACACTAGGGGTTGTGACAACACTGAAAGAGTCTGCACACAAAGTTGACTCGAAGGTGTTTACAGGTTTACAGGCCACAGGTGGGCTCAATCCCGACACCTCAACCTCGCTGGATCACTAGCCTGGCTGGCGCCTAAGCCAGTTCGACCCCACCCCCACCCCCACCACTTATGAATTATGAAAAATATGATCTTTAGTTTCGAAACATTGATCAAGAAAACAAAAATAGAAATTAGCGCAAATGACAAGCATTAAATATATTACTGAGAGTTGAAGTAGAAACCATAATTATATGTTTGAGTGAGGTGCTTATAATGGTTCTTAAGAATATAACAGGTGAGGGAGTTTTACACTCCTGACATTGCTTCGTAGTTAATGTGGAACCAAAGACTAGTAAACTAATTGACAATCGATGAACCAACTCTGAGATGGCCTCATTCGTACAGTCACTTTCCACATTGAATAGACAGAGTCCTTTATGTGAAATTGCAATTTCATTCCGGATGAACATTGTGATTGTCATACCTTTCTCTAGATAATTATCTATTCTTGCGCCGCGTAGGTGGTTGTTTCAAAAGCCGCGTCGTGTTGAAGTCATTTTCCATTAAGAAGCAAAAATCACTAAACGTTTCCCGTTACTAGGATATAATGTTAGAAAATAAATCCAAGAGATATTCCCAGATGTCTTTTTCCTGTTTGTGGAATCGTCTTATTCTTGTACGCCTGTCTTTATGGTATAATATTATTACATTTGTCATGCTTGAGAGGAAGTATGGTTTTACACCGTTATTAGCAGAATCATGGCGGGAGCACCAAGAATTGGCTTCACAAATTATACACATGTGATAAGAGTTTTTATTTTATTGAGATATAGATGTACAAAAAAGAAAACCAAAACAAAACAAAAACAAGAAAACAAAACAAACAAAAACTAAACCAAAAACCGAAAAAGCCTATCATGCTTCTGAAACTCTAATCCCTTTAAACATCTTGGTATCTTTAGTAAACAAGAAATCCATAACACATTTCGAAGAACGTCTCAAATAGTCTGTCTGAGTCATTTTACATGGAGGCCGATTTTAAACACTGGCTATAACAGATGTAAATTCCATTTACAAAAATAAACCAACGAACGGTTGAGTAAGTAACGCCGCAACAGACCCCCCCTGCCGTCGATGTTACGTCATGTTTCGATCTCACTGTACTGGGCTATCAGAGATACAATAACACACACCATATGTTTTACTTACTCAACCATACACACACACCCTCCCAACTCCCCCAAATTAAAAAAGAAGAGAATAGAAAAAAAACAAGAAAAGAAAAAAAACATAAAATTATATATATACATATTATCATATTGATAGCAAAACCATACCAATCAAAAACGCGACTGATTCAGGGATGTTCGACAAAGAGAAAAACTACCCTAGAATTGGATCTCGAATCGGTCAGGGTCGGCAGTCGTAGCAGATCGAGCTGAAGGTTTGAGGTGCAGCGTGGGAAGAATAGCTTATCGGATGCCGAGAGATGGCACACTCACAGGAATGCATGAAACTATGTCTCTTACTCTCTCAGGGGAGCATTGCATCATGAAGACGAGTGTCAACACATAGTTTCATTATGGCATTTCCTTGTATCTTCTACTCAGTTGGACAAGAAACATCGAGTATAATTCCCAAAATGTAACCGTACATTTGGTAGAGTTTGAATATTCATTTGGCAGAATGAAAGGAACTGACATATTCATATGCAACGGCACTCTTGGCAACCACTATAAAAGCTATATGTGACTGATATTACGAATTTCAGGGAAAGAAAAGCCGTCATTATGTAGATGTGCCTTCTAATTCGCATGGATAATAAATCTTTATTGAATGTTAAAATGAATGTAGAAGTTTTCACTTAATGCTTCATTAGGTCCAGTTATGGAAATTTTATCTTAAAAGCGTTTTATGTCACAGATCTGATGAAATATTCATAATTCTAGATCCGGGTCTGAACATGTGGAATCTTCCCTGCAGAGAGTGGTCGCAATGTGTGGAATTCGTGACTTCTTCATAGAAAATATCTTCCTGACCATTTGAGCATAAGACATTTAGGCAAGAAGTAGCCACCCATATGAGCACCAATTATGTTACTCTCTTTGCTGATATGTTTTTGCATAAGATTCAAAATTGGCAAAATAAAACCAGGGGAACGTGGCCAAGAATTCAAATCAAGCATTGGTTACATCGATTATCTGACACCTTTCATTGATGGTCGAATAGCCAATTTCTTTCAACCAAACGTGGAATAACGGAGACCAATGAGAACATGTATTAAATAACGTCATCTTTCCAAAGCCCACGTTGTCTTAATGTCGAGAAACATTACGGCAGCTCCAATCCCCATGGACCAAAGTGATGAAATTAGCTATTTTGACTCGTACCATAATGTTCCCGTCTTTGTTCAGGTGAGCACTTGACTTGCCCATGCATGTGTTTTGACAGATCCACAGGCGTACGGTTATGCGATATATAGATAATACCTGTTGCGGTAACCCGGTATCAACACGATTCTATAGTAATGAACAGGCTTTTGATATACATGAAGTTGTAAATTTGTGAATATGGAATAATCTTAAGATTAATATAGATTATCATATGTACTAGTAGACGTTTCTCTGACTCATTTGTTTGTACGCACAAACAATGTCTCCAATCCACAGGCTGAATTGTCAGTGAAAGAAACAAATGAATCCGTGGTTGACAGTGTGTGATTTCTTTTTTTATTTCAGTTTGGGAATGACGTCGAAGCTGTGCCATCACTAGGTTTTACCGACACAGTTGGTCAGTGAGGTGAGTGGCTTCAGTAACTTGCATCATGCAAGTCATTGTCCTTGTCCGCTGTAAAGTGTCGCTCTCTTGGTTAGGACAGACAGACAGACAAAATAGTTTATTTATGTGTCACGTGAATGTACATGTCAAAAATGGCAGTGGTAAAAGAACATAGAAAAATACAAACACCAGGCCAGATGGCCAATGAGACACACTAGACAATATGTGCATAAAATGTATAAAATATAACATTAAAACATTAAGAATTATCACACATATGAAAGGTAACTTCATGCTTCAACGATAGCGGTGTGACGAAACGTTATTGGTATCTCAGTGGGCTAATACTATACGGCGTTACTAAGGTGGCCGGTGACTCCGTGCGGCAGTCCCGAAAGTCCAACCTGTGGAGCGCTGGACGGTTTTGCAACGGTATGTCTTAAAGGCCGACGTGATTAGCTAGACAACTACGCGAAAGCATATGTCAATGTTTTGACTGGTACGGGCAGTCTTAGAGACCGGTGACTGATTCCAGACAATAGGCACATGTAATAGCGGTTTGCAACGGTATGGTGACTACGTGCGGCACGTGACGTGGTATAGCGGCGTGACTACGCGAGGGTGTGAATATTTCACCTCACAATGACGTGGTATAGCGGTATGATTCCAGACAATAGGCAGTCAATGTTTTTACAACGGTATGGTGACTCCGTGCGGCAGTGTGTGACGTGGTATAGCGGTGTGACTACGCGAGGCAATGTGTGACGTGGTATAGCGGTGTGATTCTAGACAATAGCAGTCAATGTTTGTACAACGGTATGGTGACTCCGTGCGGCAGTGTGTGACGTGGTATAGCGGTGTGACTACGCGAGGCAATGTGTGACGTGGTATAGCGGTGTGACTACGCGAGGCAATGTGTGACGTGGTATAGCGGTGTGAGCGAGGCAATGTGACGTGGTATAGCGGGTGACTACGCGGGCAGTGTGTGACGTGGTATAGCGGTGTGACTACGCGAGGCAATGTGTGACGTGGTATAGCGGTGTGACTACGCGAGGCAGTGTGTGACGTGGTATAGCGGTGTGACTACGCGAGGCAATGTGTGACGTGGTATAGCGGTGTGACTACGCGAGGCAGTGTGTGACGTGGTATAGCGGTGTGATTCTAGACAATAGGCAGTGTGTGATGTTTTATACGGTATGGTGACTACGCGAGGCAATGTGTGACGTGGTATAGCGGTGTGACTACGCGAGGCAATGTGTGACGTGGTATAGCGGTGTGACTACGCGAGGCAGTGTGTGACGTGGTATAGCGGTGTGATTCAAGACAATAGGCAGTCAATGTTTTTACAACGGTATGGTTACTGCTAAAATGGTCACCTGAAAATAACTGAACAAGGATAATGTTGTAAAATATGGAAGCATTTATTGGAACCGTAAGTACTATTGTCTACATAACAAATAAAACACATTCATAAAACATAATATATACATATAGCACTAAGATTTAGAGCACTAAAATAAGTAAATTAATAACATACATACATAATCTAATGATATAATCGGACTTAAATACTGTGTCTCTCAAGTTTGTACTTCTTTTTGGGGACAGGTCTTTAGCCGGCATTGTACTGAAGCATCTTTGCCTCGTTGAGTCTTTGTTCATCTGCCAAGAACTTGGCCACCTCCCACAATCGTCTTGAAATGCGAACCCTCCAGGTTGTTGTTCGTGCGTACATTGACTAATAAATATGAATGTAATCGTTATGTACAGTCTAAAGACGTACATTGCCTCTGCTGTGTACAGCTCCGTGGTTGTGGTCTCCAGGTATTTTGGAAATTATGTCGTTCACTGTTGAGACTAATGATCTGCAGCCTTTCTGAATACATCCCCACGAGATCCATTTTCCTCTTGTTCACAATGAACATATAACCATTTACACATCTTCCATCACGAGAAGTTGTGGATTGATGATGAAAACTGTCAGTTCCAACATTCTTATAGCATGCAATTTTATGTAAGAAATTGAATAACTCTCTACTAGTGAACTGAGTGAACTAAACTCACTCACTAGACCCGCTGGTACACATGTCAAACCCGCTAGTATACATATTCATATTTCGTTGCCTGAGTGAACACATTTTACATTTTGTAGAAAACCAGTGTCTTAATCCCTTAAAACAACACTAATGTCACAACACGAACATCAAAGGATTTTTACCTCGACCCAAAGGTCGAACTTACGGGACTACCCCGCTCTCTTCAGGATGTCAGAGAGGAAGGGCCTCATCAAGATTGCATTAATCAATTGGGTCTAATGCAGTTAGTCCGTTGTGCAGTTAGACTCAATCCAATACACTTCGTTCAGCCGCTCTGTCTGAACGTACCTTGAGATTTACCGCCTGGAGTGAAATGCCCTTTCTTGTTAGACTGATGTGCCAGTTAATTAAGGAACTCCACAACTTAAATGAAGAGTTTATAAACAAAGCAATGGTGACTGTGACGACATATTCCGCTCTCTTATTAAGAGTTTTTGATCGCATACAAAGGTGCAATGGGAATACTTTACGAAGCTCTCGTAGAATATGTTGAAAGCGTCCATGCGTGGTATCGGCGCTTATACATGTATGTGTTTATGTCCATTTGACAACAAAACATACTGTACATTACATTTGGATAACAATGTAGCAAAAGTATTAGACTTGTAGCAGCACTCCTCCTCTACAATGTACTTATCATCAAAAGACACGCTGGACTACGATCTGCGGGGTGAAGTTATCGGAACTAATACAAATGTGCTTTTGGACACCAGCTGAAACGTTGAGACGACTAACGGGACCAGGTGGTCAGACTCGCTGAATGAATGAATGAATGAATGAATGTCCTCCAGATAGGTCCGAAGATCCTCAAAACATCACGGTTATGTAATTATATAATTAAGTAACAGAATACTCAACAAACATACACACACACACACACACATATACACATACACACACATAGAATATGGGAACATTTTCCCAAATATATACAGGTTATTAACAGTCGGGCATTTGTTAGATTATTACCTCAATAAGGATATCTTTTAGTTTATAAAGATGATTTGAGAATTCTGTAATAGTTAAATGCCATGTTATTTCATCAATATCATTGTTATTGGCCCCAAGAAATCATGCCAGCATGTCATGCTCTTCCATCATCTCTATGTTGGTATACATTTCAACATCAAGATTATCTATTAGCTAGAGTTGAGAAGAATGCATCTCTCTCTGAAAGTAGATATCCACAGTTTAGGATAAAATGGTGATAGTAATCATTAGCAAAGGTATTTTACATTCTTTTAATATATTGCTTCCGGGTCCAATCCTTATTACATACTGCAATTCTTCTCTCATTTCTGGATATAACAATGCCATGCTGTATAACACATGAGGTGAAAGTGCTGTATGGATTTTAGAATATCGAGACAAGTCAGCTCTGCATGATAGTTTATATGTCCATACTTCTTCCTCGTGGTTACTTATTTCATTTCCTACAATCTTTCTCCACTTATTTTTCGCCGGGAATTTGTCCAGGGTCGAATATTTCTGGACCGTCCTTAAATAGCTGGAATATTGCCGAGAAACAAAAAGAAAAAATATAAAGGAACGTACATGTAATAGTCATACAGACAAATACACCATTTACATAATGAATCCTGAAAGTTAATAACTTATTTGGATCTAAGCCGGGTGCCAATTACCAAATTGTATACGCGGCAAATATAGTGATCCTATTACATTTTAGAACATGTTTTTCTTCTTTTCATAAGCAGAGGCTAGGATATATTTCATTAGCACTCCGCATGATATAGAAACATTAAATATATTCCTCCTTTTGGTTCCAATTAACCCATTCTTATCCTGAGAGGCGATTAAATTCATCTGTTTTCATTATACCCAACGATACTGAATATCGTTCATTACACCAATGACTGGTTTGCTTCTCCAAGACTTCATTTTGAAAAATGCCGGCGGCTTTAAACAACAAACAAAATTATGGCAGTTGTGGTTGTATTCACGAGCACAAGTTTTAAGCTAAAAATAAAATATTCCCTGAAGAGAATATTACAACCGCGGGAGTACTGGTGATGACATGTTTGACCTTTTCTCAGTATCAATCTTACAAAAGATCGTGGAGTTTACAACGTTGCCGACGACTGACGCCACATAAACTAAGGGGCATGGCATAAAGTTACTTGGATCTTGGCCGAGGACATACTTCAATGATTAACGATTAATGATTAGGAAGTTTTCGTTTGTGGATTGATCTCTTTAGCACGTACTGTGACTGAATAGATATTCTTACACACACCCGTGGGTGAGAAACCCATGTGAGAAAACTGGTATCACACATATGTGTGAGATCGATTTCTAATCCCGTGATTGGCTACTCCATGGTGATGACCTAGGGTCAGGGTATGACGGACTACTTTCCTGATTAAAATTCATTGATAAGTTACTCGTGCTTCAATCGAACAGAAACCTGTTACTCGTGCAAAAAATACCCCTTTACACCTACCTGTTATTTTCGCGATTGCAACATAAACAGGTATTTATACAATGAGTCACAAGTAGAATAAATATAACACAAATCTATTTATTTTCTAATTCCTTTTATTAAAACTCTGATTTCTAGTCATGAATTCAAAATGGCTCCAACAATCTGTGATACCTGTGTAAACAATTATGTGAAAATCACCGTTAGACATAAAGCCCTTGATTCCCTTCGAATATTCAAAATGTACAACACTGGTACTTTTACTGGAGAGATGCGACAAGTGTCATGTGTCGTCTTGCAAAATACCTGACACGATAACGTCAGTGCCTCTCGAGAGATCAATTTGCCTTGTTGTTTCTTTGATGCATTGATGAAGATGACATTTTTCACTGATACACATGATGGAGACTCACTTCCAGCTCCGAGATACTATGTGATTCTAAGGTTATCAAATTCACTCATGACAATCTGAACCAAAACACACTCGTTGAAACAATGTACAACATGGTACGTTTTGCAAAGCTTCATGAGTGCAAATGGCGGCACACGTCCTTTCTGTTCAATCGAACATGTACAGGAACGGTTGATCTACACATAAGTCATTGCTCAAGATATTCCTCTGACACATGATAATGAAAAGTTTATGTCTTGATAACTTACAGGATGTAATCAACTCACATTTCATACTGAAAACTCCGTAAACTCCATCACATTCCAAGTGGCAGTTTCTGGCTCGGGAAAACGAGAAGGATGTGGTGAAGAAGAGTAGTCCCCCATTGACAGTGAACGTAACCTCAGCAATGTCACATTCAAGCACACTGGGTGCACCTAATTACACACACTCAAAACCTTTGGCTCCGGTCGACGGTAGAACATTGAGCGTAAACTGGTACACAAGTACAGATCCCCAATGTGCAGAGATATCCAAAACAATCTTCCGATGATGACGACAACCACCAAGCGATAACGATGACGTCACACGCTCAAATATTTTACGCTTGCAAGAAATAAAATCATCCACATTTGCATGGTAACATCATCGTTTTAGAGGGTTTAATTAATTTTCAGTGATCTTATCTAGTTATCATTATCACCATTGCCTTGATGATGCGAAGAGGTGGCAGAAACCTTTTTGTGGAGGGTCACCATGGGGATGAGTAGTGATTAGGAAGCCAAGTGACGTCACTCATTCATAAACGTTGTGTTGTGTATTATTGCGCACCTACGATTAGAAAACATGAAATTTGAATCTATTCGACCATAAAATGATACGATTTATGGTGTGTAAGAAACAGATTACTGTACTCGTGTCTGTCAGATACCATTTATCTTACAACTCGTTGTTTCAAAACGTATTTAACTCGCTTTCGCTCGTTAAATACGTTTTGAAACAACTCGTTGTAAGATAAATGGTATCTGACAGACACTCGTTTAGTAATCTCTATATATTAAATGCCTAGACCAAGCAAACTTATACATGAGCAATAAAGTACATCAAAGTTGTTCCATGACTCAGCCGGCACCATCCATGCACGTTCAGAAACTGTGCAGCCATTCCGTCTTTTTGTGTTTACACAACCACTTCCGGTTGAGTCAGTCTGTTGGAGAATTCCATAGAAGGTTTGCTTTTAAGTTTTGAAAACTTATAAAATATAAGAATCAAATTAATTAACTAAACCAAACCATAACAAACAGACAACACCAAAAACCAACAAAACAATGAAAGTGCTTTGGCTTTGAAGAAGTGAATATCGGTCAATGCGTCCATTCATGCTGCCTTTTCGAAATGTCCGCAAACATTTATGATTACAGTTACTGTAGAATAAAGTAATACATTGTTAAGCGAATGAAGTCAAAGAGAGTATATTCTCATTATATCCAAGCTCGATGTAAGCAAGCATTTAAACATTGTCTTTTATCTGGGATTCCGGGATAACACGAATCAAGTAGCCTATGCCTGTCGTAAAAGTCTACTAAATTGGATCTGGCGATCAAGCCGTGACTTGTGTGATGTCATGCCCTGATGGCCACAATCACTGCCCGGTCCTTAGTTTTCTAAGTTCAGATTCTGTTATTCATCGGACACACTTCTTTGAATGGGATACACAGAAGTTGGTGATACAGATTACCTGCAAGTATGACTTGCTTGACAACGGTACAAGAATCTGTATCGAACTTCGCATCACCTGGACTTTATTTATTACGGCTTTATTATTCTACTCCTCGTCACGATATGGCTGCAATATTGCCGATGTGGCGTTAAATTTAACTCACTCACTCACTCGCATGACCTGAATAAAGAAGTTGTTCATCCAACAGTTTCTCCTCATCTCAACGGACACAGTGGAAGAATATTGCTGACAGTGGTATAAAGTAAATACAACATTCTGTTTACCTCAATAATTTTCTTTTCACGGGAAGACAAATCACTAATGTAGCTCAGTGCTTTTGATCCACTAAATTTTACCTGTAAAAAGGTATCGGTGCGCGTGGCAATTATATATACTAAAATATATATTCTATATTAATTGTTTAGAAGTTCTTACACAAACTTGTATACTGGTGGGGTGGTTGGGTAGCCTAATGGTTAAACCGTTCTCTCGTCATGCCAAAGACCTGGATTCGATTCCTCACACGGGTACAATGTGTGCAGCCCATTTCTGGGGTCCCCTTTCGTGATGTTGCTGAAACATTGCTAAAAGTGGCTTAAAACTACACTCAGTCAGTCAGTCACACGGGTACAATGTGTGAAGCCCATTTCTGGTGTCCCCTTCCGTGATATCGCTGAAACATTGCTAAAAGTGGCTTAAAACCGCACTCACTCACTGTATACTAGTGCGGGTCCAGTCGATTCTTTTGGGCCGCCATATAGCTAGAATATTGCAGAGTGCGGTGTAAAACTAAACTCATTCAATTGGGGGTTCCGACTGCGTCTGTCTTTAGTTATCATTAATTGATTCTTAGAATTCTTACGGCAGTAAAAAGAGGAGTCAGAACATACGCTTTTCATATTGCTATTCCAACGCGGAATGATTGTACAGAGTTGTTAGAAAGAGCATGTCTGTAGGAATTTACCTACTACATAACGCAAGTGCATAGTTGTGAATTAATGTGGAATAGATGTGTAGTAATGTTTATCCTGAAAATCATGCCAATTGACGATGCCACGTGAGAACTAAACTCGGAAGTATAGTCTACAGTACGTGAAAAAAATGAATCGAAGTTGCTGGAGTAAAGTTTGACCACTTATAACTTGTTAACGCAGTATCCATTTAAATATTTTTAATTGGGATTGGGAAAAAAGAAATTGTTTTAGTCCTATTTGAAGAAGAGACTGTTGTAATTAGTCAAGAAAACATACTATATCACAAACCTAACACCCCATGTGTCCCTTGGGTCGGTTCTCGGACCAGTCATGTTTGTTTTGTATGACTTGGAAGTCTGATCAATGAGGATTTAGTTTACCATCAGTCATATAGATCGTATGCAGATGACATTCAGCTGATTAACAGTTACAGGCCTCTTGATATCAGAACCGCTGAAATGCAAACAATGGACTGTCCAGCAAGCTTCAAAGCATGGGTATCAGCGAATATGCTGGAGTTAAAAGACAGAGCCATGACAGTATGAACTAAACATTTACATTATGTAACAGGAAACCTTGGACCAAGTGATCGGAGAATCTTGGCGTTATTATAGATGGAGAACTTTCAACTCTTAAGTACACAAGCTTTGCAAGAGTTCTGTCAGACACATACAATGAGAATGGGTTTAGACCGTCTTATGTCTCTGAACTGTTCCTTCCATTACACCAACAAAAGGGATCTGGTGTCAGCCTCGATAACTTGGTTGATGTATGTCGTATCCCAGTTGAACTGACACAATATACACACGTTGTGCACCACTCCCGAGGATGACATTCAAAGGAAGTCACAATACTTTTCACTCGACTCTCTCTGTTTATGAATTACTTACGGAACTTTTCTTATATACTATTCACACTTTGCTAAGGATCAAATCATGGATTCAACAGAAAACTATGATGTGGGGTAAAATTTGATTTAAATATCTAAGCTTATTGTAAGCATGGATCCAAGGTTTCAGTGTGTCATTTCATCTTGTGAATCCCATACCTGCTATTGACAGGTGTTGTACATTTGTATTTGTCAGTGTTTCGTTCCATGATATGCAAAATGGTTGATTGGTGCCATGAAAACCATTTTTATGGTTACTCATGTATCAAGTGCATAAGGTTAGATTAAAGTGTCTGTTTGCCTAAAGAGGGTTACCATATCATTGTTTATCTAATTTTAAATGGATACAATTTCAAAATATAAATCTACGTTTTTGTAAAGTTGTGAATTTTTGTGATCCTTAGCAAAGTGTGAGTAGCATATAAAGATTAATGCTGAGATATATTCGAAATATGTTTTTCCAGCTCTATCTGAAATTGAGACTCCAAGTATGTCCTGTAACGGACGAATGATGCCAAGTTTTCTTAGTGGACTTAAAATACACAATCTAAAGATTGCCTGACAAGCATCTAATATCTAACTTGAATGTTCGATTGTCAATCACTTCGGTGAAATAGAACCTTTGGTGAAAAAGTCAAGTCCTTTATGCATCGTAAAATGTCTTCTCCACTTTTCTTTCAGGGGGAACGTTAAATTTTAAAGTTTTCATCATATAAGAATCAAAACACCCTTCATCTATAACAGTCTATACTGACGACAACATAACATTAAATCGCTACTTGCGTTGTGGAAGTTGAATGTTGCAGCTTTTCTAACAAAAACACACCCATGGTACTCTCAGCTTGTATATTGCGTAAAGGATTTGACAAAGTGGGGACCTTTAGGGCTGGTTCTGTGCGGAGAATGCAATTTGTCCTTTCAAGAATACCACGACCCAGACAAACGATGCCCGCGTTTATAGACTCCAGCGGTTGCATCGATCTGAAAGTTTGTACAGAAGTATCAAGTACTTGTTCAATATTTCATTACTACAGAAACGTCAGTGTCGGTACTTAAGGAATTCGTCGTTTGCTCAACGTATAATCTTGATAGAATCATATTGATTTTTCAAATGTTTGGATTTTATTCAATATCTAAACTCAAAGGCCGCTTAAGGTGCTACGCGCAATGTCCAGATTTTATGACTTGAATTAATTTGTGCAATAGCAAGATTTCGTCTTGAAATACATGTTTTCAAGACCATATTAACCAAGTGAAAGTCGTAGGGGCTGAGTGGATTCGATGGCTGACTTTGTGTCTTGACGATTAGGTGCCTGACTCTGAGGGTTCGAAGCCTGGATGGGACTCAATCTAAAAAAGGAACTAGAATCTGTACAAAAATAAAACATCCCAAATATAGCATGTTTCCTTACCCCCAAGACCTGGTTGGTATCACACAAACGTCAAAGGCCACAAGAAACTAATTCATGAAATTTAAACGTGTCCTCAGAGGCATTGTAACATTTGCATGATATGATAAAATATTTCTGTATATTTTAGGCCTGAATGGATTTCATGAGTATTTCTAGTATCTTATGGAAAATCTATATATTTTTCCGTTCTCATCATTTGCAATGAATTGTTGATCACGCACCAGTGGCGGTTGCTGCTCTTAAAACGTTCGATTTTTCAGATCATTGCAAAGACCTGCTACATACACGTTTCATATCATATGGGGCGGATGCTAACCATGGAAGAATAGAGTGTAATTATTTTTTTCACATCATAAGTTTTGACAGCTTAATAGATTTGAGTTACTCGCTCATGATCAATGACAGAAGCTTATTGAAATCCATCTAAGCTTGTAACGATAGGGGAAAAAAATCAGCTCTGGAAACGTCTATGCAATCACTAACATCATTATTGGCAAGTGCTGTAGGAGCCATGCTGCTGCTTTTGGCCAACAGCAATCTGTAAAATAAGATTTAATATTGATGAATTATTTCATGATAAAATATTACGAGAATGACTTAGATTTGAGCAAGGGAGATGAATAGGGCACAGCATGGGCAATATTTCAGAAATCTGAGACACCACTGTACAGTAGGTTTCGCGAGTAAAGTTCATGGAACCGATAAGCAACCTGGCATGTCACAACTCACCCAAATTCTCCCGCCGTGATATTGCTGAAATATTGCTAAAAGCGGCGTAAAACCAAACTCACTCACTCACCCAAATTCTGAATTCGGAGTCGAAGAGCTAGAAGCAGTCGTCTGAAGTGCCGGAATTAGTATATACAAGGTGTATTCTTATAATCATATGTTCGGATCCTAGAGTAGCTCTGATTATGATTTATTGTTTGTCAAAGCCTGTCGCTGCATTGAAGAGTAAACCTTCTGCGTAACTTGGTGCTTCCTTCTTACGCTGACAAGCCGTGATACGAACAATCAATTTACCTTTAGTTCAATTTGAATCTTAGCTGAACATTACATTCTTCACCATAAATAAGTATATAAAGGAATTACTTATAGCTGGGATAACTTTACGCTGCAGACCTTGATACATAAACTGTATCACGGCCGCCTGTATTTAAACGACTCTGGATTAGTCGACATGGGCAACGGTCCACGTATAATGATTCACACTTAACTCGTGTGAAATTTGAAAGATCGTTCTCAGCACTAAGACTATTGTAACTATTATAAACTGAGATGGACTTTCAATAATTGTAGCGCTAAAATCGTCATGAGAATGGACATTAGGTACTGACCACAAATTGTTATGATGAGGCAAAGTAAGTGAGTTAGTGAGTTAGTAATTGTTGCTCTAAGCCGCACTAGCAACATTCACGGCAAGCACGAGGCAAGGATAAATATGTCTATATCGACTGATTAGTTAATTGAACAAACATATCCATCATTGGCGCTAACATATCAATTTATTAAAAGGACGCGTCTCGTTTTACGTTTCTGATATTCTCTTCTGCATCAAATACGAATGGCAAAATGCATTGAATGAACTTTTTACCCTCACATTGGATTATGCAAGTGTTGAAAGTTACATGCCAGGGATATGGTGTCAGTGAGTGAATCACTCACTCATATTTATTATCAAAGATGAGCGTGGGGAATTTGAAAATCGATGCAAAACATTACTCAGTCAGAGAATCCATGAAAGGTATCAGCCATCATTTCTACTAATCCATCAAATCGTAAAACAATCATACATCCACCTTGTCCTACACGATGACTTAGAGATTGAGAAATAACATTTGCGTCACACTGAACTTTTCTTTGCATCCGATTTGATTGCATGTGAACTTGTCTGATGACGATAAACGTTAAGATCTCTGTAAGGCTTTGGTTTAGACCCAGATATAAAATAGAGCAGTTCTTATCTTCACATGTCATGAAGAGAAGGACTGATGGCAGGTTTTCTGTAAGATCTTTACATTCATGATAAAATATATCTTCCAGTGATCTGCGTGAAAGCGGATTGCCTGACGAGAATCTAACTCTTTGAACCTTCAATTGTCAAACAACTCCATGAGATTAAACCCTTGGTGAAAGAGACAAGTCCGTGATGTATCGTTAAATTTCATCTCAAATTTGTTGCAAAAAGACCATAAAATCTTACAACATTGCACACAGACACCTCTCCCTCAACGAAAGCTTCCAATAATGAATATTGCACAACCGTTTCATTTGTTACAGCGTACACTAGCGATAAAACAACATAAAACAGTGGCGTGGTGCGGAATGTGAGTGTTGCACCATTACTGACAAACTACGTCCTTAGTCGTGTGTCACTCAATGTCACTTTAAAACATTGATGAAGGGGGTAATTTTATGGCTGGTTCTGTGCAGAAATGCAATTTGTAATTTCAAGAATACCACGGCCCAAATAACATATGTAGGAGTGAGTGAGTGAGTTTACTTTTACGCCGCACTAAGCAATATTCCAGCTATATGGCGGCGGTCTGTAAATAATCGAGTTTGGACCAGACAATCCAGTGATCAACAACATCAGTATCGATCGGCGCAGCATATGTTGGATGCAACACAAGCATCGATCTGAAAGTTTGAACAAAGTATCAAACTCAACATATCTCAACTTCTTTGTCAATGCTTTAATTAGGAATTGCACCGTTGCTAAATATTTCAAATGTTTTTTTTTATGCAATGTCTATCTGCAAAAGCTATTATACTGCCACGGGCGATGTCCAAATTTTATGACTTGAATTAATCTGTTCAGTAGCAAGAATTGAAGCTTGGCAAGTATGTTTTCAAGACCATTACACCCACTGCCTGTTCTGCGCTGAGATTATCTGATGGAACACCCCCCCCAAAAAAAAAAATAAAAAATAATAATAATAAAAAAAAAATAAAATAAAAAATAATAATAATTAAAAAACATAAAATAAAATAAGAGAAGAAAAAAAGAACTCTTTTAGATTTTGATTTTGAGAATATGTTTGAAGAACGTTTTCTGTCACATAGGGGCTTGCTAATCATGGGAAAGGCTTGAAGAGCTACCAGCTGTTGTCAATGACAAAAGATAAACTAAGTCAATCATGAAACCCAGCATGAACAGATGGAGAATGTCAGCTGTTGAGACGTCTGTACTAGCTATTTCTGTCGTCGTCGTCATCATCATCATCATCATCATCAGTTGGAAGTGCAGGAGCCATTCTCCTACCTCAATTTGGAGAAAAGCATTTTATATAAAATCATCTTTGAGTTGTATCAACACAGGTATTATTTTCCCCGCCACAAAGTGAGGGGATATATGTTTGAGTTCCGCCCGTCCGTCCGTTCGAGATGATGGGGACAGATTTTCTCAAAAACCGTAGGAGATAGGGAAATCCAATTTGGTATGTGTTTTCAGGACATTAATGCCTTGATGGAAAACCCTTGTTATGGCCCTTGTCATGTGTTTCCATTTCATTTGAATTATTCAGTCATATGTATAATCCTAAACATAATATAAGTTAATTAATATAAAAATCTCAAATGTAAATACACGGAGAGAGCATCAGTGATTTCATTACGAACCAACACACTTAAGGCTAGCACATCAACCCTCAAAACAAAAAGAAATAGGAAACTGTATGTCCTATAAAATAAGGACCATTCACTTTTTAGATATGCGAAAAAGAGTTAGTGACTGTAAAGGATTTACCATGAAGAATTAACGACTTTCTTGGAGATACATGGCTTCACTGCACTGATCTTTAATAACAAAAAAGTGACTGTGAAAGGTGAACCAGCATTGCATCAGTCGAAGAAAGTTTCTTTTAGGATTCCTAAACCATCGATGCCGTATCCAAAAAACGGCTCTTAGCAGACCAGAGAGCCAAGTTATTGATATATGTATAGCAGTTTGTGTGAGATTAATCAGATAGTTGACTACAGTAATCTGTATTACGATTAAATTACCGTGCCGATCAAGTGAATCCACTTTTACAGCCTCTAACGAATCATCCTAATAAGCGCTGAAATGTCAAGCTGAGTCACGTGAATGATCTAAAACATCGATAGAATTTCCGTCGAGGTTTTACTCGACCATGAAGCGCCCCTCTCCCAACCATCAATTCCAAGAACAAAACCGTCCTCTGAGATGGAATATTATTTTCTCTCTTTCAGACAAATTGGCTGAATTTGCCCCTGTTTGTTATCTGTACAGTCTGTCCCTGTTGGTTATCTGCACAGTCTGTCCCTGTTGGTTATCTGCACAGTCTGTCCCTGTCGGTTATCTGCACAGTCTGTCCCTGTTGGTTATCTGTACAGTCTGTCCCTGTTGGTTATCTGTACAGTCTGTCCCTGTTGGTTATCTGTACAGTCTGTCCCTGTTGGTTATCTGTACAGTCTGTCCCTGTTGGTTATCTGTTGGTTTATCTGTACAGTCTGTCCCTGTTGGTTATCTGCACAGTCTGTCCCTGTTGGTTATCTGTCACAGTCTGTCCCTGTTGTCCCTGTTATTATCTGCACAGTCTGTCCCTGTTGGTTATCTGCACAGTCTGTCCCTGTTGGTTATCTGCACAGTCTGTCCCTGTTGGTTATCTGCACAGTCTGTCCTGTCTGTACAGTCTGTCCCTGTTGGTTATCTGCACAGTCTGTCCCTGTTGGTTATCTGTTGGTTATCAGTCAGTCTGTCCTGTTGGTTATCTGCACAGTCTGTCCCTGTCTGTACAGTCGGTCCCTGTTGGTTATCTGTACAGTCAGTTATCTGTACTGTCCCTGTTGGTTATCTGCACAGTCTGTCCCAGTTGGTTATCTGCACAGTCTGTTCCTGTTGGTTATCTGTACAGTCTGTCCCTGTTGGTTATCTGTACAGTCTGTCCCTGTTGGTTATCTGCCAGTCTGTCCCTGTCGGTTATCTGTTATCTGTACAGTCTGTCCCTTGGTTATCTGTACAGTTGTCCAGTCTGTCCCTGTTGGTTATCTGTACAGTCTGTCCCTGTCCCTGGGTTATCTGCACAGTCTGTCCCTGTTGGTTATCTGCACAGTCTGTCCCTGTTGGTTATCTGTACAGTCTGTCCCTGTTGGTTATCTGCACAGTCAGTCTGTCCCTGTTGGTTATCTGTGTTGGTCTGTCCCTGTTGGTTATCTGTACAGTCTGTCCCTGTTGGTTATCTGCACAGTCTGTCCCTGTTGGTTATCTGTACAGTCTGTCCCTGTTGGTTATCTGCACAGTCTGTCCCTGTTGGTTATCTGTACAGTCTGTCCCTGTTGGTTATCTGTACAGTCTGTCCCTGTTGGTTATCTGTACAGTCTGTCCCTGTTGGTTATCTGCACAGTCTGTCCCTGTCGGTTATCTGCACAGTCTGTCCCTGTTGGTTATCTGTACAGTCTGTCCCTGTTGGTTATCTGTACAGTCTGTCCCTTGTTGGTTATCCTGTCCCTGTTGGTTATCTGTACAGTCTGTCCCTGTTGGTTATCTGTACAGTCTGTCCCTGTTGGTTATCTGTACAGTCTGTCCCTGTTGGTTATCTGAAGGGGTTAACACTATATCATACAAACTGAAGTGTCAGGTGTTTTGATTTGCTGACAGTGAATCAAATATAACTGTCATTGTTTTATCAGAAAATAAAGTCTTTTTATAATATAAAAAACAATTGATTAACAAGCAAGAAATATCAAAAGGAGAAAAATGTGAAACTGTTACGAAAGTTCTTATTTACCAAAAGGTAAGAAATGGTCATCACACGCTTATAACTGCGTATCAACAGTATTGATAATACGTTGTCCCATATGTGCATTGTGTATGCTAAGCTTGACTTCCAATACATTGAATTATGCTAAATTTAGAACCCACGTCGATTACTGGCGAAGGAATCTGGATGCAAACTTAATCAAACTAACCATAATCAACGAACCTTAAATAACATGATTAATGGTTGATCGATGCATTTTGCAAAGGGAAAATTTCAACTTTCTACTATCTATTTATAGACATAATAACATTAAACCACAGCGCTTGGCTTTTCTATTTATTTGGGCCGGAGTCATGGTGTACCGAACTTGGAAGACCATATGAATCTCCACACACTGACTTTAAGCATCTTATATTAGTCACGAGTAACCTTCCTTAACTGATATAATCAATTCCAGCTATAAATTGACTATAAATTGACTTAGAAATCGCCGTCCCTACATGCATGCATCCATGTCAAGTTTACGTTGAATTTAGACATTATATTTTTCAACAGAAATGACTCACCCTTTGCACTTCATTTTGTGTTCACACATTGAATTAAAGGGTTGCGTTAAACAGGATGTTACATGCAACTCTAAATCAGTTAATTATAAAGAACACTCGATTCTTTCGTATAACTGTAGTTAATATGTTATGACGGCGATATTCCAATCAAGTGGCAAACTCTCGTTACAAAACGGATAAAGTATTGTCACTTGAAAACATAGTTTTTTCTTTTGTCTTTATCAGTTAACAATGGAACAATCTCAAGGCAAGATAATTCAATACTTCGCTCAGGTTACAAGGCATCAAACAGAAGCCGGAACCATCTAATATTTATCCCAAGATGACAGCCTAACATATCGATGCTGGTCTGTCGCAAGAAACAAAAAGAAACCACGAAGCTTCACTTATGACCTATGCTACATTACAAAGGCTCAATGCCCGCATAGTAGGCCTGTACAATGTTCTGAACATATTACCCAAAACAGTTTGATATTAGAGTTGTTTTGGTAACCTGTAATTATTAACCATGTTATTACCAAGACTGAAGCGGTATAAACATGACAACTTCCAACGTTTTCTTATAAAAGGTACCACTGAGTGAGTGAGTAAGTGAGTGAGTTTAGTTTTACGCCGCACTCAGCAATATTCCAGCTATATGGCGTCGGTCTGTAAATAATCGAGTCTAGACCAGACAATCCAGTGATCAAAATAGTCGTGGTACTCGGGCTATTATGCGAAACTGTGTCCATATCTGAGTCATTTGCATGCTCTACCAACGTAATGGCATCGATACTATGTTCCTCCGCACTCTGCTTTCTATTGTGGTGTTATATGTATTCTTTTACGACTGTGTTGGGGGTAACGCCGAATAATAATTGATTCATTTTGTGAAAACATCGGGCGGAACATGCTTACCATTGTCGCGAAGACCTGGTATCATCACCAATTGTCAGTGATCCGTTTCATTTATTTCCCATAGATATTTGCTCTTTTATGCCCAGTGGAGCATGTGTCGCCTCAGTCATCAACATTTTATAATTATTCAACTAATCCCAATCCTCACATTAATGGCCAAGTTACCTTCATGTCATATGCATGTACGTAGTTTTCTAAAGGGGGTGACTCATGTCTAATCTGCTAATATTGTTTGTGGAAGAGCTTACTGGTGACGGGGAGTTTTCACATAAACACTATGCTGATAACATTCGCCTTTCTTTGTTGGTACCTGTGCATTAATTTGCTTCTTGCTGTATTGGACCTGGTTATGTCCGGTGTATATCGCTTACGTTTATGACAGGGACGGAAAGCGGTATTGTGTTACTGTTACAAACAGGACAGTCTACTTAGCAAGGGAGGTTTTATTAAGCGAAGGTACTTGTGAGGATTAAATGATTTTGGTTGAGTGATTTGCACACGTAGCGTTGGATAGCTGTTAGTTGTCCCACTGACAGGGTAACATATATTTCGGGCGTTTTTATGTCAGATGACTCGCCACTAGGTCAATTCTCAGTCATATCAAATAGAATTACTACCACTGGTTACATTTGCCACAGCCTTCCGACCCGATCTCCCATCAGCGTTAAACATTGTCAATGGCTTTTCAAATATGCGGTACGAAGCAGGATACTTTGAGATTGTGGTTGGTTCACATCGGGGCATCGATCGTCTTGCTTGCATGAGCTACAGGAAATATCGTTCATAAAAGAGATGTAAACAATCTATCTGCAAGCACTATGTAGAGGGAAGAAGTTCGACGAAGTTCAAACATGATTATATTTAGACTTGTTTTCATCCCTGATGACATCTGAGACTGTTATGGAAATGGAACGAAGCGTTATTTCAGCGTGTTTATGCTGAGTGTACACATATAGTCTCATCTACTAAACTGTATACGTGTATTCAAACTATCAGAGGAGGGAGGAATTAACTTCTTTGCGAATTGCGATTTCAACTTTTTAACATCTTGGTTCGTTGGTCACATAGTTTTTACAAATATAACAAACGCCTCCCAGCTCATAATCAGGCTAAATTTTCTCTCAGGTTAAATTTCTCTCTCTCTCTATACACTTAGAATATTCAAAATACCTTTCAGCCAATGATACTCAGTCTCTTTGTATTTTAATGAGTAATTCTAAATGACCAACGAACATAGTTGTAGCTTATTAGAGACATGACCTTGTGGGTAATCCGAAATAATTGTCCCGCTTTAATGCGGAAATCGAGTTTTCTATAAATCTCTACTTTAAACACATGTTGTGTTTTTACTGATCAAAACCTTAATAAACTGATGCACCTTTAATTCAAAACAATTTTACACGCAATAGAGCACACCTGTACTAGTTCAGTGCATAATTCGAATTGCAGAATCGGAAAATCAATTCCACTTTAGTAGCACCCATGCATTAGGTTTTCCTCACATACATGAGTTACATAGCGCTCACGTGTGTTAATATGTTAGGGAGGGAATCCCCATCTCGTCACAGGTCACGTGATTCAAAGTGACGCCGCTAACATGCGAGGTATCGACTGAGATGTTTGATGGCTTGCAAATATTTACCTCTGGATATTTTGATAACGAATATAGTGCGCACTTGCAGGTATAAATACAAAAAAGTCATTAATATAAGCTTTTTTTTGGTGCGCAATAATTGTAACGGATGCGCGAAAGTGCGACAAAGGATTTCCTTCATTGTGGCCTAAAGAGGTGCTTCATAGCGTTCGTGTATGTGAGCGAGAAAGGTTTCCGCCCGTAACCCCCTTTTTATCATTCTGTGCCTAAAAATAGATAGATTTGATGTAAAAAAAGTGCTGGCTCGACAAATGACAAAATACGTTATAGAATATGTGAATTTCGCTGGAAAATATCGTACTGACTTTATGCAAATCTTCTGAAACTTCAAATGTATACTCAGTTCGTAAAACTCGTATCAGAGTTCTGACTACCCCTCTCTCCCTAGGGAAAAACACTCGAATCGAGTCATCAGAATGATAACGGTGTTGTGCTGTATTCGTTTGATCAATGCCTTCTACTGCTCTTTCCTTTGAATTAAACTCATCTGTACTAAAAAGGGACTATTCTACTTAGGACTCCATGCAGCAGTCTAACCACCATAACTTTTGCCTAGTGTGAGAAACATCACAAGCAAAGACGTCTAATCATGCCTCAGTTATTGACACATCAGTAATCAGTACGACACCGTTGTTGTGCTGCATTGCTTCCGTTTGATCAAAGTCTTCTCTTGCTTGTTCGTTGCAACTGAATTCTTCTTTATGAAAAAGAGGTTCCTCTGCTAAGGAGATCCATGCAACAGTTTAATCACCATAACTTTTGCCGAGGGTGAGAAATTTAGAAAATCTCACCCGAGTGTCTTTGGTTTCAAATATATCACCATGAGTTGATAAAGTAACAAATATCCGAGGCTTGCCGAGGTTATTTTTACTTTTATCAACGAGTGTTGATATATTTGATATAAGAAGACATGAGGGTGAGATTTGATTTATCACCATAAATCACTCTTCATTAGTTTTTAGTGAAAAATGAACATCTCTGAACACAGTACTGCCATTCGATTTGCAGTGCAGCGATGCCATAGCATTTTGACGTCATTAGGTTCAAGACGTCATAACATAGTCAGGGCATTGTGCACAATCTACTGTCAAAACGATCCCCCTAGGAGATATCGTCTGATCTGACACAAGCAATAGGGCGGTGGGGTAGCCTGGTGGTTAAAGCGATCGCTCGTCACGCCGAAGACCCGGGTTCGATTCCCCACATGGGCAGAATGTGTGAAGCCCTTTTCTGCAGACGTCTGTAGAAGTGTTAGAGTTTCAGAAGGTCTGTCCTTCCGGCGGGGAACCTGGTCAAGGGATCAGATGGTGCCACATCAATGGCATCTAGAACAATTCGCAGCCTGACGACAGTGTACTTGGTATACAAGCAAGACATTTCAAAGGCAAGTCCGCATATTGGCCATGTTATACTGAACCTTGTTAATCACATTACTTTCAAAAGGGACATACACTTGAATGGTAACATAATGCCATTGGTTTTATTCGGCTTGGATATGTCTAGGGCTGTATATGGGCCTATTTCAATGAAATATATCATTTTCAATCACGCTGTCTACATATTCTGGATGAAGTCAAAACCAAACCGGTTATAAGGACCGAGCAACGCCATCATGTCGCTCAACTTATTATCATGTTAACATGGGTTTGTGGAGTAGGTTCTTTTGACTTTGAAATATATTCTCATGTATGCATTCCCTTTCCTCTCACTGAGGAAATAAATGTATTCTTTCATTCCAGTATATCGAATACACTCAAAAATATGCTGGACAAAATAAGTTAGGGATATTGGTATTTTTATCATTGATATTTTATCAGTGTGTCAATGAATAAATAGATCATTATTCATAATTTTAAAATGTACGTATATCCCTAACTATTTTTGTCCAGTATACATATAAAAGTGAAGTTCAGTTTCCTCCTCTGTTACCAAAAATGGATGAAATTTATGATAAAAAAACACATTCCAATGTTCCAATGATTGGTATAAAATCATTACAGAAAAAGACAAGTCCGTAATGAATCATTATATTTTATCTGAACGTTGACGCAAAAGAACTCATAAATCTGACACATTCGCACCTTTGCACAGTCCAAACTGGCAATGAAACAGCACAAAAGAGTATCCATGTTAAATAATTTCAGTGTTGCACCATTTCTATCAAACTCCTTGTCATATCGCACTTGGTGTCATATTACACTTTTGATGAAGTGATGATCTTTAGGGCTGGCGTGAAGCAAGGAATGCAGTTTGATCTTTCAAGAATACCACGACCCGAGGCTCGCATATAAACACGCCAGAATCGATCTTGTTGGTACCGAAGTATCGAGTATTTGTTCAATATTTCATTACCACAGAAACTTCTTTCATAATGTTTTAGGAATTCCTCGCTTTCTCAACACAGGATCTTGATACAAAGAATTGATTTTTTAAATGTTTGACTTTTCAGTCAATATCTGTTCTCAAAGGCCACTTATGCTGCTATGTGGGATGTCCTGACTTGAATTTGTTCGTCTAGCCATTTCACCAATTGCCTGTTCGGTACCAAGAATATCCAACGGACATGATAACATCGCGAACCACAAGAAACAAATGTTTAGAGGAGGTATTCTTGGCCAAGTGGAATTTTAAGACTTGCCAACATAAAATATTGCTGTATCTTTCATACGTGGGTGGCTATAATGCGTATTTTTAATCTTTTATAGAAAATCCATAAGTTTGCAGTTTTCAACGTTTGCAATGAATTTTTACTCAAGCAGCAGTTTTGCCCGCGGCTCCGCAAAAGGTTGATATTTAAAATTCCCGTGAAGAACTAATTTAATACGTGTATCTATCACACACATAAAATATGTAATCAGGGTTGTTTACATCATCATTGGGGAGCTAAATTTGAGTTACTCGCTCATAACGAATGATGGAAGCAAATTGAAATCTATCTAGGCTTGAAATGATAGAAAACATCAGCTGTGAAACCGTCTGTGGAATCACTGACATCATCATCGGTAAGTGGTGCAGGAGCCATGATGCTGCTTCATTGATATCATAATTTATATATACACACATTTCGACTATACGTTTTTGAAAATTAGAAATCGCCAAAATTATGAATACCCATTGCGGCACAGAGAGTCAGTACAAATAGCTTTAGAAATATCCACTATTATGTTTTACAGATGTAAATGCAGCAGAGAGGGTTCAGGTGATCCTGACTCAGTCCGGCAACTCAGGGCCCTTGCCCCTCTACACGCAGACCAGACAGTGAATGGGACTTCTCCCGAGAAACGCTGCCTAGTCGAACCCACCAAGAACTTTCCGTAGAATATGTAGACTCCCCAACACTGCAGCCTTCTGCATTACCCAGAGTGTCAGAAGGGCTGTGCTCCCGATGGAGAACCCTGGCACTCTCCTGATCTGCGCCAAGAAATCGGGAGGTACCAAACCAAGGGCACCGAGAACAATGGAGAGCCTGACGACAGTGTACTTGGGATGCAAGCGAGACATTTCAAAGGCGAATTCCGCATACTTAGCATGCCTTGCCTGAATCTTGCCAATCACGTTGCTGTCAAAAGGAAGAGAAAGTTCAATGATATAAATTTATTCATTGGCTTTATCAAATAGGACAAGATCAGGTTTGTTAGCTGGAATTCTTCTGAGGCTGTATATGGGCCTATTCCAAAGAAGTTTGTAAGCATCATTTTCTATGACGCCCTGGACATGTTCAGGATCGTACCATGGATTGATCTCAGAGTCAAAACCACAGGCATGGCGGAGACGGTAGTAAAAGCAACGAGCCATGCCATCACGTCGTTTAAGATATGCTGTTTGTGCCAAAAAAGGGCATCCATTGACAAGGTGTTGCACAGTCTCTGTGAATTCATAATTATTATCATATAAATTATCATTATTTTAATGCCAGTTTCTGAGGTGCGTGAATAAACGTTTGATTAGTTTATGCTGCTAAAGAATTATGATCATATGTTCGAATCCATGAATACCATTATGATTCTTTTTTTGTCAGTGCTTGTGATTGCATTTAAGGGTAGAGGTTCCTGTATTCGGGATATCTCCATCTGTTGGAGCTGTCAATCCTTTATAAAACTGAACACTTGTTCCAACGCACTCACACGCTACCGAGGCATTTTAGCTTTCCTTGAACCGAAAGTAAGCATATACCCTTAGCCATATCAAAACTGTCTGAAGGAGTGATTGAAAAACACGAAGCTGTTTAAAGAGTCCAACCATTGCATATAAATGAACGATTGCACAGAAGTATCAAGTACTTGTTCAATATTCAGTACTACAGAATTGTTTGGTTTTTATTCAATATCTAAGCTCAAAGGCCGCTTAAAGTGTTACGTGCAGTGTCCAGATTAAATGGCTTGAATTAATGTGTCCAGTAACAAGATTTCGTCTTGGCATACATGTTTTCAAGACCATTATACTCAAGTGGAAGCTACGTTGGCTGAGTGGGTTAAATGGTTGACTTTGTGTGCTGGCGATTACATTTAGGTGCCTGACTCTGAGGGTTCGAATCCTGGATGGGCCTCTACCTAACAAAATGCCCAGTATTTGTACTCTATTGAGAAAGTGTAATCCCAAATATAGAATATGTTTCATTACACTCAACGCTTGGTCGGTACCAGAGAAACGTCGATGCCACACAAAACTAATTCATGAAATTTAAACGTGTCCTTTTAACATTTGCAAAGATATGATAAAGTATTCCTGTACATTTGAGACCTGAATGGATTTCATGAGTATTTATAGTATCATATGGAAAATCCATATATTTTTCCTTCCTGGACCTTGGAATGAATTGTAATCACGCACCAGTGGTGACTGCTCATAAACGTTCGATTTTTCAACTCATTGAAAACCTTCGCTGCTAACACGCTTTATATCATATTGGGTGAATGCTTACCATGGAGGAAAATCCTTTTGTTCAAATAATAAGTTTCATAAATAAATTTGAGTTTCTTGCTCACAACCAATGACAGAAGCTAAATGAAATCGATCTACGCTTGTAACGATAGGAAACATCAGCTGTGGAAACGTCTATGCAATCACTAACATCATCATCGGTAAGTGGTGAAAGGAGCCATGCTGCTGCTTTTGGCCAACAGCAATCTGTAAAATACGATTTAATATCGAAGTATTATTTCATGATAAAATTTTACGGGAATGAATTAGACTTCAACAAGTGAGATGAAGAGGGCACAGTATTGACAGTATTTGAGACATCTGAGACACCAGTGGACCCTAGGTAAAGATACGTTCCTAGACATGTAAGTAACCATGATTGTGCACATAGGTGACATTTTCAGTATCAAGAAACTAATCTGGCATGTCATCACTCACAAATTATAAATTCGAAGGCAAAGTGAGAGAGTGAGTGTGTATGGTTTTACGCCGCTTTAGCAACATCAACATATCATGGCGCCGAACACAAGAAATGGGCTTCACACTCGAATGCAAAGAATATGAGTTAGTCGTTTCAACGCTTACGCATGGTATATTCTTATGAGTTTATGTTCGAATCCCAGATTGGCTCTGATTATTATTTTTGTTTCTGTATTGGCGAGGTTAACTCTTGCATGCTTTGCTCTTACTTATCCTACACGCCGTGTCGTGACTGAACGTTTGTTCCAGTCTCTATCAATACACTTTTGTTCTCATTGAACATTACATTCTTCACCATACCAAAAGTGAGTGAGTGAGTTTAGTTTTACGCTGCACTCAGCAATATTCCAGCTATATGGCGGCTGTCTGTAAATAATCGAGTCTGGACCAGACAATCCAGTAATCAACAGCATGAGCATTGGGAACCGATGACATGTGTCAACCAAGTCAGCGAGCCTGATCACCCGATCCCGTTAGTCGCCTCTTACGACAAGCATAGTCGCCTTTTGTGGCAAGCGTGGGTTGCTGAAGACCAATTCTACTCCGGATCTTCACGGGCCCCATATCAAAAGTATATAAGGGAGTGATTAATAGCTAAAATACATTTTACGCTACTGACATAGATACACAAGTTGTATCACGGCCGCCTGTACATAAACGACTCTGGATTAGTCGACATGGGCAAAGATCCACGTATAATGATTCACACATAACTTGTGTCACAATTGAAAGATCGTTTTCAACTCTAAGACTATTGTCATTCTGATATGGATATTTTAAATAATTGTAACGCTAAGATTTGCGTGAGAAGGGACATTAGTACTGACCACAAATTGGAGTCCTCATGCAAAGCAGTTGAGTGAGTAAGTAAATGTTGCCTTTTACTACTGATTAGTTAATAAAACAAAAATATCATCGGTGCTTATTTGTCAGTTTATCAAAATAATGTGTCTTGTTATTTCTGACATTCCATCTGCATCAGCTACGAGTGACAAAGATTAAAGTTTACGTGTTTGCCATCACATTGGATTATGCAAGTGTAGAAAGTTATATGCCAAGAATATGGTGTCAGTAAGTGAATGAATAACTCGCTCATATTTATTACTAAAGATCAGTGATTGGTATTTGAAAATCGACGAAAAACATTACTCAATTTGAGAATCGATCAAAGGTTTTAGTGAGCAATCAGCCATCGTTTCTACTAATCCATAAAAACGGACAAATACGGGCATGCACCTTGTCCTATACGACGACTCAGAGATTAAGAAATAACATTTGCGTCACACTAAACTTTCCTTTGCTGCTGATGGACATTAAGATCTCTTTAAGTTTTTTTTAAAACACAGATATATATTAATTGGCTCTTATCTGCACATGTCCTGAAGAGAACGACTGATGGCAGGTTTCTTTAAGATCTTTACATTCAGGATGAAATACATTCTTCCAATGATCGGCGTGAAAGTAGATCTCGCCTGACGAGAATCTAACTCTTTGAACCTTCAACTGTTAAACAACTCCATGAGATTAAACCCTTGGTGAAAGAGACAAGTCCGTGATGTATCGTAAAGTGTCATCTCAACAGTGTTGCAAAAAGAACATAAAATCTTACAGCTTTGCACACAGACACCTCTCCCTTAAAAGATTCCGATAAAGCATATTGCATCACCTTTTCATTTGTTACAGCCTACTCTAGCGTTAAAACAACAACTAGTTGCGTGTTGCGGAATTTGAGTGTTGCACCATTTATGACAAACTACGTTCCGAGTCGTATCTCCGTCGATGTCATGTTAAAACATTGATGAAGGGGGGAATTTTATGGCTGGTTCTGTGCAGAAATGCAATTTGTTATTTCGAGATTACCACGGCCCAGATAAATGAGGATCGCGTATGTAGGATGCAGCACCAGCATCGATCTGAAAGTTGGAACGAAGTATCAAGTTCAACATATTATTACTGCAGTAACTTCTTTGTTTACGCGTTAATTAGGAATTCCACGTTTGCTCAACACTTAATCTTGATAGAAATGATTGCTATTTCCAATGACTGGTTTTCAAAAGCTACTTATACTGCCATGGACGATAAACAATTTTTATGACTTGGATTAATCTGTCCAGTAACAAGATTGAAGCTTGGCAGGCATGTTTTCAAGACCATTACACCCACTGTCTGTTCCGTGCTGAGATTATCTGATGGAACAACAATGGAGAAGAAAAAGAACAAACTCCAAAGGTGGCAACGTCTTCTAACAGGAATCTTAACATTTGACTAACTGACTGACTGAGTTTGGTTGTAGGCCGCTTTTAGCATTATTCCAGCAACATCACGGCGGGGGACACCAGAAATGGGCTCACACATTGTACCAATGTGGGGATTTGAACTCGGGTCTTCGGCGTGACGAGCCAACGCTTTAACCATTAGGCTACCCTACCGCCCCTTAACATTTGAAGAGATGATGACATGTTAATGTATATTTCAGACCTTAATAGATAGCATGTGTTGTTTGTTCACTTATTTTATCCAGATTTGTTCCTTTCTCAACTTTTGCAAAACTGTTTACTCAAGCACCAGTCTTTCAATAATTTTGAAGAACTTAATTCTCGTTTTCTGACACATTGTGGGTATGGTAATCATGGGCTGTTGAAACGTCTGTATTATCATCATCATCATCATCATCATCATCATCAATTAGAAGTGCAGAAGCCTTTCTGCTACTTCAATTTGGAGAAAGGCAATTTGTGTCAAATCAGGTTTGAGTTCTATCAACACAGGTATTATTTTGTTTGCAACGGAGGGATAATGGTATGCGATACGTATATTAAAACTCGGATCTATTGCACCTGGTGTGATATTGTTTCAGGAAACATTAGTAACTTGAATGAGATGAATGGATGATAACTTCAAACAAAGCACTGTTACCAACGTCAGCGTTAGAGTATAAAAGTATAATAGGAGATTAGGAGATAATTATATTGACATGAACAGTTGAGTATACGTATATACACTGTATATAGGACATGTTTCTTGCAGTATTGTTTAACCCGATACGTTGACAACGTTTTCAGTACATCGCCATATTCAGATTACAATGAAATTTTTGTGTCCACTCAGGTCGGCTGTCAGATTTCACACTCATTCGCTAACAACTGGTGTCATAGCTATATTATTTGGAAATTAGATAAGTTAAGTACTATACAAATTTGAAACTTACAAACACGGACAGAGCATCAGTGATTTCATTACGAACTAACACTTAAAGCCAAAACATCAACCTCCCAAAAATTAAATAATAGGAAACATTATGTCTTATAAAATAATGACCATTCACTTTGTAAATAAACAAAAATAGAGTTTGTAACTGTAATGGACTCACCATGAAGAAATAACGACTTTCTTGGGGATACATGTCTTCACTGCACTGAGCTGATCGTTGATTTTGAAGATTTTTAATAAAAAAGGTGACCGCGAAAGGCGAGTCAGCGTTGCATCAATCAATGAAAGTTTATTTTGGGACTTAAGTTTGATCCTGTCAATGTCAAACCGTATCCAAAAAAATGTGTAGGCTCTTAGCAGACCAAAGAGCCAAGTTATTGATATATGGATAGCAGTTTGTGTTAGTTGAATCAGATAGTTGATTACCGTAATCTGCATTACGACTGAATTGCCGTCGCCACATTAATAGCTTCTAACGAATTGTCCTAATAAGAGCTAATGTGGTTGAAATGTCAAAGCCAGTCACGTGAATGATCTAAAATATCGATCAAATTTCCGTTGAGGTTTTACTCGACCATGAAGCGCCTCTCTCCCAAACATCAATTCCAAGAACAAAACCGTCCTCTGAGATGGAATATTATTTTCAGAAAAATATCTGTATTGGCCCTGTTTGTTATCTGCACAGATGCGTAAATGTATCGTGTAATTGACTGATGCAAAGAAATAGCTTATATTTTGTTATCAACAGATTTCTCTTTGATTCGACCACACCTCAATGACGCCGTGAACCAGTTGGCTATCAAAACCTTAAAATGTAGCTAATTATCAGTTTCATAATATATATACCTCACTTATCTATTATGTAAACATAATTTACTAATTTATACTTTACCATGAAGTGGATAACTCTGTATCACACAAAATGAAATGTCAGTTGCATTGGTTTGCTGACAAAGTATATATCAAATAGAGCTATCATTGTTTTATCAGAAAATAAGGTCTTATTAGAATATCAAAAACAATTGATCAATAAGCAAGACACAACAAAAGGGGAAAAATGTGCAACTGCTACGAAAGTTCTGATTAACCAAGAACGTAATAAATGGTCGTCACAAGATTTTATGTACCTAGCAATAGTATTGGTCAGACGTTGTCCCATATCAGTATATGCTTCATCTGTATCCCTATCGTATACTGTGTATGCAAGCAACAGAGGAAAAAGCTTGACTTATGATGAATTGAATTATGCTAGATTTAGAACCCACGTCGAATACTGGTGAAGGAATATGGATGCTAAATTAATAAAACTAACCATAATCAACGAACCCTAAATAACAAAATGAATGGTTGATCGATGCGTTTTGAAAAGAATATTTTTACTATCTATTTATAGATTTAATAACATTTAACCACAGCTTCTATTCATTTGTGTTCTAGTCATGGTTTACCGAACTTGAAAGTGCACATGAATCTCCACACACTGAGTTTAAGCATCTCAGTCACGAGTTTCCTTAACTGATATTACAAATTCCAATTACAAATTGACTTGGAAAAGTCCGTACACGTCTGCATCCATGTCGAGTTTACGCTGAATTTAAAATTTTAATTTTTCAAAAGAATGACTCACCCTTTTCACTTCATTTTATGTCCTATTTTACTTATGTTCTGTTCTATGTGGAACATGCTTACCATTGTCGCAAAGACCTAGTATCACCAGTTGTTAGTGATCCATTCCAAATAATTTTCATCGCTATTTACCCTTTTGTGCCCAGTGGAGCATTTGTCTTCTCTGCCGTTAACAGTTTATAATTGTTCAGCTAATCTCAATTCTCATTTTAATGGCCACGTTACCTTCATGTCATATGCATTTCGTATTTTTCTAAAGGGTGTGACTCATGTCTAATCTGCTAATATTATTTGTGGAAGAGCTTACTGGTGACGGGGAGATTTCACATAAACAATATGGTGATATCATTCGACTTTCTTTGTTGGTACCTGTGTATGAACTTGCTTCTTGCTGTATTGGACCCGGTTATGTCCGGTGTATATTGCATACGTTTATGACAGGGACGGAAAGCGTTATTGGGACTGTCTACTTAGCAAGGGAGGTTTTATTAGAGAGGGTACTCGTGAGGATTTAATGATTCTGGTTGAGTGATTTGCACACGTGGTGCTGGATAGCTGTTAGTTGTCCCACTGACTGTAGGTATAGGGCAACATATATATAAATTCCAGGCGTTTATATGTCAGATGACTCGCCACTAGGTCACACGCCAGTCATATCAAATGGAAGTACTACCACTGTTTACATTTGTGGCCTTCCGACCTGATCTCCCATCAGCGTTAAACATTGTCAGTGGCTTTTCAAACATTCCGTAAGAAGCAGGATACTTAGTGATTGTGGTTGGTACCACATAGGATCATCGATCGTCTTGCTTGAACTCCTGGAACTATCAGGGGACTAATCGGTTAGTTCCGTTAATAAAAGAAATGTACAACAATCTATCTGTAAACACTTTCATAGAGGGAACGACATCGATGAAACATGATTATATTTAGATGTGCTTGCCAGAAATAGCAAAAGTGAGATTTGTTTTCGTCCTTGATCTGAATCTTTGATCCTCCAGGGAATGGAACGAAGCGTTATTTCAGCGTGTTTATGCTGAGTGTACACAGATAGTCTACTAAAATGTATACGTGTATTCAAACTATCAGAGGAAAAATGATTTAACTTCTTTGTGAATTGATATATTTAGTTAGATTTGGTTGGTTGGCCAAATAGTTTTTACTGCCTGAGTCACTCGACTATAATATTTTGCTGAATATAGTTGTTGCTTATGATTTTGAACATTGGATTGTCTAGTCGAGACTCGATGATTTACAGGTCACCTTCATATAGCAACCAGTATATTGGAAAAGCAAGATTTTATGGATGTCAATTTCTTTATTGTGAATAACACGACGTTTCGGAGTGTATGCTTGCTCCTTCATCAGGTGAATGACGTTTGGAGTGTATGCTTGCTCCTTCATCAGGTGAATGACGTTTGGAGTGTATGCTTGCTCCTTCATCAGGTGAATGACGTTTGGAGTGTATGCTTGCTCCTTCATCAGGTGAATGGTAGGGAGTAAAAGGGGATATATACACACACATACATGGGCACTTTAAAAGAAAACATGTATAACAAGTTTAACAATGTTGAGGAAAGAATATGAAATAACAACATGCGGCCAGTGATACATTAAAACAACATGATAATAGATTGATAGGATGTAGAATAACACAGGGAAGCCAGTGATACTGTACAAACACGAGGTAAGGGAGGACAGTAAGCACTACAAACAAGAAGCCAGTGGGCTGATGTGGTAGTGATAAGCAATAGTGATGTACATGTAATTAAATGAGTGATTCCCAAGCACATGGTAGGTAGATTCCTTGGTCACGGTTGATTGCTGGCTGATATCTCCGTATGTCTATGGCTTCCAGAAGCTTCCTTTGGCGCCAGTTGTTGTTGTTTGCGGAGGGGATTTTGGTGGCTTCCCATTTGATGGTATGGTCCTTGTTCTTTAGTATATGTTCTGATATGGCAGACTTCTGGTCGAGCTTGTTGACGGAGGCTTGATTCACATAACGAAGGAGCAAGCATACACTCCGAAACGTCGTGTTATTCACAATAAAGAAGTTGACATCTATAAGATCTTTTGTTATGCATTCCACTTCTAAATGCCCTTCAAAGATTTGTACCAGTATATTCAAAATGACATATCTATAATCCATAAAGATCAAAGTAAAAGCAATGAAGCGCATGTGTTTGTTGGTGGTGTAATGTGTGTGTTGAGAAAGCAGTATAGATGGACATTATTATTGATGGAACGACAGATGACGAGAAACTTAATAGAATATTTGATTTCCCTGGAATATATCGTAATTTTACACAAGTACTTTTGAAACTTAAAATGTGTATTCAGTTCGTGAAACGCGTGTCAGAACTGTGACTTCCCTCTCTCCCATGTGGAAAAACACTCGTATCGAGTAATCAGTGCGGAAACGCTGTTGTGCTGTATTTATTCCGTTCGATCAAAGTCTTCTGCTGCTTGTTCGCTGCAAGTGAATTCTTATTTATGAAAAAGAGTTTCCTCTACTAAGGAGTCCATGCAACAATTTAGTCATAGCTATTGCCGAGGGTTAGTAATGCTACAATGAAGGATGCCAATCATATTTTTTGTTATTGAGACGTGAGATGTCATTTGTGGTGAGAATAACTATTGTTTCAATTGTGATAATCTTGTAGGAGCATGGAAACTATTCCTTATAGCTTATTATTCTAAAGAACTTCAGTAATGTTACTGAAACCGATATTCTTAACACCAAAAATTATTATTTCGTTTTACAGATTAAAATAAAAACATGCAGCAGGAAGAGGTTAGATGATGTCGGCAGATTCAGGCTGGTAACGATCATCAACGGATCGGGTACTCTTGCCCCCTCCACGCCACCACACACAGACAGCGAATGGGACTTCTCCTAGGAAGCACTGCCTGGTCGAATACATCACCAACACTGCAGCCACCGAAACATTTCATTTTCATTGACGCTCTCTACAAAATCGGGATGAAGTTACAACTACAACCATGGCAAAGACTGTTATAGTATGGCTGAGCAACGCCAAAAAGTCGCTTAACTGTGTCATTATTATTACTATCATGTAAACGTGGTTTTGTGGTGTGGGTTCTTAAAACGTTGAAATATATTCTCATGTATACATTACCCCTTCCTCTCACTGATGAAATAATGTATTGCTTTGGGTTTAATCTTATTTCATTCCAGCGAATTGAATGACAAACATGTAAAGCTTACAGAAAAGGACAAGTCCGTGATGAATCATGGTATTGTATCTGAACTTTGACGCAAAAACGAACATAAATCTGACACCTTCGCACAGTCCAAACTGGCTTTAAATCAGCACAACAGAGAATTTATTTTCAACGTTGTACCATTTCTATCAGACTCTTAATCATGTCGCACAGTTGCCACGAAGTGATGAAGTTAAGGAATGGTTTGAAGCAGGGAATGCAGTTTGTTCTTTTAAGAATACCTCGACCCAGACAACCGATGGAAACAATAGAAACCAACGCCAGCATCGATCTTGTTTGTTCCGAAGTATCAACTACTTCTTCAACATTTAATTACCACAGAAATTTCTTTCATAATGTTTTAGGAATTCTTCGCTTTTTCAACACAGGATGTTGATAGAAAGAACTGATTTTTGAAAAGTTTGACTTTTCAGTCAATATCTGTTTTCAAAGGCCATTTATGCTGCTATGTGGGATTACGACTTGAAAATTTGAAGGCCATTTCACCAATTGCTTGTTCGGTACCAAGAATATCCAACGAACATGATAACATCGCGAACCACAAGAAACAAATGTTTAGAGGAGGTATTCTTGGCCAAGTGGAATTTTAAGACTTGCCAAACATAACATACGTGGGTGGCTATAATGCGTATTTTTAATCTCTTATGGAAATTCATAAGTTTTTAGTTTTCAATATTTGCAATTAATGTTTACTCAAGCAGCAGCATTGCTCGCGGCTCCGCAAGAGTTCCATATTTAAAATTACTGCGAAGAACTTATGTAATACTAGGGTTTACATCAGAAGTTTGGAGATGCATTTGAGCTTCACGCTCATATTACGAATGATGAAAACAAATTGAAGTCCATCAAGGCTTGAAACTATAGGGAACATAAGTTGTTGAAACGCCTGTGATATCACTGACGTCATCATCGGTAAGTGGTGCAGGAGCCATTCTGCTGCTTCATTTTGGCCAAAAGCAATTTATGAAATTGATAAATTGAGTTGGAGTTGAGCCAGTAGGAGAAGAAGGGCACGACGTGAGCAAGATATACGCAGTATATAAACACAATTCTACTATACATTTTCGAAAAATAAAACAAGTACCAGTAAACTTCATGTTACCATGAGTGAGGAGATATCTCATGTTTTGATGGTTGATTAAGTAACCCACTTGGCATATCTTATCATAAATTATGAATACCCGTTGAATTACAGAGAGCTCGTTCCAGTTTTCTCAGGTGCTGGAATTAATGTTTGCATAGTTTATGTGTGCTATAAAATTATGATTATATGCTCGAATCCAAGAATATTATCATGATTATTTTTTTTGCCAGTGCCCGTGACTGTATTTAAATGTATGACGCTATCGAGTCAGATTTTGCTTTCCTTGAACCGAAAGTAAGTATACACCTTTAACCATTATGTAATTCCACCACTTTGATATTACATTGAACCAGTTGTAGTGGTATAATCGGTTAGAGAAGGTACACTTAGACACTGACCACATATTAAAGTCCTCAAAAAGGGCACAGTTTGCAAATAATTTCAGTGCGTATTATCGACAACGACAATGTAATGTTTGTTGACTTGTATACGTTAGAGGCTGTCTATTCCCATTAACCTTTAGTGTAACACTCTGGTTCTTTGTTTATCGTAAAATTTCATCTCCACTGTTCTTTCAGGATGGAACGTAAACTCTTGCATCTTTGCACGCACGCAACAAAGAAAGTATCCAAATGAAACCGCCTTTACTCTATCACAGTCTTTACTGGCGACAACATAACATACTTGTGTTGTAGCAGTTGAGTGTACCAAAACACGCCCATGTTGCTGTCAGCTTTTATCATGCCTTAAAGAATTGATGAAGTGTTGTTTTAAGAATACCACGATCCAGACAAACGATTACCTCGATAAAAGCCGAAGCATATATTTGAAAGTGTGTACAGAAGTATCAAGTACTTCTTCAATGTTTCAGTGCTACAGAAATGTTTGGTTTTTAGCTTAAGGTGCTACGTGCAATGTCCAGGATTTATGACTTGAATTAATTTGTCCAGTAACATGACTTCGTCTTGGCATAAATGTTTTCAAGACCATTATATCCAAGTGGAATATGTGATGGCTGAGGGGATTAAATTGCCCACTTTGTGTGCTGGCGATCAGGCGACTCTGAGGGTTCAAATCCTGGAAGGGACTCAACCTAGCAAAAGGCTTAGAATCTGTACTTTATTGAGAAAATGTAATCCCAAATATGGCATATGTTTCATTTCACTTAAGGCCTGGTCGGTACCGCAGAAACGTCAAAGGCCACAATAAACTTATTCATGAAAATTAAACGTGTCCTCAGAGGAACTGTAACATTTGCCATGATATAACAAAATATCCTGTAAATTTGAGGCCTGAATGGATTTCATGAGTATTTTTAGCATCATATCTTCTGTTTTTGGCCAACAGCAATCTGTAAAATAAGGTTTAAGATCGATGATTTATTTCATGATAAAAGGTGAGGTGAGGTGAGGTGAAATTGGGTTTACCGTAGTGCTTGAGAATATTACGGGAATGAGTTAAAGTGGAGAAAGTGAGATGAAAAGGGTACACCATGGGCAATATTTCAGAGTTTGAGGCACCACTGGACCGTAGGTAAAGTTAAGTTGCTGGAATAACATAAGGGAGTGACTAATATCTCAGATTAAATTTTGCGCATAAATACTGACATTGATACACAACCTGTATCACGGCCGCCTGTATTTAATCGTCTCTGGATTAGTCGACATGGGCAACGATCAATGTAAAATGATTCACATTTAACTTTGTCAAATTTGAGAGATCGTTCTCAGCCCTAAGACTATTGTCACTATCACATTCTGAAAAGGCCATTTTAAATATCTGTGGCGCTAAGATCGGCGTGAGAAGGGACATTAAGTGGGGACCATAAATTGGAGTCCTTATGCAAAGCAAGTGACTGAGTAAGTATAGTATAGGAACACCTAACATTTGATCGTCAATATTCATTGAGTTTGAGTGAAATGAAACATGGTTTCAGCACCGTTGTTTTTCGCTGTTTTTGGCAATGTTTCATTTCACTCATACTCAACGAATATTGAGTCAGTTGCTGCACTCCTTTTTTAGAACATGTCATACAAAATGCCCACTAAGCACACAAAAAGTTGCATTTACCTTTGAGTATAAATGACCTCACCACGTTTAAGTTTATATATGACTGTCAAATTTTAGGCTGTTCCATACTTTTTGTTTGTAGTATATATATTGCCTTTTACTACTGCTAAATAAATAGAACACAACTATCATTTGTCAATTCATCAAAATAATGTGTCTTGATTTATATTTCTAATATTCCATCTAAACATCAACTACGAATAACAAAAGGGATTAAAGTTTTTGCCATCACATTGGATTATGCAAGTGTTGAAAGGTATATGCCAGGAATATGGTGTCAGTGAGTGAATGACTCACTCGTATCAATTATTAAAGATCAGCGACGGGAATTAAAAAATCGATAGATAACGTTACTTAGTTTGAGAATCGATCAAAGGTATTAGCGAACGATCAGCCATCGTTTCTACTAATCCATGAAAATGGAAAATACGTGCATGCACCTTGTCCTACGCGACGACTTTGAGATTAAGAAAAAACATTTACGTCACACTAAACTTTTCTAAGCATCCTAATTCATTGCATGCTGATGAACGTTAAGATCTCTGTAAGGCTTTGATTAAATCCCAGTTATAAAATTTATCGGCTCTTATCTTCACATGTCCCGAAGAGAACGGCCGATGGCAGGTTTTCTTTAAAATCTTTACATTCTCGATAAAATACATCTTCCAATTATCCGCGTGAAGGCAGATTGCCTGACGAGAATCTAACTCTTTGAACCTTCAATTGTCAAACAACTCCATGAGATTAAACCCTTGGTGAAAGAGACAAGTACGTGATGTGTCGTAAAATTTAATCTAAACTGTGTTGCAAAAAGAACATAAAATCTTTCAGCTTTACACACAGACACCTCTCCCTCAACCAAAACTTCCAATAAAGAATATTACACAACCGTTTCATTTGTTACAGACTACACTGGCGATAAAACAGCATGAAACAGTGGCGTGTTGCGGCTGGTTCTGTGCAGAAATGCAATTTGGATATTTTAAGATTACCATGCCAAGATATACAAGTGTAGAAGTGAGCACAGCTCACATACCCCCGCTTCCTACTTAGGAAATAACTGATGTAGATATTGGCTTGCAAAGGTTTTTAGGCGTTAAGATCTCTACAACTAATAATATAGATCGTGGTGAATGTGGGCGGTATCCCCTACATATCCTAGCATATAAAAGGGTAATAAAGTATTGGTTAAAATTATTGAGTATGTCTGATTCTCGTCATCCCAAAAAATGTTATCAAATGTTAATGGCTTTAGATCATAACAAAGCTAATTGGGCGTCGAAGTGTCGAGATCTGCTGTACAGTTTGGGTTTTGATTTTGTTTGGGAACAGCAATCTGTTACTACCTCGTTTTTATCTGAATTTGTGAGTCGACTTAAATGTATTCATGAACAGAATTGGTATAGTTCACTTCAAAATGGCAGCAAATCTATGTTTTATTCTTACTTCAAAATATCATTGTCCAGGGAATTGTATTTAAATGTGATTAACATTAAAAAGTTTAGAGTAGCACTCGCTCAGTTTAGATGTTTTTCACATCAGTTACGTATAGAAACTGGAAGGTATTATAATATAGATAGCAATGATAGATTATGTTTACAGTGCGATGAAGGTTATATTGCGGATGAATACCATCTTCTCCTCGTGTGTTCCAAATTCCAACAGCTCCGCTTGAACCATTTACCTAAAACCTATTGTTTCAACCCAAGTAAAGCCAAATTCAAACTCTTCATGTCATCATCCGATTGTGAACTTATAAATAACTTATATAGCTTTATCTATCATGCAATGTATCTAAGATGTTAAAAATTATCAGTCTATACTGTACACACCATGCTTTGCCATGTAAATGTAACCTATGTAGTTATGGGCCGATGGCCTACACTTCTGTAATAAAGAATTGAATTGAATATAGATATATTTATCATGTACCCATATAAGCTTAGGATATTAATACAGGGGTACAATACGGATGACGTGGTTACATTCCGTATTGCACCCCAGATTTCGTATTGAACCCCTGTCGGTTCTACTTTCTCTATTCTATGATTTGTTTATTAAGTAACAGATTAATGCAAGATAAGAGGGTATATAATAAATATAGAACGTCATAGTAGTGCATTTGGATGTTTCGTATTGAACTCGAAATTGTCATGGAAGCAGGGAAACAACTCGTTCTTCGAGTCCCATCAACTCGAAGATGTCTTGGGAGCAGAGAAACAACTTGTTTTTCGAACTCGTTATTTCCCTTCTCCCATGACATCTCCTCGTTAAATACAAAACATCCAAATGCACTAGTTATGCGACAATGATCAGCAGCTCACAAGACTTTAGCCTTAACTCCATTATGTTAAATAATAGTTTTGCCATTTACTGATTACATTGATAATTGAACCTAGCATGTATAGGTTCTGAGATATATTTTGGACAAGATAACCATCAAACGCATTTTGCACCAGGTCATGTTTCATTGAAACAGCAAGGTGTAATGTTGGGCAATCTTGAATTAATCTGTCCAATAACTAGATTGTAGCTTGGCAGGCGACATGTTGTCTGGGCCATTAAACCTACTGCCCGTTCTGTGCTGAGATTATCTAAAAGAAGAAAAAAGAGAACAAACTCAAAAGGAGGTAACGTGGTCTAACAGGAATCTTAACGTTTGAAAATATGATAAAATGTATCCGTACATGTAAAATTGTTCCCGTATATGTTCCTGTAGATATCATGTGTCGTTTGTTCACTTATTTACGGCCATATGTAATCAATATTACACGCTATGTTTCACTCTTTATTATATGATGAGCTGAGAGAGACCCCTTTTTAACCAGTGCACTACGTTATGTCCAGACTTTTTAAATGAATCTGATGTTGACAAAATGTGTTATATTTTTAGCGATCCTCTTATTTGTTTTAATACAACCAGAATCTGTTTTTAATTCTAAAACGTAGAAAAGATCGGTTATATGGTTAAAACTTGTTTTTAACTTTAGTTTATGTCTCTCATAATTATGTTTTGAATGGTTCTGTACATTTTTTATAAATGAATTGTATGTACAAATGTATGCATACCTTATCTGTATAGAGAAGTGAGACGTTAATAAACCATCGCCGGTCTGCAGTGCAGGAGCCATTCTGCTACTTCAATTTAGCAAAAGCGATTTGTGTAAAATCAGATTTGCACAACTATAGTTAATATGATCTGACGGCAACACTCCTATCAGCTAGCAACCTCTCGGGACAAAACGGAGTATTGTCACATAGAAACAGTTTCTTTTTACTTCTTCTGACTTGGTCAGTTAACAATGAAACAATGGAACCAAGTAATGGCTGGTGGTTTGAGCTGTCCAACGCACCGCGCTAGTAAGCGAAAGGTTCATGGATCGATCCCCACTTCTGACCGGGTGTAAAAACCCTGGAGCTAACATTACTTGCAGGCTCTTTCAGTGTTAGCACAACCCCTAGTGTGCAGCACACAACCCTGTGCAATTAAAAGAACCCACTCAACCGATGGTAGGTGACCAGTGGTGGACACACGAAAACGTGCAGACACCTAGTTGCGGGTATAGTGACGTGCAGTATCATTGGACAAAATACTGTGACTATGTTCCAAGTTCACCCAGCTGCAAATGGGTACCTTGTGAGGATGTGGCTGTGCGATAACCCGCTGCGCCTTTCAAGCTGCATGAGCTGAATACTCCCCAGGGACTTGAGTTGGTTAAAAGAATGCCAGAAAAAAAGTCATCCGTTGATCAAGGGAACACTCAAGCGCCTTGAGAATGCACTAGTTGCGTGGATATTTTCGCTATATAAATATCCTATCATCATACTTCACTCTGGTTACAAGTCTTCATAAAGAAGCCGGAACCATGTACATTTTTTCCAAGAGGACAACCTCACATATCAATGCTGGCGTCTTAACTTCATGATTTCCATGAATCGTTTTACCGTGAAGCGCCAACAAAAACAATCATCGGGACGTTGGGAACTTTTCCATCATTAAAGTGATGGGTTGGTAGTAATGGCCTGAGTACAATAAAATTCAAGTGCTAGATATCCATTTGGATTTTATTGCAGATAAACGATTTCAATGCCTTTAGGGTATTTATTCACTCTCGTATATTTGCCAGAAGAAACAAAAGAAAACAACGAAGCTTCAATCATGGCCATTGTTACAGTGATCAATGTCCGCTGGTAGGCCTGTAAAATAGTATTGCCCGAAACTGTTTGATATAAAAGGAAGTTGTTTTAATACCTGTAATCATAAACCAGGGCCTCGTTTCACAACGGGATCTAATGAGTATAAACGTCATAACTTCCAACGTCTTTTTTTAAAAAAAGGTTAAAACAGTCGTAGCACTATTAGTAGTAGGCCATTATGTGAAACAGTGCTCAGATGGGAGTTCAGACTTACATGCTGGACTAAATGATGGCGACGATACAATTCTTAACGTATGTTTGGTGTGGTTTAAGAAACAAATCTGTGTGTTCTATCATTCTGTTACCACTGCGTGGGGGTAAAGCCGAATAATAACTGGTTCATATCGTGCAAACATCGGATGGAACATACTTACCATTGTCGCGACCTGGTATCATCCCCAATTGTCAGTGATCCATATCATTTAAATTTCATGGCTATTTGCCCATTTACGCGCAGTGGAGCACGTGCAATCTCTGCCGTTAACAGTTTATAATTATTCAACCAATCCCAATTCTCACATTAATGGCCACGTTACCTTCATATTATTTACATGTATGTATTTTTCTAAAGGGGGTGACTCATTTCTAATCTGCTAATACTGTTTGTGAAAGAGCTTACTGGTGACGGTGAGTTTTTACATAAACAATATGCCGTTTTCATCCACCATTCTTTGTTGGTACCGTTGTATTAATTTGCTACTCGCTGCATTGGACCTGGTTATTTCCGGTGTATATCGCATACCTTTATGACAGAAGTGGAAACCGGTATTGTATTACAGTCATAAACGGGACAGTCTACTTAGCAAGGGAGGTTTTATTAAGCAAAGGCACTAGTGTGGATAAAATTATTGTGGTTGATCATGAGTGGTGCTGGATAGCTGTTAGTTGTCCCACTGACTGCAAGTATAGGCCAGCGTATACTTCAGGCGTTTATATGTCAGATGACTCGCCACTAGGTCAGATGGAATTACTACTGTTTCCGACCTGATCTCCCATCAGCGTTAAACATTGTCAATGGCTTTTCACATATACCGTAAGAAGCAGGATATTTCGTGCTTGTGGTTGGTTCACATAGCGGCATCGATCGTCTTGCTTGAGCTACTGCAAATATAATGGGAGTAATCGGTTAGTTGCTTTCATAAATGAGATGTAAAACAATCTATCTGTAAACACTTTCATAGAGGGAACAACATCGATGAAACATGATTATATTTAGACGTGCTTGCCAGAAATAGCAAAGTGAGATTTGTTTCCAACTTGATGACATCTGAATCTCTTATCGTACGGGAAATGGAACGATGTATTATGGAATTTGAGCGTGTTTATGTTGAGTGTACAAAGAGATAGTCCAAGTTCCTAGATAGTCTCATCTACTAAAATGTATATTCAAACCATCTTAGGAAAGATTCACATTCACATTGCTACCAGGCTAAGGAAAGAGAAATCTAAAATCCATACCGTTCCAAGTAAGAAATATGAAGCGCATGTGTTTGTTCATGGTATAATGTGTGTTTTGAGAAAACAGTATGAATATATATCAATACTATTATTGCTGGTAGGATAGATGACGAAGTGCTTGATACAGTTGATACAGGTTTTCGCTGGAATCCCAATATATATAGTACTCATTTTACACAAATCTTCAGAAATGTGTAAAGTGTAACATAAAAAGTGTATACTCACTTCGTGAAACTCGTGTCAAGTCTAACTTCCCTCTTTCCCGTTGGACAAAAAACCCCACTCGTTTCGAGTACTCAGTATCACAACGCTGTACATGTTGTGCTGCATCCGTTTGATCAATGTCTTCTGCTTCTCTTTCCTTTGAATTGAATTTATCTTTACGAAAAGAGGCTATTCTACCAAGGAGTCCATGCAGCAGTTTAACCACCATAACTTTTGCCTAGTGTGAGAAACATCACAAGCAAAGACGTCTAATCATGCCTCAGTTATTGACACATCAGTAATCAGTACGACAACGTTCTTGTGCTGCATTGCTTCCGTTTGATCAAAGTCTTCTGCTGCTTGTTCGTGGCATCTGAATTCATCATTATGCAAAAGAGGTTCCTCTGCTAAGGAGTCGAGGCAACAGTTTAATCACCATAACTTTTACCAAGGGTGAGAAATATTCCAATCAAAGATTCTAATCATGTTTTAGTTATTGAGACACGAGAGGGCAAACTGAAACACTGTGATACGATGTGTCGTTTGTGATGAGTATAGTTTCGGTTGTGGTAATCTTGTAGGAGCATGGAGATCATTCCTGACAGCTTATAATGCCAAATAACGTCTGTTATGCTATTGAAACATTATTGTCGACGCCATTATCATTTTGTGTACAGATTATAATAAAACATGTAGCGTAGAGGGGTTGAGTGGTCCTAGCAGTCTGGGCCCTCTTTCATAAAGCTCTCGTAAGCCTAAGATCTCGCAACTTTTCTTGTAGCATTCGTACCTCCTATGCTGTAAGGCTTAACATCAGCTCAGGTACCCTTCCCACCTCTACACACAACACAAATAGCAAAGGGACTTCTCCCAGGAAGCACTGCCATGTCGAATGCACAAAATTTGTTCGGAGAATCCCAAACACTGCAGCCTTCTGCATTGCCCAGAGTGTTAGAAGGGATGTCCTTTTGAGAACCCGCTCAAGAGATCAGGAGGTACCAAACCCAGTGCACCGAGAATAATCTCAACATCTCAAAGGCTTGTCCTGATATTTGCCATGTTTTCCCCGAATCATGTCAACACATTACTGTCAAGAGAGACAGAGACTATTCAATGATATATATACTTTCACAGGTTTTTATGAAATAGAACAAGGTCAGGTATATTGGTTTTGACACGTCAAAGGTTGTATACAGGCCTATACCAACGAAATATTTGATATTCCATGACGCCCTCAACATAGGGCGGAGTCAAAACCACAACCATGGCAAAGACAGTAATAACAGGACCGAGTAACGCATTCATGTCGCCTGACATCCTGCGTTTGTCATTATTATTATCATATAAAGTGGTTTTGTGAAGTTCCTTTGACGTTGATGTACATTTGCATGTATACATTCCCCTTCATTTCAGTGAAAGATGTGATGTTTTTTTAGGTTTTAATCTCCTTTCATTCCGTTTGCTCTAACGCACTCACAAATACAATGCACCCTGGTTATAAGGCCATGTTTTTGCCAGCACGGATTTCCTGCCTATATAATACCCTGGTTATAATGCCAAACTGGATATAATGCCATCTGCCAATGGTTTTGGGAACAAAAGTAAATTTTCCCCTGGTTATAATGCCAATTACACTGGCTGCATGTAGTATACAAACCTCAATTGGTTAACTGGGATAACTCAAATTAATTGATCAAACTCATTAATGCTTAAAGTAATCTTTTGATCCAAGATGGGATAACACATGTGACAATACACTTCCTGCCACCTACATCAACAAGTCACCTGCAGCCCCTAGACGCTGGGTTTATCCAGTCATTCAAGGTTCATTACAGGATCAGCTCAATCACCATGTTGATTGCATAGGGCCTCCAACTGTCATACCTGGTTATAATGCCACCCTGGATATAATGCCATATTTCTCCTGGACAAACGGTGGCGTTATAACCAGAATATACTGTACATATAAAACGAGTAGTTTAATTTTTCATAGGAGCCAATTTTTGATACATATTTCAGTGTACCACTATTACAAAATATGAATGACATTCATGAAAAAACACTTATTCCAATATTCCTCGTAAAAGCGAATTGCATGACAAGCATCTAAAGTTTTGAACCTTTGATTATCAAACAGCTCAGTAAATTTAAACCACTGGAGAAAAAGACAAGTCTGTGGTGAATCATTGAATTTCATCTGAATTTTGACGTAAAAAAGAACATAAATCTCCCATCTTTGCACCTTTGCACAGTCCAAACTGGTGATAAAGCAACACAAAAAGTGCCCATGTTTAATATATTCAGTGTTGCACCATTTCTGTCATGTTACAATTTTGATAAAGTGATGAACTTAATGCGGATTCTGTGCAGGGAATGCAATTTGTTCTTTCAAGAATACCACGACCCAGACAAAGGAGGCCCGCGAAAATAAACAAACGCTAGCATCGATCTGAATTTTGTACCTTAGTATCAAGAACTTGTTCAACAATTCATTACCGAAGACACGTCTTGAATAATGTTTTTGGAATTCCACGCAGGTTCAACATATAATCTTGAGAGAATGAATTGATTTTCAATGTTTGTTTTTTATTCATTATTTCATTTCAGTGGTCACTTAAGCTGCCATGTGGGATGTCCAGATTTTACGACTTGAATTAGTTTGTCCAGTAACAAGATTTCGGCTCTGCATGAATGTTTTCAAGACCATTACACTCACGGCATGTTCGGTTCTGAGAATATCCAACGGACATGATAACATCGAGACTTGCAAGAAACAAATTACAGAAGAGGTAATCTGGGCCAAGAGGTATGATAAAATGTTCCTGTATATTTCAGATGTGAATAATTATCATGCATAATTTTAACAACTGTCTTTTTCCTTTCTGAACATTTGCAGTGACTTATTTATCAAGCATCAGTGCTGCTCGTTGTTCTTTAATACTTCGATTTTTCAATTCATTGTAAAGAAGTATGTTTAATCATGCTTGTTCACACCATAAGGTGAATCAATTTGAGTAATCATCGGAGACAGAAGGTAATTGAAATCTATCTAAAGTAAATCAGCTGTGAAAAGGTGCAATCACTGCCATCGTCATTTTAGCCAAAAGCAATCTGCACAATCAGATTGAATTATTTAATGATTTTACGGAAATGAGCAAGTGAGATGAAGAAGGGACGACATAAGCAATATTTCCGCAGTTTGCAACACCACTGTACAATTCTCGAAAAACAAAAATAGCCTTTTATGTAACCTAAAGTGTGAACATATCTGAAGGGAGTACTTGTATACTGAATGTACTTTCAGCTGAAGACATTGCTACACGAGCTGCATCACGGTCTCCTGTAGTTAATCAAGCCTGGGTATTAGGCAGACTGGCGTCTGAAGACATGGGAAACTATCAAGACAGTATACTGGTGTCCACTGAAACGTGAATATTCGGGTTAGAATGGGTCTTCACCAAACCATTCGTGTCGTAAGAGGCGACTAACTGAAGAGGTGGTCAGACTTGGTTGACATTAAAATCCACTACGACTGACCAACGACATTAAAGGTACACAACAGAACTTTTATCTCATCACATTGTATCATGTAAGCATTGAATGCTTTCCAACAAGAATATTGTGTCAGAGTGAAAATGCGAAATGAAATGTCTTTCGAGAATGTAGGGGCGGTGGGGTAACCTAGTGGGGTAACCTAGTGGTTAAAGCGTTCGCTCGTCACGCCCAAGACCCGGGTTCGATTCCCCACATGGGTACAATATGTGAAGCCCATTTCTGGTGTCCCCCGCCGTGATATAGCTGGAATATTGCTAAAAGCGGCGTAAAACTAAACTCACTCACTCACTCGAGATTGTAACATTGGATTAGGCGAGAGTTGAACATAATTTACCATGAACGTTGTGTCGGAGTGAAATTCCAAATGAAAATCGATGCAAAACATTACTGATTTGAACCCAGGTATTGACGATCGATCATCCATCCCTAAATACGTACGACAGATATGTGCATTCACCTTGACCAACACGATAACATGACTGAACAATAACAATAACATTAGGGTGACACCCAAGTTTTTTTTCTGATGAATCTTCAGATATTCAGATCGGATATATAACTAAGTGGATTTTTATCTTCACGTGTCCTGCAGAGAACGACTGATGAAATGGTTTTCTTCGAGAAATTTTCTCTGAATCCGAATTGGTTTCATGCGAACATTTCTGATGCACATGCATGTTAAGATCTCTTAAACCCTTTGCCATAAACGCTGTCTGATAGATAATACAATAGCTCTCCTCTTCACATGTCCCGATACCACGCTTTCTTTAAGAACTTAACTTGCACGATAAACTCTTCCAATGATCCACGAGAAAGCAGACTGTCTGGCGAAAATGTAACTCTTTTAACCTTCGATTGTCAAACAACTCCCTGAGATTAAATCTTTGGTGAAAGAGACAAGTCTGTGGTGACTCATAAAATTTCGTGGTTTAAAAAAAGAACATAAAATCTTTGCCCACAAATAGCCCTCATTCAACCAACGCTTCTAATAGAGCATATTAAATACAGAACGTCAGTGCAAAAGAATATCAAACCACAATTTCATCTAGCACGGTGTTTACTGGCGATAAAACAGATGAAAACGACCCCAAATTAAGGAATTTCAGTGTAGCACAATTTATAACAAACTACGTTACCAGTCGAGTCTATCTGGATGTTTTAACATTGATGAAGTGTGGGACTTTGGTGGCTGGTATGAACAGATACTCAGTGGGTTATTTTGAAAATACCTCAAATCAGAGAAACGAGGATGGCGAAGCTGGATGCAATACTGGCATCGATCTGAAAGTTTGTACCGAAGTATCAACTTGTCCAATATTTCGTTTTACCACAGAAACATATTTGATAATGTTTTTGGAATTTCTTGCTTGCACAACACATAATCTTCATTGAAATAATTTCAGATGTTTGTTTGTGAGCCAATATTTGTTTTCAAAGGCCACTTAAGCTGCTACGTTCAATGTCAAGAATTTCCGACTTGAATCAAACAAACAAACAAACAACAACACATTCGAAATGCCGTAATTTGGCTATAGATGAATTGTAACTTTTAAGAGATGATGTTCATAACTGTTCATGTAGATTTCAGACACACATAGATATCAAATGTATTCGCATGTCTTCAGTAATCTTTACTGTTCTCTAAGAGTTTGATTTTGCAGATCATTGAAGACAATTCGCTCCATGCAGGTTTCACTTGGGGCACATGCTAACCATGGAAAAGCATGACGTGTTGAATCAGGTGGGTCACGTCATCAGCTAAGAATACTAAACAAAGTCAGTCTAAACATCCAGCATGAAAGGTTGAGAATACCTGCTGTGGAACCGTTGGAACTATTACTGGCATCGTCGGTCAGTGCAGTATCCAATCTTCTATTTCATTTTCTTGAAAGCAATGTCTAAAATCAGTCGTAATATCAATGGAATTGTTCATTATAAAAATATGCCAGTAAGCCATGCAAACTAGCGGTTGAAAGCATGTGAAAAGTATCATGACGTAACATGGTGTACCAAGGTTGACTTGTTGAACATTCTTATTACTAACATTATTGTAATTTGTATACTTTAAAATGGACTTGCACATATGTAGGTCATTGTACCAGGATATTATCTGAATTGACACCGGCAATTTGCTGCAGAGTTAAACTTTATCAAAGTTGGTGCTAACATATTCAGATCCATTCGCGAAATCCTGGTGTCATAGTTATACTATTATATACTATTTCTGCTGACAAAACATCTATAATTTTAACACGAATTAAAAGAGTTACAGCCACACAAAGAAACTAAATTGAAAACACCCCAACATACCTGCAGAAATAATCACTATTTACTTTAGGAAACAAATACTATAGTCTGTAACTGTGAAGGAGCTGCCATAAAGAAATATCCCCGAATTGCTTGGGGATACATGTCTTGACTGGATTACTCTGATTCGAACGTTTGTAATACATCATGTGACTGGGAAAGTTGGCGTTACACCAATCGAAAGAAATTGTATTTTGGGACTTCAGGTTGATAACTGCCCCCATTCCAGCCTGTCGCTGCCAAACCGTGTCCGAACAAGTACAGGCTCTTAACAGACCAGCACGCCAATTTATTGATGTACATAAAGCCGTTTATGTGAATTAAATCCGATAGCTGATTTTGTAATCTACATTGCAACTACATTGCCCTGGCGATCCCGTGAAACCCCATTGGACTCACATGAGAGTGAACGCAGCTGAAATGTCAGGACGAATCAGGTGACTGGTCTAAGTCATTTAGAAGTTCCGTTAACGTATTACTCGATAACAGTAATTTGGATGGTCTCTCTCTCAAACCTCGATTCCAAGGAGAAAACCGTCCACTGGGATGGACAATTATTTTCTCTCATACTGAGTAATTTGCTGAATTGGTCCCTGTTGGTTATTTGCAAAGATATGTAGGTGTATCGTGTAACTGAGTGATAGAAATTAAACTAGCAAACAAGAAAGAGAGTGTGACAGAAAGTAACAGATATAAATTTCTGGACCACAAGCTTCTTTTTGATTGGATCGTCCTAATGTCACCGTTTAGCGGCCCCTTGTTGGCTAACAAAAGACTTAAAATGTGACAATTCTCATATTCATCGTTTCCGATGATTCCTCCGTTTTGTCTATGTCAATAAATTTTACAAATTTTACAATGAAGTGGGTGACACTTTGTCACACAAAGCAAAAACAAAATATCCACTAATAGAGTTTTGAGATTAGCTAACAAAGCATCAAAAGTAGCTGCCATTGCCTTTTCAGAAAACTAAGTCTTTTTTAAAGATTTAAAACAATGTATTGATTGGAAATCAGAACACAAAAACGGAGAATTATGTGCATTCATTATAATGCAATACATGAAAGGAGTAAGAAGCTTGTAACTATGTATCAACAACATTTAGTATGGTGTTTACTAACCACAGAGGAACAACCTTGACGTCTGTTTAAAAGAATAGAATTATTTAGAACCCACGCCAAATTCCGGTGAAGGAATCTGGAACCAATATCCCCGAACCTTAACTAACACGATACATTGTTGATTGATTCCTCTTGCTAAGAAAGTAATATATCTGTTTAAAAGTTTAACATAGACTTCGGCGCTTGGAGCTTCTTCTTATTCGAATCGGAGTCATGGTTTACCGAACATGCACACGAATCTCCACACAGCGACGTTTAACATCTCTTCGGGAGTATATTTTACTGAAATTACAAATTCAAATTACAAATTGATTTTAAAGTCGCCGCCCCTACACAGCTGAAACCATGCCGAGTTAACATTTAATTTAGAATGTTAATTTTTCATCAGAAAATAACCAGCCATTTTCACTTCATTTGAGGTTCTTGTATTGGATTGCATGAATTGTGTGATACAGCCAAAGACGTCATTTATGAAACATCCGATATTCGTATGGCTATAGTTGACGTAAAGACAGTTACAATTAGTCATATTGCAACCTCTCATGACATGACCGATAAATTACTGTCACATTGAAAATAGATATGAGTGTAATTACTGATGGCCTGGACATAGTATACTTAAATGCTGCACTCTGGTTACAAAGCATCACAAAGAAGCCGGAAACATATACATTGAAGCCAAGAGGACAACCTCATATATCAATGCTGAGTCTGGCGTCCCAACTTCTGGTTGTTTCAATAAACATTTTACACGAAAACCGTCAGGGCATTAAGAATCCCCTGGGTTAGGTATCCATATGAATATGTATTGAAAATAAACGACACCAATGTATATTTGTCGGGAGAAATGAATTGATACAAAGAAGCTGCATTCATGGCCATTCACAACGAGAGACAAAATGATGTCCGGCTAGACCCAGGCCTGTACAATGGTCTGAAACCAGAGCCCAAAACTTTTTGATATTGTGAGAGCCTCGTGCAAAAAGCCATCGAAGTGGTACGATTGTCGTAATGTCGTAACATCCACTGTTTAACGCAGAGTTACAACAAGTCATAGTGCTAACTTGTAAACCACATTCTGGACAACTTGTATGGATTTACTTTATTACAACTGTTTATGTTAACACACACATCTCATTTAGCATATGGTGTTTTACAAGCATGCTTTGTGTGGTTAGGAAACGTGGGTCTGTTCTATCATTCTTTTAGCACCGTCGTGCGTGAAGGTGACGTCACAGATGCCAAGAGAAAATATGATATAATTTCCATAAAAGAAGCAGAATTGTGATTAAAGCGAAGAATCCTATAATTCACTTCCTGAAACTGGAGTCAGAGTCTGACTTCCTTCACTTTCGCTCTCGAAAAAATATCTCCTTTTGTGATATCAGTACGACAACGCCATTGTCCTGCATAGACCACCTGCGATCGATGTTTTCCCGTGCACTCATTCGGAATATGTTTTTAATTTTTACGGAAGAGTGGATCCTCTACTTAGGAGACTAGGCAACAGCTTAAACACCATAACTATTGTCTAGAGTGAGAAATACTACATTGCTCTGACTTCGCATAATAGCACAGCTATTAAAATATTAAACGTACAAATTGGAACACTGTGACATAATATGTTATTTGTGAAAGTGATGAGTATCATCATAGTTTCAACTGCGACTAGCTGGAGCAAATTTTGTCGAGTGCCATGTGTAATGTTACTGAAACACTTAATCATGACACCAAAACTCGGGTTATTATTATGTAAACGTGTGTTTGCATAGTAATATTTTTCTTACTTTGCCGCTGAAGTATATTCTCATGTATATCGAAATAAAATAAATAATGTTATTAGGTTGTAAGCTCTAAATACATTTAACTACAAGTAGTCCCCGAAATCGCGGGAAGGAATTATTGATTCATCTCGTCAGTGTACCACCGTTTCAAAATATACATCATATTCACCACAAAATACATATATCAATAATCTAAGCGTACGACAAACATCTACGGCTTTGAACCTAAGATCGCCAGACAGCTCAGTGAGATTATACCATTAGAAACAAGTCTGTGAGGAATCGTAAAAATCAACATTGACGCAAAATATAACGTAACATTTTACATGTTAAACCTTTACACAATCTAAATAATACAACACAGGAAAGTGCCTATATATGTTGATAAATTTGAGTGTTGCACGAAACTATCTCCTCTGTCATTTCTCTCTAGAGGTCATGTTAAAAATAAGATGAAGTGATGAACTTTAGGGCTGCTTCTGTGTACAGAATGCAATTTGTTCTTTCAAGCATACCATGACCCAGACAAACGAGGCTCGCAAAAATAGAAAGTAACGCCAGAATCGATCTGAAAGTTTGTACCGAAATATCAAGCACTTGTTCAATATTTCATTACCACAGAAACGTCTTTGATAATGTTTTAGGAATTTCTCGCAGGCTCAACACGTAATCTTGACACAAAGACCCGATTTGTCAAATGATTGGTTTTAAGTCGATATCTGTTTCCAAAGGCCAAGTATGCTGCTATGTGGGTTGTCCTGAGTTTATGACTTGAATTAGCTCGTCTGGGGACAAGATTTCCTGACCATGGCACCCATGGCCTGTTCGGCACCGACAATAGCCGACGGACATGATAACATCAAAATCCACAAGAAACAAATTTCAGAAGACGTGATTTGGACCAAGAGGTATATTAACATTTGCCAAGATATAAAACGTTTCTGTATATTTCGGACGTGGCTCGATATCATGCGTATTTTTGAAAAATCAATAACCAGTTCCTTTTTGAACATTTGCAATCAGTGTTGCTCGATGCTCCTCAAGAGTTCGATCCTTAACGTCATTGTGAAAAACTCATTTAATAGTGACGTGTTTTCAGGTTTGTTCACCTAATATATTTAGAGAAATATATATGTGTTACTCGCTCATGATGAATGACGGAAACAACTTGAACTCCATCTAGGCTTGAATAGAATATCAGCTGTGGTAACATGTGGAATCACTGACATCATCATCCGTAAGTGATGCAGGAGCCATTCTGCTACTACCTTTTCGCTAAAAGCAATTTGTAAAATCAAATTTTATTTGATAAATATTTACGGAAATGAGCTAGCGTTGAGCCAGTAAGAGTAGGAGGGCACGAGATGGGCATACTATCTGCATGTTATAACGCCACTGTTGTTACGAAAAAACAAACAAACAAAACCAAGTGCTTATTAATGCTATGTTCAATTTTGCTAGACTTGAAACGAAAGTAGATATACACTCTTAACCGTATCAAAAGTGTGTGAGGGAGTGATTGAAAAACTGTAGTTGAAGATATCGATACAAAGATTGTATCATCATGCATGCCTGCAGCTAATTAAACCTGTCGTGGGCTTTTGAAGACATGGAAAACCAGGTATAAAGACACACAATATTCTAGCGTCAACTTTCAAATATTTTTCCGAGCTCTGATGATTCAAAAGCTTTAATATTGCCTTGAACCAATTGTAAGGATACACTCGGCTGGAGAAGGTACATTCAGCATTGACGACATATTGTCATTTCAAGGCAAATAACAATACAATTGTTTGCGACAGATTACTTAATTGAACAAACTGTTCAATACATTTGTGTTATGTAGGTGAGGAAATATAAATACATAGGTGGCCTTTGATGATGAAATGTAATGAAAAGACAATACTCAACTGAAGGTGTGAGTGAGTTAGGGTATGATTGAACAGATGTTGAAATAAGTGGTATAAAGATCAGGAGGGGGAGTTACTGCGTTTTGACCTCAGGTATTGACGATCCATCACCCATCGTTCCTCCACATCCCTAACCACATGAAAAGATACATGTCACACTAAACTTTTCTCTACATCCGAATTCGTTACATGCGAACTTTTCTGATGAAGATGCTTGTTAAGATCTAGTTAAGGCTTTGATTTAAATTATAATCATGTGATATATAGTTAAGTGGCACCCCTCTTCACATGTCCTAATAGGGACGAGTGATACCAAGTTTTCTTTAAGAACTTTACATTCACGATAAAATACACATTTGAATGAACCGCGTAAAAAACAGATTGCCTGACAAGCCCCAGACTTTCAGACTGATAAGTAGATTGACACTACCAGGCTCTGCTCAGTTTATCGATACTGACACAACCAACGCTTATCTGTCCAATGATTCACACTGACACTACCACACCTTTTTGTCCAAGTAATCTACACTGAGACTGGAAAGTCTTTCTACTAATTTCAACCTTCCTGACACAAGCACACTTTTCTCTCGAAAGTGATCGATACTGACACAGACGCATTGTATTGTCCACATTATCTTTACTATTACAAGCACACTTTTCTGATAGAATGTTCCATAGAGACCGTTATCCAAAGTGGACCCAGAACACATTTCCTGTACGATGTGACTAAAATGCATCATAGGGTCAGGATTGGTCGATTGCATGTCATCATGTAGGACTGACGGGGTCGTAGTTTTCGTCAGTGGTTTGCCTTGTGCTCATTTGATTATTTTCAGCTCATCCTGATTTAGCTTGGACATTGCTGTTGTGTCAAACAAGATAACATCACTCAATCTCAAGTGCTCAATTAAAGTTGAAAAGAAGTCAGGAAAAGCCGTGGGAGGTAATTGGGTTGATCAATAAATCAAGGAAAATCCTTATTGTCAAGAACAAGAGATTTAGATGTATACGTATTACTAAATACGCCAACATCTGTAAGTTATATCAAACTGAATTTTACCCTATAAGTTAAAGAAACTGGTTGAAAAAAACTGATATATAATTTAAATAAGACGGATGAGTTATACACCCCAGATACTGCCAAAACGGTAGCGCCATACTCAAAACTTCAATGTCAGAGAACAATATGTCTCGATCTTCTGCCAAAATAGATCAAACTGTTATACGTCAAAACAAAATATGAATTTTAAAAGGCATTATCATCACAAACTGACCAGGGTACCGACCTTCAAAGCATTCGTATCACTACGACATTCGTAAGCCTACGGTAAACTGTAGAGCTACGGCAGGTCGTAACGTTACGAACGCCTTGCATATCGGGACCCAGATACAACATTTGAGATTGATAACGAAGGACATACACTGTATTACTACATTTTTTCGCAGTAGTAGATTACTCGGTGACAATGGATATTTCGTTATAGGTGCAGATGTTAACTGACTTGCCATATTTCCGAAGATCATCGTTATGAAGGAATTACATGAAACTGAGGAAATTGTCCCGACTGAGGTACATATTTTTAAGGACTTCACACAGGATGGTGCTCACGGAAGGTCATTCACAACACCCATTCGTAAACACCTGGGGCTGCTTTCATGAAGCAACCTTTACTATGGTTAACCTTAGCTCTCATTCTTTAACATTGCACTAAGTTACCTTAGTGGCTTACGATCGTCTTAGTGCTTTCTGAAAGGAGGCCTGGTATTATAGTTCTATTGAGGTGCAGGTGCATGATGTGAAGTTGAGTAATTAAATACCTTGACTGACAGAACATCATCCATTGCAATACGACTTCTAAGAAGAAATGCCAAACCAACAAAAAAAGAAAAGAAAATGTCCATAAAGTAATAATAACTATTTACTTTTTAACTCAAATGATAGTCTCTGTAACTGCAATATAGTTCCCACAGAGATACAACGACTTGCTCGGGGATACATATCTTCACTACCGGCTGATTCGAACGTTTGTAATATAACTTGTTGCAAAAGTTACATCAATAGAAAGAAATTATATTGTGGGACATCAGGTTGAAGAAAAGAAGAAAACTGTGCAATCACATTACTACAACAAATACGAAATACGCCACGAGCTTCAACTGTGTATCAGTATATGCTATCCCGTCCGTATACTGTGTATGCTGATCACAGAGGAGCAATCTTAATGTCCGATAAATTGAATTATGCTAAATTTAGAACCCACGTCAATTTCTGGCGAAGGAATGTGGAAGCAAATTTAATCAAACTAACCAATATCAACGAAGCCTGACTAACACGATTAATGGTTGATCGATGCTTTTTGCAAAGAGAATATTTTTGATATCTATTTATAGATTTAACATAAACCACAGCGCTTGCTTGTGCTTTTTATTGGTTTACCGAACTTAGAAGTGCACATAAATCTCCACACACCGACGTTTAGCAACCCAGTCACGAGTATCCTGTACAGAAAGTCCACATTCCAACTGCAAATTGATTTGGAAGTCGCCGTCCCTACACTGCATGACTGAAACTATGCTGAGTTGACGTTGAGTATTAATGCTTCAACAGAAAATAGATCGCCACTTTCACTTTAGGTTCTCGTTTTGGATTGCATGAATTGTGTGGTACAGCCTAATCAATGCATCTTTGCCACAGGCAACTCAAACGACGCTAAATATACAGATCGTCCGAGGGCTTCTTATGGTTGTTGTTGTGACGTTAAATATTAACTCACTCACTCACTCACTTCCTATGGCTATAGTTAATCTGTTATGGCTGACATTCCAGTCATTTGGCAACATCTCAAACGTCTTTTGACATGTTTAGTTAGTAACGGAACAAACAAACAACGACTGATGGCTTGACACAGTATAATCAAATATATCACTCTGGTTACAAGGCATCACGCAGACGTCGGAACCGTTTACATTTAAGCCAGAGGACAGCCTGACATATCAATTCTACTCTGCTGACTCTGACTCCCAACAAGATTTTACAAGAAAACCACGAAGGCATTTGGGAACTATTTCACTTAATCAGTGATGTGAAGGCGCAGCCATCACCCAAGGGCATGAGATGAACATGTTTTTAGAATCCCTGGGCGTGATATCCATATGGATTTCATTGACGATAAACGTCATTGTCATATGGTTGTTCAGTCTCGTATAGTTGTTGCAGGAAATAAATAGAAACAACTCATGGTTATTGTTACATTCAATTGAGGTGGAATAATCGATGTCCACCTGGGCGGTATGTAATGGTGTGAGACAGGAGGCACTTGGTTTAAGTAACTTGTGAGTATTTAAACCAAGAACCTGTTCCACAAACCTATCCCTGAAGATCCGGGTTAGAATTGGTCTTCAGCAACCCATGCTTGTCGTAAGAGGTGACTAACAGGATTGGGGGGTCAGGCTCGCTGACTTGGTTGATACATCTCACCGCATTCCAATTGTCTAGATTGATGCTCATGCTGTTGATGACTGGAGTATCTGGTCCAGACTAGATTATTTACAGACAGTCGCCATATAGCTGGAATATTGCTATTACAAGAACCAAACCAAATCCACAAAGCTATCGAAGTGGTAGGAATGTTAAATATCCAGTGTTTAACATAGACCTGCGCAGTCGTAGTGCTAACATCGTTTTGCGGACGATGCATGTCGTGATCTGAACCATAATGTTGGACTAACCTTACGGGTTTGCTTACGTTTGTAAAAGTGTGAAACGGACCTCGGTGGTGAGAGATCGCGTTGATATTAAAATATACCTGTCAAAATATATTACTATATCTTAACTTAGATAACGAAGCAGTCAGCTCCAGCAATACCGAAATCCGAATGCAGTTCGTTATAGCCGAAGCTCAACTGCACTTTGAAAAACGTCTATAACATAAGCCATTCTTTAATGATACAAGTGTTATAATCGACTATTCGCTATGTTCGGCCTCGTTATGTCTGTTTAAAAGAATAGAATTATTTAGAACCCACGTCAAATTCCGATGAAAGAATCTGGAACCAATATCACCGAACCTGACCTAGCACGATAAATTGTTGATTGATTCCTCTTGCTATGAAAGTATTATATCTGTTTAAAAGTTTAACATAAACTACGGCGTTTGGAGCTTCTTATTATTAGAATAGGAGTCATGGTTTACCGAACTTGCACATGGATCTCCACACAGCGACGTTTAACATCTCTTCGGGAGTATATTTTACTGAAATTACATATTCAAATTTCAAAATTGATTTTAAAGTCGCCGCCTCTAAATAGTTGAAACCATGCCAAGTTAGCATTTAATTTAGAATGTTCATTTTTCAACAGAAAATTACCTGCCCTTTTCACTTCATTTGAGGTTCTCGTTTTTGGTTGCATGAATTGTGTGATACAGCCAAAGACGTCATTTATGAAACATCCGATATTCGTATGGCTATAGTTGACGTAAGGACAGTTACAATTAGTCATTTTGCAACCTCTCATGACATGACCGATAAATTACTGTCACATTGAAAAAAGATATGAGTGTAATTACTGATGGCCTAAACATAGTATACTTAAATACTTCACTCTGGTTACAATGCATCACAAAGAAGCCGGAAACATATACATTGAAGCCAAGAGGACAACCTCATATATCAGTTCTGAGTCTGGCGTCCCAACTTCTGGTTGATTCAATAAACGTTTTACACGAAAACCGTCAGGGCATTAAGAATCCCCCTGGGTTTGGTATCCATATGAATATGTATTGAAAATAAACGACACCAATGTGTTGGGGGTATTCAGGGGTATATTTGTCGGGAGAAATGATACAAAGAACCTGCATTCATGGCCAATCACAGCGAGAGACAAAATCATGTCCGGCTAGACCCAGGCCTGTACGATGCTCTGAAACAAGAGCCCAAAACTTTTTAATATTGTGAGGGCCTCGTTCCAAAAGCCATCGAAGTGGCACGAATGTCGTAATGTCGTAACATCCACTGTCTAACGCAGAGTTACAACAGTCATAGTGCTAACTTGTGAACCACATTCTGGACAACTTGTATGGATTTACTTCGTTACAACTGTTTATGTTAACCCACACATTTCATTTACCATATGGTGTTTTACAAGCATGCTTTGTGTGGTTAGGAAACGTGGGTCTGTTCTATCATTCTTTTAGCACCGTCGTGCGTGAAGGTGAAGGTGTCGTCACAGATGCCAAGAGAAAATATGATATAATTTCCATTAAAGAAGCAGAATTGTGATTAAAGCAAAGAATCCTATAATTCACTTCCTGAAACTGGAGTCAGAGTCTGACTTACTTCACTCTCGCTCTCGAAAAATATCTCCTTTTGTGATATCAGTACGACAACGCCATTGTCCTGCATAGATCCCCTGTGATCGATGTTTTCCCGTGCACTCATTCGGAATATGTTTTTAATTTTTACGGAAGAGTGGATCCTCTACTAAGGAGTCGACGCAACAGTTTAAACACCATAACTACTGTCTAGAGTGAGAAATACTACACGCTCTGACTTCGAATAATAGCACAGCTATTAAAATATTAAACGTACAAATTGGAACACTGTGACATAATATGTTATTTGTGAAACTGATGAGTATCATTATAGTTTCAACTGTGAGTGAGTGAGTGAGTTGGGATTTACGCCGCTTTTAGCAATGTTCCATCAATATCACGGCGGGGGACACCAGAAATTGGCTTCACACATTGTACCCATGTGGGGAAAGTTTGAACTGTGACTAGCTGGAGCAGCGTGGTGGTATTTTCTTACAGGAAGTTTTGTCGACGGCCTTGTGTAGTGTTAATGAAACACGTAATCATGACACCAAAACTCGGGTTATTATTATGTAAACCTGTGTTTGCATAATAATAGCTTTCTTACTTTTGCCGCTGAAGTATATTCTCATGTATACATTACCCCTCATCGAAGTAAAAGAAATAATGTTATTACGTTGTAAGCTCTAAATACTTTTAAATACAAGTAGTCCCCGAAATCGCGGGAAGGAATTTTTGATTCATCCCGTCAGTGTACCACCGTTTCAAAATATACATCATATTCACCACAAAATACATACATCAATAATGTAAGCGTACGACAAACATCTACGGCTTTGAACCTAAGATCGCCAGACAGCTCAGTGAGATTATACCATTAGAAACAAGTCTGTGAGGAATCGTAAAAATCAACATTGACGCAAAATATAACGTAACATTTTACATGTTAAACCTTTACACAATCTAAATAATACAACACAGGAAAGTGCCTATATATGTTGATAAATTTGAGTGTTGCACGAAACTATCTCCTCTGTCATTTCTCTCTAGACGTTATGTTAAAAATAAGATGAAGTGATGAACTTTAGGGCTGCTTCTGTGTACAGAATGCAGTTTGTTCTTTCAAGCATACCATGACCCAGACAAACGAGGCTCGCGAAAATAGAAAGTAACGCCAGAATCGATCTGAAAGTTTGTACCGAAATATCAAGCACATGTTCAATATTTCATTACCACAGAAACGTCTTTGATAATGTTTTAGGAATTTCTCGCAGGCTCAACACGTAATCTTGACACAAAGACCCGATTTGTCAAATGATTGGTTTTAAGTCGATATCTGTTTCCAAAGGCCAAGTATGCTGCTATGTGGGTTGTCCTGAGTTTATGACTTGAATTAGCTCGTCTGGGGACAAGATTTCCTGACCATTGCCCGCATGGCCTGTTCGGAACCGACAATAGCCGACGGACATGATAACATCAAAAACCACAAGAAACAAATTTCAGAAGATGTGATCTGGACCAAGAGGTAATTTAACACTTAACTGTTCAATACATTTGTGTTATGTACCTAAAAGGTGAGAAATTATAAATACATAGGTGGCCTTTGATGATGAAATGTAATGAAAAGACAATACTCAACTGAAGGTGCGAGTGAGTTAGGGAATGATTGAACAGATGTTGAAATAAGTAGTATAAAGATCAGGAGGGGAGTTACTGCGTTTCGACCTCAGGTATTGACGATCCATCACCCATCGTTCCTCCACATTCCTAACCACATGAAAATATATTTGTACCTTGACCTACACAATCATTTAAAAGATTAATAAAATGCCATTTGCGTCACACTAAACTTTTCTCTGCATCCGAATTCGTTACATGCGAACTTTTCTGATGAAAATGCTTGTTAAGATCTAGTTAAGGCTTTGATTTAAATTATAATCATGTGATATATGGTTAAGTGGCACCACTCTTCACATGTTCTAATAGGGACGAGTGATACCAAGTTTTCTTTAAGAACTTTACATTCACGATAAAATACACATTTGAATGAACCGCGTGAAAACAGATTGCCTGACAAGCTTCAGACTTTCAGACTGTGAAGTAGATTGACACTACCAGGCTCTGCTCAGTTTATTGATACTGACACAATCAACGCTTTTCTGCCCAAATGATTCACACAGACACAGACACACCTTTTTGTCCAAGTAATCCACACTGACACTGGAAAGTCTTTCTACTAATTTCAACCTTCCTGACACAAGCACACTTTTCTCTCGAAAGTGATCGATACTGACACAGACGCATTGTATTGTCCACATTATCTTACTATTACAAGCACACTATTCTGATCGAAGGTTCCGTAGAAACCGTTATCCAAAGTGGACCCAGAACACATTTTCCTGTACGATGTGACTAAAATGCATCATAGGGTCAGGTTTGGTCGATTGCATGTCATCATGTAGGACTGACGGGGTCGTAGTTTTAGTCAGTGGTTTGCCTTGTGCTCATTTGATTATTTTCAGCTCATCGTGATTTAGCTTGGACATTACTGTAGTGTCAAACAAGATAACATCACTCAATCTCAAGTGCTCAATTAAAGTTGAAAAGAAGTCAGGAAAAGCCCTAGGAGGTGATTGGGTTGATCAATAAATCAAGGAAAATCCTTATTGTCAAGAACAAGAGATTTAAATGTATACTTATTACTACATACGCCAACATCTGTAAGTTATATCAAACTGAATTTTACCCTATAAGTTAAAGAAACTGGTTGAAAAAAACTGATATATAATATAAAAATAAGACGGATGAGTTATACACACCAGGTACTGCCAAAACGGTAGCGCTATACTCAAAACTTCAATGTCAGAGAACAATATGTCTTGATCTTCTGCCAAAATAGAGCTACTACAGGTCGTAACTTTACGAACGCCTTGCATATCGGGACCCAGATACAACATTTGAGATTGATAACGAAGGACATACACTGTATTATTACCTTTTTTTCGCAGTAGTACATAACTCGGTGACAATGGATATTTCGTTATAGGTGCAGATGTTAACTGACTTTCCATATTTCCGAAGATTATCGTTATGAAGGAATTACATGAAACTGAGGACTAACTGACTGACTGAGTTTGGTTTTACGCCGCTTTTAGCAATATTCCAGCAACATCAAGGCGGGGGACACCAGAAATGGGCTTCACACAATGTACCCATGTGGGGATTCGAACCCGTGTCTTCGGCGTGACCAGCCAACGCTTTAACCACTAGGCTACCCCACCGCCCACATGAAACTGAGGAAATTGTCCCGACTGAGGTCACATATTTTTAAGGACTTCACACAGGATGGTGCTCACGGAAGGTCATTCACAACACCCATTCGTAAACACCTGGGGCTGCTTTCATGAAGCAACCTTTACTATGGTTAACCTTAGCTCTCATTCTTTAACATTGCACTAAGTTACCTTAGTGGCTTACGATCGTCTTAGTGCTTTCTGAAAGGAGGCCTGGTATGATAGTTCTATTGAGGTGCAGGTGCATGAATGTGAAGTTGAGTAATTAAATACCTTCACTGACAGAACATCATTCATTGCAATACGACTTATAAGAAGCAATGCCAAACCAACAAAAAAAAAGAAAAGAAAATGTCCATAAAGTAATAATAACTATTTACTATTTAATTCAAATGACAGTGTCTGTAACTGCAATATAGTTCCCATAGAGATACAACGACTTGCTCGGGGATACATATCTTCACTACCGGCTGATTCGAACGTTTGTAATATAACTTGTTGCAAAAGTTACATCAATAGAAAGAAATTATTTTGTGGGACATCAGGTTGAAGAAAAGAAGAAAACTGTGCAATCACATTACTACAACAAATACGAAATACGCCACGAGCTTCAACTGTGTATCAGTATATGCTATCCCGTCCGTATACTGCGTATGCTGATCACAGAGGAACAATCTTGATGTCCGATATATTGAATTATGCTAAATTTAGAACCCACGTCAAATTCTGGCGAAGGAATGTGGAAGCAAATTTAATCAAACTAACCAATATCAACGAAGCCTGACTAACACGATTAATGGTTGATCGATGCTTTTTGCAAAGAGAATATTTTTGATATCTATTTATAGATTAAACATGAACCACAGCGCTTGCTTGTACTTTTTATTGGTTTACCAAACTTAGAAGTGCACATAAATCTCCACACACCGACGTTTAGCAACCCAGTCACGAGTATCCTGTACAGAAAGTCCGCATTCCAACTGCAAATTGATTTGGGAAGTCGCCGTCCCTACACTGCAATACTGAAACTATGCTGAGTTGACGTTGAGTGTTAATGCTTCAACAGAAAATAGATCGCCACTTTCACTTTAGGTTCTCGTTTTGGATTGCATGAATTGTGTGGTACAGCCTAATCAATGCATCTTTGCCACAGGCAACTCAAACGACGCTAAATATACAGATCGTCCGAGGGCTTCTTATGGTTGTTGTTGTGACGTTAAATATTAACTCACTCACTCACTCACTTCCTATGGCTATAGTTAATCTGTTATGGCTGACATTCCAGTCATTTGGCAACATCTCAAACGTCTTTTGACATGTTTAGTTAGTAACGGAACAAACAAACAACGACTGATGGCTTGACACAGTATAATCAAATATATCACTCTGGTTACAAGGCATCACGCAGACGTCGGAACCGTTTACATTTAAGCCAGAGGACAGCCTGACATATCAATTCTACTCTGCTGACTCTGACTCCCAACAAGATTTTACAAGAAAACCACGAAGGCATTTGGGAACTATTTCACTTAATCAGTGATGTGAAGGCGCAGCCATCACCCAAGGGCATGAGATGAACATGTTTTTAGAATCCCTGGGCGTGATATCCATATGGATTTCATTGACGATAAACGTCATTGTCATATGGGTGTTCAGTCTCGTATAGTTGTTGCAGGAAATAAATGGAAACAACTCATGGTTATTGTTACATTCAATTGAGGTGGAATAATCGATGTCCACCTGGACGGCATGTAATGGTGTGAGACAGGAGGCACTTGGTTTTAGTAACTTGTGAGTATTTAAACCAAGAACCTGTTCCACAAACCTATCCCTGAAGATCCGGGTTAGAATTGGTCTTCAGCAACCCATGCTTGTCGTAAGAGGTGACTAACAGGATTGGGGGTCAGGCTCGCTGACTTGGTTGATACATGTCACCGCATTCCAATTGTCTAGATTGATGCTCATGCTGTTGATGACTGGAGTATCTGGTCCAGACTAGATTATTTACAGACAGTCGCCATATAGCTGGAATATTGCTATTACAAGAACCAAACCAAATCCACAAAGCTATCGAAGTGGTAGGAATGTTAAATATCCAGTGTTTAACATAGACCTGCGCAGTCGTAGTGCTAACATCGTTTTGCGGACGGTGCCATGTCGTGATCTGAACCATAATGTTGGACTAACCTTACGGGTTTGCTTACGTTTGTAAAAGTGTGAAACGGACCTCAATGGTGAGAGCATGCCACATGCGTTGATATTAAAATATACCATGAAAAATATATAACTTCGCATAGCTATATCTTAACTTAGATAACAAAGCAGTCAGCTCCAGCAATACCGAAATCCGAATGCAGTTCGTTATAGCCGAAGCTCAACTGCACTTTAAAAACGTCTATAACGTAAGCCATTCTTTAATGATACAAGTGTTATGATCGACTATTCGCTATGTTCGACCTCGTTATGTCCAGTGTTGACTGTATACGTTTATGACAGAAATGAGAAGTGGACGGGCCAGGTGTTTGTATTTATAAAGTAAAAGTTTACAAGAGATGCTTTAAATGTGAAATAAGTCTCCTATGCAGACTAAATGATTCTGGTTGAGTGATTTGCAAATGTGGTGTCGGATGTGTGTTAGTTGTCCCACTGACTGTAATTATGGGGTAACATTTATTTCCCGCGTTCATATGCCTGATAATTATCCACTCGGTCAAACGTCAGTCATACCCAATAGAATTACTACCACTTGTGATATTTTTGACCCTCCGACCCGATCTCCCATCAACGTCAAACACGATCAATGACTGCTCCCTTCCACCATAAGAAGAAGGATCCTTTATGATCGGTTCGCATCGGCGCATCCATCGTCTTACTTGGGCTACTGGAAATAGCAAGGGAGTAATCAGTCAGTCCCTTTCATAAAATATACGTGCAACAATTTATCTGTAAACCGTTTTATAGAGTATGCCACATCGATGACACATGTCTATTATTAGACCTGCTTGCCAGAAATAGCGGAAGGTTGACTTTTTCTATTCTTTATGACATTTGAATCTATGATCCTCTGGGAATGTGAACGGAGCCTTTTGAGTTTCAGCGAATTTATGTAGAGTGTATAATAAATCGTCAAGGTTCCTAGTATAGAGCTTGTTAACATAACACATAAATCATTTCCAAACCGTCAGAGGAAAGAAATGCTTGTCTCTTTTTGCGAATGAGAAACAATTTTGAAGGGGTGTACTCACTCATTTTCAGTGTTCCATTCATATCATTTTCATAGCTATTTTCTCCTTTACACCAAACGGAATATGTTTCTGAGGACAGCCAAGAGAAGGGATTCTATCTATCTGTCAAGCGACATTGTTCCTGCAGTAGACCATCAGAACAGTATATATATAAAATTATATATTTCTCATAATTTGTATATTCAATATATATTTAAATATGACTATATCTTACTGAATAAAGTAATACTCTATGGTCATTTCGAGTCAGTATTGTTGACGTATTGTGCACAACGATAATGAAACCACATCTCATTCGTGTTGACATGATTACATATTTTTACATGCTTATAATCCTAATGAGTTTGTGACAGAGTCCGACTTCCCTTCACTCTTGGAAATACTCCTTTTGCGAAATCAGTACGACAACGCTGTTATGTTGCATATAGCCTGTGATCCCAGTATCTCCTGCTTCTCGTGCGGAATTCATCTTTACTTGAAAGATATTAATCTAATAATAGGATAATCACATATGTATTGACGAGGGTGAGATATATCCTGGACTCCTCATATCTCAGCTATTAAAACAGAAGAGGGCACAACATGAACATTATGGAATGGTGTGTAACAAGTGAAACTAATGAGTATCATTTTTGTTAGAATTGTAAATATGTAGCAATGTGACGATGTTTTCTTACGGCTTATTATATATCATATCGGAAACCTTGTAGAATGTTGCTGACACGAACATTTATTCTCGTCTCCAACATCCGTTTTATTTATGTGTAAACGTTTATTTAGAGCTACAGATAACTTTTTTGGGTCATTGAGTTATGTACTCGCTTAAGTATCCTAATTTTCCTTTGAGTAACCAAATAAATTGTATCCACATCACTCAAACTCAATTGAGTATTCTGCCATTTTCCATTACTTGTAAAAATATGATAAAGTTTAAATTGTGGTTGACGTATTTGCTATTCATATTTGATCTGTAATATGAGAAACGATAAAAAAGACTGCATATTGTCAAGTTCATGTGCTGAAATAGAACCTCTCAATATACCTCAGTTAGTTTATCTATCCACCGGTACGCAAGCTAAGATTTGACATTTTTTGTGTACGCATGTAAGATCAAATTTATTGAGTATTTACGATTGAGTATTTGCGATAGGGACATGAACTTTTAGGCAGTTGTGAACATCCATACTGTCATATCAGTGAAGGACAATATTATTTTTGTTTAGGTTGCAACCTCTAAAATGATCATCATAGAAAGTTACAACTTTAAACACTCAAATACATAGATATACAATGTTACAAATTTTTAGCTCCAGCCCAAAAGAATGTATAATGTATAACACTAATTAACCATTTGAGTTTTGCCCTAACATATCTGTGAAATTTGAGGCGGAACATGAAGGCAAAAGGATATAAAAAGTGTGAAAATATTCACTAGGACTCAAAATAGGTCCCTCGTCTTAAACACAATGTGCAATGTGCCCACTGCTCAAAATCTTCGACATGCCTTATATCAAACTGGAGGTGGCGGACTTACTTTTGACACATTCTCCAACATTTAATTACAGCTTGCCACTATATTATTGAACTCATCAAAAAGAGTTTTGGCGCTGTTGACACCTCTAGGGCATGGAACTGCATATATCCTTAGAACTCGTCTGAAAAGTCTTTTAGTTCTTCTGCTTCATTTGAAATAATTCAATGACATGAAAGTTAGGTGACTTAGCCACCTTTATGTATTCATCTGTGATATATAGGTTTAACCTTTGATGGCGTTTTGCTCTTTAACCATTTTGATATGAAAAGTTAAGAATGCAACAATGTCTTTTATAGAATTTTACAGACACGCTGTTTCGAAACACTATCCTGCAGGTGATATAATCCATTAACCTTTGTAAGTCGACAGACCACTGTAAACTTATTAATATCGCGTCTGTTATTGAGACGTATCTTTGACATTGACTGACATTTTTTGGTTCTGTATAACAAGCATCCCCATGTCTCATTTGCCACAGAAGTCGAACTGTCATTGGTATTGTCGAACAGGGAATAGTAAATAGCCTATGCGTTCACAACACATTTCCACCACATCTTGCAATATATTTACAATGTGTTTCTCCCCAAATTAGGGCGAAATGCATTGGCAATCAATTAACAGTGCCATTGATTACATTACTACTGTTGCCCACTTCTCCACAAACGGATTAATGTTCATGACCTTGTGACGTTCGTTGGTGCATCTACCGACTTAATACCAACCTGCCAAATTAACAGCTCGCAGTTTCTGGGTTGAGATCAATTAGAGGGAAAAAAAACCCCACCACCGGCTGAGGGAACCCACCATCCGGCATCAACGTCAAGATACACCGAGATCATGTATTGCCCTTTGTACAAATGCAGTGACGTAACATGTTACTACTGCCATGGTTTCAAGACCTCTCCCTCAGATGACACTTCCGGGATGAGAAGGAGAGACGCCTACTATAGGATCAGAACTCTTGTTCTGTCAAAAGGTCAATTCAGGTGAATGAAACTTACACTTAACAATGATCGGAGCTAGGGTCTTTGGAAGCTCGAAACATACATAATTGGTCTTCAGCATCCCATGCTTGTCGTAAGAGGCGACTAACGGGATCTGATGGTCAGGGTCGCTGACTTGGTGGACACATGTCATTGTATCCCAATCATCATGCTGATGATCACTGGATTGACTGGTCGAGACTCCATTATATAATTACAGACCGCCGCCATATAGCTGTAATATTGCTGAGTGTGGCGTTAAACAACAAACCAACTACAAGACCCTTTGCCAGGAATACCATTTAAAACAATTATACCTTTCATTTTCTTATCGGGGAAAATACATATTTCACAAGAGACAATCTCGTGGATTAGCTTCTGATTAGAAGGCCAAAATGTGATATGAACAAAGCTCACGCAGTCTTCATGAAGATATATCTTCTGCTCAGTGAGATAGAACGGTTACCCCTAAGAGACATTGCAAGGTCGTCTGATTGATTGCGGAAACCAGTATGGGACAAACAAAAGCATTATCTGTGTTCAAAAACAATTTGCCATAAAATGGAGTCAGGCGCTTCTCACAAAATCCTAATCTATTTTCATGGCCATTATCTCATGGTGCTTGCCCATGTCCGTTTTGATGCTGGACATACACTTATCTTCATCTTGAGAAGACCCATGCTCTTACTCGTGATGTGCCACAGGCATTATCTGACTTCCTTTCAGACACTTGTTCCAGTGGAAAAAGTCTTAATGTTACAGCTTTAAATGATAATATAGCGGTCTGATATACAACATCGAACATGATATAATGATAATCCGATGTCTATAGATCCTCACTGTTGGCTTGAGACTAGATGTAGTACTTTCAATCCGAGATAACACTACACCAAATCAGAATTCGTAGTTTATCAAGCAAATTTTAAGCCTTCGCTGCAGACTGAATCATCTGAATTATACACAGGACTTAACGCTGTCCCACGTGCGAAAACACTTCCTAGTAGATTGTGTTGATTCTTCTTGATTTCGTGCAATGGTCGAATGTTCCGAGAACGTCATTCCGCTAGCTCTGGTAACATTGCATATATGTGTAACAGATAGGTACGTTCATAAAGATAAGGTGAAAAGTTATTTTTCATCGTGGGCAAGTTAGCATTAGCCATTTGCATATTCTGTTGGTCATTCACTTTGAATGAACGTCAAGTCTGATCCTTATGTATGTAAAGTTCCGTGAACATTAGGGTTAAAGTTGGTCGTTAGCAACCCTTGCCTGTCGTAAGCGGCGACTAACAGGATCGGGTGGTCAGGCTAGCTGACTTGGTTCACACATGTCATCGTATCCCAAATGTGCAGCTCGAGGTTTATACTGTTGATCACTGGATTGTTTGGTCCACACTCGATTATTTACAGACCACCGCCATATTGCTGGAATATTGCTGAGTGTGGCGTTAAACAACAAACAAACAAAACCGATTTAAGGAAAATGCATATTTCACAATTAATTCAAGACAGAGCCGTCATGCAGACAATATTGTTGACACATTGTGCCACAATGACGAAAATGCCACATTGCTAAATTGTTTCTTTAAATTAGGTGAATAATCCTATTGAATTTGTGAAGCCCGTGGCAGAGTCTGACTCTCGATACTCACGCCATGAAATCAGTTTGACAAACAGAGCTGTGCTGCAGAGATTGTCTATTGACGCTCGTCAATCGCTCCTCTACTTAGATGTCCATGCAACAGCTTAATCTCCATAACTACTGCAGAGGGTGAGGAATACTACAGACAATTACTTCTGATAATCTCTGAGCTTTTGAACCATAAGAGGGCACGAACTGGAACATTGTGACATGATGTGTCATTCGTGAAGGCGATGAGTATCATCATAGTTTCAACTTTGACTTCCTAGAAACTGCTTGGAGATCTCTTCTTAGCAGATCTTGTTGACGATCTTGTGTAATGTTACTGAAACACTTTTTCCCGACACCATAAGTTGATTTAAAATTATGTATACATAGTATGCGTGTGCAAACTAATGTCTTTCTTACTTTTGACACTGAAATAAATTTGCATGTGTATACCACCCCCTCATCCGAGTAAAAGAAACAATGTACATGCAAGTTTTAACCTTTATTCATTCCAACACACACGCACTCACACACACACACAGAGACCCGTGTAATCCCACACCTCATAGGAAGGAGTTATTGGTACATTCTGTCTGTGTACTACTAATATATATCACATTGACGAAAACCCCCATCTAGCAATCATAATGCAGTTACCCGACAAACATCAAACGCTTTGAACCTTAGATTGTGAGACAGTTCAGTGAGATTGGACCATAAGCGAAAAGAACAGGTTTGTGATGCATCATGCTTCTTTGCATTGTCTAAACTGGCAATACAACTGTATGAGACAGAATCAATCTTGAAGAATTAGAATGCTGCACTGTTTTAAAACTAACTGCCTCCCAAGTCGTGCAGCCGTGGATGTCATGTGAAATAAGTTGTAGGGAAGTGTGCAGAGAATGCAATTTGTTCTTTCAAGAATACCACGACCCAGACAAACGCGGCTGGCAGAAATTGAAACCAACCATCGATCTGAAAGTTCCGAAATAAAAAGTACTTGTTCAATATTTCATTACCACAGAAACTTCTTTTATAATGTTTCTGGGAACTTCCTTCTTGCTCAACACATAATCTTGATAGAAAGAATTGATTTTTCAATGTTTGGTTTTTATTCAATATCTTTTTTTTCAAAGGCCACGTAAGTTTCTATGTGTTATCTCTAGATTTTATGACTTGAATTTGGTTCGTCCATTGACATGATTTCCTGACCATTACGCCCACGGCATGTTCGGTACCAACAATATCTGACATGAAAACACCAAGAACCACAAGAAACAAATTTCAAAGGAGGTAATCTGTGCCAAAAGGAATTTGAACATTTGCCTTGCTAAGATATGATTAAATGTTCATGTATATTTGAAACGTGGATCCCTATCATGAATATTTTCAAATGTCTTATGGAAAATCTATATCAAGTTCCTTTCTCAACATTTCCATCAGTGATGCTCGCTACTCATTGTGAATAATCTAATTTAATACGTGTATCTATCACTCGTGTATATATACACAAAATGTTTATTTAGGTTAGGTTTGTTCACATCATAAGTATGGAGATGTAAAAGATTTCAGTTACTAATAATCAATGACAGAAATCTGGACTTGAGAAGAGAAAATCAGCTGTGGGAACATCGGTGAAATCACTCACGCCATCATCACTATTATGCAGCTTCATTTGAGCCAAACCAGTCGTAAAATCAGACTTAATATCGATGAAATATTTCATGATTAAATTTTAAGGAAACGAATTGACCAGGAAGCATAAGGAGGTCACAACGTGGGCAATATATCCTTAGTTTGAGAGATGCATTAATCTTCGAAATGTTTAAGTTTAAAGTGATTTGTCAGTATTTTTGTTAATGGTAGTTCATATGCAAATATTGATTGTGTATATTTCTGAATAGTTAGTGAGTGAGTATAGCCTTGTAATGATTATAATGGACTGGAAATTTACAATTTATGTAACTTGTCTTTTGAAAAATGACCAATCTCTTACAATCTTTGTTCCAAATTATGATGCATTAATTGACACATTTCATTTTGATAGTTGAAATGGTCATTTTATTGTTGCAACGAATTTTAAGCCTGTAATCACATTGCTGCATTAGTCTATGCCTTGGTCGACATATAAGAGAAGAGCGAAATTGGTCTAGATTCCCATGCCTGCAAATGCAATTCACAACATCTTAGTTTTAAGAAATACAAATTTGTGATAAGTATGTCAAACTGCAACGGTGTCGAACAGAATGGAAAACATTTCGACTGTTAACGAGAGAGATGTACCAACGTTTACAGAACAAATGCCAATCAAACAGTTTGCAGAATATTTGAAAGCCCTATCTCCGCTGACATCATTTTTATTTAGCAGTCGACACACCACAAAAGGACGGAATAGGTGATGCATAACTGGAGGATTTCCATCAAAGTACAGCGAGAGTGCTGACTTAAAACGCAAAGCCAGTCAAAATAATTTTGACAAATATTTGAAGTCACGTCAGGCTTCTGAAGAACAATGCAACGTTATTGAGGAGAAAAATAAAGGACAACCTGTATAGCCAGGTGATCCATTAGATACAGACGATTAACAAGTTTCAACTTTGGTTCTCTTAGCAAATTAAAGGACACAACTCCCCTTGATTGCACAGCCAATCGTGCTAATGGTTATGGAGAATTCGACAATCAGATGTTATTAAAGGATTGAAGTCATGAACTGCCAAGCGAGAGTATGACAAAATGATCCAGAAAGATTAGCCAGGTATGAAAGTGCACGGGAGTGGATTATTTGTTTCACCTGTCATACCTCATCTGGGAGGCAGTCCAGATACTTTATTACATTTTGATCACTCTTGTGATCATTATGGCTTACTTGCGATAAAATGTCCCTATGTATCAGTTTCTTAAACTCCAAATGAAGGAGCAAAACAGAAAACCTTCTTTAATTAACTAATCTATGGCAGGATTTAGCTCAGGAGGAATCATCCGTATGTCCATCAAGTACAAGGTCAAATGTCTTGCAGAAAGTTGGTTGACTTTTCTGTTTGAACGCTGAAGGGATTTTCTGTTTAAAATAATAGTATTTGATGCTCAACTCAGGTGCAAACTAAGGTAAATAATTGCTGTAAATGTACTCTCCACCCAGAGTTCTTCAGTGACTGGGTAAAGCGAGTAAGGCCTTTTTGTCCTCAGTAGGTGCTATGATGAAAATGAATTTATTCTTCGGAGCCCCCAGAGTCTTGTGTGTTCCAACTTGCCTAACTTATTGAACTCTTTTTCAAATATTTGTGGGACACTCCTTTACTTAATGCTTGTCTTTTACAAAACGCTTCATTTCAAATTATTAAATGTTTCAACAAAAGCTGGTTACATAAAAAATCAATCTTAATACTCAAGTAAATATATCCTATTATTCTGTTATGCACATATTTTTTATAGGAAAATTAGTATTCGTTTTGCCTGCCGTTATGAATTCACCTGTTCACTTTCAATATTTGTGCTTTTCTTATTGCAAGTAAACCTTTTTCTTTAATTTAGAACTGGGTTTACATCTATGTTTCCAGTTGAATGAACTGTTATTGATGATAATCATTGCCACGTTGACATTTCCCCGAGTAGATCCAGGTTTGAATTGTTCCTCAGAGATCCATGCTTGTTGTAATTCGACAATTAACGGCGTCAGGCTCAACAACTTGATTGATGCTGTCATTTAACCGTAATCAATCACTAGATTTTCTTTTCCAGATTTGATGATTTACAGACTGCCTTTGTGTAGCTGGAATAGCATTGCGTGCGTCCTGAAAAACAAACAAAACATTGACAGTTCATACGTTAAATGTATTATGTGAAATACACAATGTCCATTGTTGATAAATTGGTAGCTCGATATCCAACGTGCTATGTACTCATGAAATATGACTATAATGCACTGAAAATTATTTGTACTATAATTACTGTATATTTGTTCTGAATGCCTGTAGTGTGTACACTCACCATGCTCAGTCTCCAATGCATAGAATTTCAAAGGTGTGTAATAAGGCCATTTATATTGTGTTAAATGCCTTCACCACAAATGGTCATTCTCAAAGCACCACATTAATATTACCCTGGTCAATAGACCAGTGTGCTCATTGTCGACAAGGTAGATAGGTGTGGCAGAAATATGCTTGGTCAGTTACACACATCAGTACTTTCTCATTTCAGTCTTAGTCCTCTCGTCATGAATGTATCGAGGTTGCAAATGTGACACACCAGCACAAGTTTTCCAGATATTGGTTGCCTGCTTAGCAATAGCGATTACAATTACCCCTTGCAAAATACGGAAGTTTTCAATCGCTCTCTAAACTTACATACGTAGATTTGCTAATGTACGCGTTTCTTCATTCATTATTGGTCTCCTGAGTTGTACGAACTTCAACATATGCAGGAATGTTTCACTCTCACAAGATAAGAAATTTGACATAAATACAAGAGTTTATTTCAGCAAAATCATGATCATAAATTAAACTCAACTGATGGGTGCAATGTGTGAAGCCCATTTTGGTGTCTCCCGTCGTGATACTGCTGGATTGTTGCTAAAAGTGGCGTAAAACTAAACACACTCACTCATTAAACACACCTGAACAGATTTGTTTTGATTATCAAGGCCATCGTGTCCATGCAAAAGTTTTGAATAATGAAAAATAAGTTGACCCAGTTGTAAGGGACACCCGACGATCCTTTTCCACGGAGATGTGTACAGAAAAACTGTCTGGCGATCGACTGCAGCATATGGAACCTGAATTTGGCACACTAATATTTGGAGACATTAGCCACGATCCACGTATAAATACATACTATATATACACGTTTGGACTCTCAAATACTTCACTTTAATATTCCCTGGAATTAATGACAGAGGTAAATCGGCAAGAGAAGATACATTAGCTAATTGACCACGATCCTTACATTGCAAGGAACAATGCTCCTTTCACACCAGATTACTTAACTGAACAAAATATGATTTGAGTCAAGAATATTGTGGCCTTCAATGAAACTTAACAAAAGGACAACACTCTGCAGAACTGAGGGCGTGGGCGAGTTAGAGAATGATAAAACAGATGTTGAAAAAAGCAGCATTAGAGATCAACGAGGCAATTCAATTATATTCAGGTATTGCTGGTCGAGCACTATCTAAATACGTAAAAGAGTTACATGCATGCACCTTGGACAACACAATAACTTAAAGATTAAGTTCAATAATCCATCGTTCCTCCCCGTCCCTAAATACATGAAAAGATACCTTGACCTATACAATAATTAGGGAGATGAAGAAGTTACATTTGCGTCACACTCAACTTTTTTCTGCTTTCGAATTTGTTTCATGCGAACCCTTTTGAAGCAGATGCACGTTTAAGATCAATTTATAGCTTTGACTTAAACTCTGTCAGATATATGATACACTAGTCCTCCTCTTCATGTCCTACCTTAAGTCAGTGTTAAAGTATGGGAGTTACGGTCACCTTAGCGCCAAGATCGCTTTGTACAACGGCACCCAGATAAGGACGACTGATACCTCTTTTTCTTTAAGAACATTACATGCACGATAAAATACTAGTACACATTTCAATGATTCGCGAGAAAGCAAATTACCGGACTCTTTCAGCCTTCCATTGCCAAACTGTTTAGAACATTAAACCTTTCGTAAAACTTCATGACGAATCTTTAAAATTCACCTCAACTTTGTTGCAGTGACGAACCTAAGATCTTACACAGCCTAATCCAGCCATAAAACATCATGAAATAGTGCCTATGTTGAGGAATGTAAATGTTGCACAATTCCCAACAAACTAAGCTCCCTGTCCAGTCGCCCTGAGTATCATGTCCAACTTTTGATGAAGTGGGGAACTTTAGGGCAGGTTCTGAGCAGAGAATGCAATTTGTTCTTTCGAGAATACCACAACCAGGCAACCATGTGTATAGAGCGCATTGCCAGCATCGATCTGAAAATTTGTGCAGAATTGAAGTGTCAAGTACCTGTTCCGTGTTTGAACAAAAACGTCTTTGTCAATAACACTCTAGGATTTTCTCGATAGCTCAACACAGATCTTAACAGAAATACTTGCTTTTTAAACTGTTGTATTTTCTGGTCTTCACTCCAACTAAAACAAGTTATAATGCAAATGTATATGTCGATAAGGAAATGACCATTATTTACTTTTTAAACAAAAACAAAACAAGATCTGTAACTGTAATGGATTTGCCAAAGAGAAATAGCGACTTACTTGTTGATACATGTCTTCACCATATTTCTGTAATTAACCATGTGACTGGGAAAGATGGCGCAACATCAATCGAAAAAAATTGTATTTTGGGACTTGAGGTTGATAACTGCACCCATTCCAGCCTATCGTTGCAAAACCGTGTTCACACAAGTCAGGCTCCTAAGGAGAACAGTAAGTCAATTTATTGATGTACGTATAGCTGTTTATGTGAATTAAAGCCGATAGCTGATTACAGTAATCTGTATTACGACTAAATTGCCGTGGCGAGTGTGCCGATCGGGTGAAATCCCCGTTAACAGCCTCCGATGAATCGCCTTAATAAGAGTTAACGCTGCTGAAATGTCAAGCTGAGTTATGTGATTGATTTAAGTCAATGATCGAATTTCCGTTGACTTTTTACCCGATAAGAGTAGTTCTTATGGTGAGGCTCTCTCTCAAACATCAATTGTAAGAACAATACCCTCCTCTGGGATGGATTAATATTTTCTCTCATTCTGGGTAATTTGCTGCATTTGTCCCTGCTCGTTATTTGCATTGATACGTAAATGCATGGTGCAATAGAGTGACAGAAATTGAACAGCTTGTATTTTGTGGACAGTAAAGTGCTCCATGATTCGATCATAGTAATGTACGTCGTCATATGAGCGAAATATTCTCAAGCACGACGTTAAACCCAATTTCACCCCACCTCACCTCATAGTAATGTCTCCCTTCAGTGGACCCTTGTTGGCCATCAAGGACGTAAACTGTAAAAATTACCATTCCTCCATTATGTGTATGTTTATAAAATTAGACATTTACTCTTCACTATGAAGTGGATAACCCTACATGTATATCACGTCATTGTTTTATCTGTTATTATTGAAAAACAGTGGATTAATTAAAACAAAACGCAACTAAATAATAATAAATCAGATGTACAATCACGTTACAAAAAGGAATACGTAATATGTGGTTGTCACAAGCGTTTAAGTGTATTAATAGTACGTTATCTCCAAGCTACATTGTGTATGCTAATCACTAACGGGCACGGTTAGCGTGAGATAAATATAATTTTGCTAAATATAAACCCTACGGTAATCTGGAGGCAAACTTACTTAAAATAACTGTAAATACCGAACCCAAAATATCACGATTAATCGTTGATCGATGTGTTTCTTGTAAAGAGAATTTGTTTGCCATCTGTTTATAGATTTGACATAAACCACACTGACTCTTCGTTTTATTTTGGAATAATTTTTACCAAACTTGGAAGTGAACATGAATCTCCGAGGCACGACGTTAAGTAACACGATCACAAGTATCTATAAATGATATTATAATTCCAATTGGAAATTCATGCCGAGTTTATGTTGAATCTAAAAATGTTATTTTTTGAGCAGTAAATGACTTCACCTTTTGACTACGTTTGTGTCCAGCCATCCAACATACCACTGTCACAGACAACTTAAAATAAATGAATGAACTCACGAATTTGTGTCTGGCTATTGTAAATGTTATGTTATATCATTTGGCAACCTCTCATGACATGAAAGATTAACGGGTGTTCTGAAAGGTCTTTCTAGTTAATTGTGGAATGCACAAGCAAGGCCTGGTGGTTTGAACACAGTAAAGGCAAATGAATCCTTATGAAGTCGGAACCATCTACAAGTCAAGAGGACATTTGCATATCAATGCTGACTCCAGCAAATTGTTTGACCAAATGACCGATGTTCACCTGGAGAGCACCTAGATTGGTTTGAAAATGGAGCTCAAAACTGTTGCTGAGTAACTTGGCTTCAGTGAGGTGTTAGGTTCTAAACAGGACCTTGTTCCACAATGCGATCGAAGAGGCTCCAATGCTGTAACATCCAATGTTAAACAGATTTACAACAGTGGTAGTGCTTACCTCGTTTTGTGGAACGGGGTCCTGATCTGAATCCCACATGCTGGAACATGTTACGTCAGATAATCGAGATATTGTCTGCCGTTGACGTTTAATTCATATTATCTCATTGTTATCACATCAATGGCGACATCACCTTCATGCAGTTGTAATCATGCCATGTGTTTGATGCGTGTACGCATGAGTTTTTCTAAAGGTGGTGGCTTATATTTAATATTCTCGTGGAGATGTACGTTAAGGGTGACATAATACAAGGTTACATTGACAATATGCCACATGTATTGATGCTAACGTCAGAGACGTACATATAGCCCAGTAATGAGATTATGCCAAACGCGTTGTGGTGGTAAGAGATGTAAATAGAGCTTGATAAGATTAACCTGGTACTGTGGTGTAACCTTATACAAAGCTCTACTTTGAAATAACTGCGACATAATACAGCGATAACCTAATTTAGATAACACGGGGTCAACTACAGCTATCCTGAACCCCGAAGATGGTTTTAACTTGAACAAAACGTCCGAAAGATTCATCAATCTTAAGGATACTAGTACAATCGACCAATTGATATCTTCGACCTCGTTATGTCCAGTGTTGATCGTCTACATCTCTGACCGAGTCAAAGTCAAAGTTAACTTAGCAAGAGAGGTTTTTAGTACACTTTGAAGGCTTAATCATTGTGGTAGGTAGACTAAATGATTCTGATAGAGTGATATGCGAATGTGGTGTCGGATGGCTGTTAGTTGTCCCACTGACTGCAAGGAAACATATATTTCAGGCGTTTTATATATCTAATGACTCGCCACTAGGTCATACGTCAGTCATATCCAATAGAGTTACTACCGCTAGTTATATTTTTGACCTTCCGACCCAATCTCCCATTAACGTCAAACACGATCAATGACCGCTCCCTTCCACCGTGAGAAGAAGGATACTTTGTGATTGGTTCACATCGGGGCATCGATCGTCTTGCTTGGGCTACTGGAAATAGCAAAGGAGTAATCAGTTAGTTCCTTTCATAAAAGAGATGTGCAACAATTTATCTGTAAACACATTTATAGAGGGCGCCACAACGATGAAGCATGTTTATTATTAGACCTGCTTGCCAGAAATAGCGAATGATTGAGTTTTCCATCCTTGATGATATTTGAATCTGTGATCCTCTTGGAAAAGGAGCGAAGCGTTATTGAATTTCAGCGATTTTATGTAGAGAGTACATATAAGATCGCCAACATTCCCTTTTTAGGGCTTGTTCATGAGTCTCATCCACTGACATTTATATCCAAAACGTGAGAGGAACGATGCGCTTGTCTTCTTTGCGAATCCAAAACTTTCAAACTACTTTGCTTATAATATCTAAAGCTGCAATATTTTGCACAGGCTCGATTATCTACAGGACGCCTGAAGAGCTCGAAGTATACAGTGAATGAATTTACGAAACTGTAATCCATTCGGATTTAAGAAATCACAGAGGAGAATGTGTTTGCTGCTTTTATTGCTGCCGTAATAAATGTTTTTCGAGGTAGTCGGATTGATATAGGTTGATGTTATCATTGCTCTCCAATATTTGTGACGAGATTAATAGAATATCTGATCTTGTTTGCTGAAATTAGTTATTTACATATGTACCCTATGTATAGCACAGATGTTAAGCAACTAAATAACATTTTCTGGATTTGACTCATCAAATAAAGCAATATTTCATATTCATGTAATTCAAGACAGCTTTGGTGCAGTAATGCAGACAGTATTGTTTATGTACTGTGCCGTAATAACAGTGGAGCCACATCGCATAATTCTCGAAGGGTTTATTAAATTATCTTTTCTCACAGCTTATTGCGTAAAATTACTGAAACATTTATTCTGGACTCCAAATGTTGGAATATTAATATTTAACCATGTATCAGAAGACATGGTTCCTTCACACTTTTGACGTTGAATTACACAATCCGCGTGCAACCGATTGTGCAACATGTTGAGCACCCGTGTCAAATACTTGTTTTCAACGCGTGTAAGGAGAATACATGTTTTGACAGTAGTGTACATCCACACCTGTTCATCTCTGTGTCATCTCAATACTGATTTTGTTTATGTTTCAACCTCTAAAATGTCAATGATAGAAACTTTCAGCTTTATACATTCAAATACATGAGCATACACAGAGCACAGCATCCGCGCCATTTCACACAGGAAGGACACCTTTTGTCAATGCACCAATGTTACCAAAGTTTCACCTCACCTCACCTTCATTAGAAGTACTTCTTTGCTATAAGAGTTTTGTAATGAATATTTATCTATGAGATTTGTTTTAACATTGGTCAGGGTTTCGCTCTTGCAACATTTTCATACTAAAAGTTGAGAATTCAACAATATCTTTTTGTAGTATTCCACACTCACATACTCGATCAGTTAGGCGATGCAATGCATCAACCTTTGGAAATCGACAGACCAACTAATTAACATCGCCTCCGTTATCAAGATATGTCTATTGACATATAACGCTACTTTTCGTTTCTGTATAAAGAAGATTCCCATGTCTGAATTGCCACTGAAGCCGAACTTTCGTTCAAAGCAACACATTTCCTCCAACACATCAGCTGTGTCGATCAGGGGATAAGGAATGGGTTGTGCATTCACGCCACATCTCGGAGTCTACTTGAATTTCTCCTAAAAGTAGGCCGGAATTTATGGTCAATCCAAGTACCACAACGCTACAAGTCAAAAATGTATAATGAATAAGCGTCCATTAATGATACCATTTATGAGATTTAAACTGCTCCCAACTTCTCTGCAAATAGTTTAATGTACGCGACATTGTCATGTCTGTTAAAGCATCAACTGAATTAATACCAACCTACTCGAACAATTAATTCCTGGCCTGAGACCCAATTGCAACAGAGCCCAAAGAAAGAGGTTGAGGGGACACAATATCCTGTCTCGAAGTTCGGCTTCCAATTTCGGTTCTAGGTCACCGTTAGGTACGTTTATCTTGAGGTTCAGAACTGTTTGAGAGGCATTCTAGAAGTTGTGAGCAACTTCTTTATTTAACATATGTTATATTTGGGAAGATGTCCGTCTTCCATTTTTGTGGAAGTCGCGGTAGCCCAGCGGGTTAGGCGGCTGACTTTGTGTGCTGGCGATTAGGTGCCTGACTCTGAGGGTGTGAGTTCGAATCCCGGATCGGGCTCAACTCAAAAAGTACTAGAATTTGTACCATACTAAGAAAGTGTAATCCCAAATATAACATATGTTACACTTGACCACTTTCTAAATGGCATTGTGTATTTCATAACTTCTTTATTGTATAATAGCGACGTTTCGGTATAGATACTTTGGCCGTTTTCAAGCATGAGGTTCAGAAGCCTGTTCATAGATGTTTCCAAGTTGCACCGACACAGTTCTCATAATCGTGCACAGGTTCACAGTTGCCTAGGAGAACGTTTTAGCCACCATACTTGCGCTACACGACGCTTGCGGTAGTTATGGGTTAGGTGTGTAATTGGAGGTGACTTCACAACTCATATAATAGAACACAACGCATCATTTCTCGTGGCAACTTGCATGGAGTCTGCTACCAGGACGATATCTTTCATGTAGTGCCTTTATACGAATACAGGGACGTAACCATATTTGGTACTGCCATGACCAGTTGTTTCTCGAAACCTTTCTCCCACTGAACATTCCCGGGATGAGAGGGATGCTGAGGATTTAAACCGGCCTGTTAAGGCAGCAAAGTTTCTGGTTGATTGTTTGAACAACTTGCCTCATTCATCTGGTAAATCGCTGCTGTCTCTCCACACCCGATACTGACATTGCTAATTGGATGCTCTTTTGGATGTGTCGAGTTTGTAAATAGATGTGGCCTGATAAGAAATTGGGGAGATGAATGAGCCAATGTTGTATTACTTATAGATTATAACATTTACACCTATTCATATGAAGCGCAGCTCTAGTTTGGTTAATCGGACATTTTAACAACAAGTCTTGTTCTGTCAAAAGGTCAATCTAGGTAAATAAGATTTACACTCTACAATGATCGGGATCGGAATTAATCATGTGAAAGGTTGAACCACATTTTTTCTTAAGAATTCAAACACCTCCGGTATATGCAATATACTGCGGGACACCGGCGTCTGTTTAACACCATTGAAATATCACATTTAAAACAATACCTTTTGTAAATGTAGTCCCCTCATCAATGAACATGAATATTTCACATGAGACAATCTCATGGATTAGCTTGGGCGGTGGGGTGGCCTAGTGGTTAAAGCGTTGGCTCGTCACGCCGAAGACCCGGGTTCGATTCCCCACATGGGCACAATGTGTGAATCCAATTTCTGGTGTCTCCCGCCGTGATATTGCTGGAATATTGCTAAAAGCGGCGTAAAACTAAACTCAGTCAGTCAGTCAAGGATTAGCCTGTGATTAGAAGGCTAAAATATGATATGCACGGAAATCACACTGTCTTCATGAAGACATATTTGCTGATCGGAGAGACAGAACCGTTACCCCTAAGGGACATTAGCAAGCCCGTCTGAATTGCTGATGGGACAAACCAAAGCATTATCTCTGTTCAAAAAACAATTTACCTTAAAAAAGGAGTCAATTGCCTCTCACAAGATACTAATCTATTTTAATTGCCATTATCTCATGGTGCCTACCCATGTCCATTATGATGTTGGACATACACAAATCTTCATCTTAGGAAGAGTCACGCCCTTTCTCGTAATGTGCCAAAGGCTTTATCTAACTTCCTTTCAGACATTTGACTTAATGACTAAATGTTATATCTATAAATCATAATATACTAGTAGCTCTGGTCTGATATACATCATGGAGCATGCTATATAATAAAATCTGTATAGATCCTCCCTGTTGGCCAGAGCCTGAATGTCGTACTTACGATCTGAAGGACTGTGTAATGAAGATGGGATGACTTCTATGGATGGGTCAGCAAGTATTAACACCGCCATTTGTGAAAATAGGGTGGATAAATGCACAGCTTGCCCCAGAAGTCTCTTATTCCGCTCAACCACCAAAAATCCAATTGTCAGGTCTAACGCTGAAACACGCACACTTCCTGGCAGTGATTGTTTTAATTCTTCTTGATTTCGTGCAAAGGGTGCAAGGTCGATTGTTCAGAGAAGTCATTCCGCCTGCTCTGGTGACATTGAATACATGTGCAATAGACTGACAGGTGTTAACTTGTTTTGCATGGTGGGCAAGTCAACATTTGCCATTGAATATTCTGTTGTTGATACATTGAAGGAACGTGAAATCTGGTCCTTGTGTAGGTTCTGTTAACGTTCCTATCAAAAGAAATACACATTTCAAAATGCATTCAAGACAGAGGTGTCATGCAGACAGTATTATTGACATACTGTGCCACAAAAATAAGGAAGCCACATTGCATAATTGTTGACATCACGTTTACTCTCTTAAAAGTTTCTTTCATTTAAGCAAATAATCATATTAAATTTGTGAAGCTTGTGTCAGAGTCAGAATTCCTTCTCTCTGGTTCTCGGAAAACATACCTTTCATGAAATCAGTACGACAACACAGTTGGGCTGCAGAAAGTCCTTTCAGCAAAAAAGGCTCTTCTAAGTGTCCGGGGCGGTGGGGTAGTCTAGTGGTTAAAGCGTTGGCTCGTCACGCCGAAGACCCGGGTTCGAATCCCCACAAAGGTACAACGTGTGAAGCCCATTTCTGGTGTCCCCCTCCGTGATGTTGCTGGAATATTGCTAAAAGCGGTGTAAAGCAAACTCAGTCAGTCAGTCAGTCAGTTCTAAGTATCCGTGCAACTGCTTTATCATGGTAACTATTTCCTCGGTGAGGAATACTACAAGCAATGACTTCTAATAATATGTCAGCTGTTGAAACAAACTGGAACACTATGGCCTGATATGATGAGTACCATTATAGTTCCAATTGTGATTACCTTGAAGCAGCATGGAGATCCATTGCTAAGGCAGATTTTGCCAAGGTCCTTGTGTAATGTTACTGAAACACTTATTCTCGACACCAAAACTCGGATTTTTACGTAAAAGTGTGATTTTGTGACGTTCTATCGTGCATTTCACGTTGAAATACATTTGCATGTATACATTCCCCTTATCTCAGTAAAAGGAACACTATGCAAGTTTTAACAACTACAATACGCACACATACATATAAACATGTGTAGTCCCAGACTAGAGGATAAGGAGTTATTGATACATTCTGTCAGTGTACCACTTTTTCAAATTCTAGATCACATTCACGAACATTATATAGATTTATTAATGATCAAGCAGTTGCCCGACAAGCATCTAGCCGTTTGAACCTTAGATTGTCAGACAGCTCGGTGAGATTGAACCATTAGCGAAAATGGACAAGTCTGTGATGTATCGTAAAAACACATCTCAAGTTTACATCTTTGCACTGTCTAATCTGCTGATAAAATTGTATAAAACAGTGACAATGTTGAAGAAGTTTGAATGTTGTATAGTTGTAAACAGACTGCGTCGTCAGTTGGGGCTGGTTGTGTGCACAGAATGAAATTTGCTCTTTAAAGAATACCACGACCCAGACAAACGCGGCTCTCGAAAATAGAAACCAACACTCTTATCGATCTGAAAGTTTGTACCGAAATATCAAGTACTTAGTCAATAATTCATTACCACTGAAACGTCTTTGATAATTCCTCGCTTGCTAGACACATAATCTTGATAGAAAGAATTGATTTTTCAAATGTTTGGTTTTTATATTCTCTTTAAGCTGCTGACGCAAAAACCTGGCGTCATAGTATATATATACTTCAAGAAATATCTGGACTGATATTTCATATATTTATTGCTTATACACCTGCAGAAATCACTTTATATATATTATATAGGACGTAAATTTGAATCCATAATACTAACTTAGACTAAAAGCCAAACTAACCACAAAGAATATTGAAAAAGCATACCTGGATGTCTATGAGGAAATAATCATAATTTACTTTATAAAACAAATAATAGAAAATAATAGAGTCTGTACATGTAATGGAGTTGCCACAGAGAAATAGCGACTTGCTTGAGAATACACGTCTTGACTGCATTACACTGATTCGAACGTTTGTAGTAAATCATGTGACTGGGAACGTTGGCGTAACATCGATCGAAAGAAATTGATATTTTGGTACTTGAGGTTGATAACTGCACCCATTCCAGGCTATGGTTGCCAAACCGTGTCCGAACAAGTACAGTCTCTTTGCAGACCAGCAAGCCAATTTTGTGATGTAGATATCGCCGTTTATATGAAATTTATCCGATAGTTGATTGTAGTAATCTGAATTACGGACTACTTGCCGTGGCGAGTATACCGATCTCGTGAAATCCCCGTTAACAGCCTTCGATGAATTGTCTTAATAAGAGTTAACGCTGCTGAAGTGTCAAGCCGAGTTACGTGACTGACGACGATTACACTTTTAACTCGATAAGAGTAAATTTTTATGCTCTTTCTCAAATATCGATTTTAACCCTCCTCTGGGATGGATTAAAATTTTCTCTCATTCTGGGTAATTTACTGCATTTGTCCCTGTTTGTTATTTGCATTGATACGTAAATATATTGTGTAGTTGAGTGATAGATATTGAACAGCTTGTATTTTGGGGACAAAAAGTGCTTCATGATTCGATCATAGTAATGTCTCCCTTTAGTGGACCCTTGTTGGCCATCAAAGACGTAAACTGTGAAAATTTTCATTTTCCTCGATTCCGACGATTCCTCCATTATGTGTATGTTAATGAATTAGAACTTCACCATGAGGTGAATAACCTATTTTCATATCACTGTTTTATCTGCAAGTAAGTGTAAGTGTGTAAGTATCTGTGTAAGTGTTTTAATAAATCGTTTTCTCCAACGTACATTGAGTATTCTAACCACTCACGAACAAGCTTGACGTCCGATTATGCAAAATATAGCAAACACGTTAAATTCTGGAATCTGGAGGAACACTTTATCAAACTAACTATAATCACCGAACCACAACTAACACGATTAATCGTTAATCGATGTTTCTTGCAAAGAGACTATTTCTGCTTTCTTTTTATAGATTTATCATACACCACAGCTCTTGGCTCTTCATTTTATTCGAGTCAGGGTTTACCAAACTTGGAAGTGCACATGGATATGGACATCCCAAAGTACAACAACTCAGTCACAGAGTACCCTCAACTGATATTAATTGAAAATTGATTTCAATGTCAGCGACCCTTCATGTTTCAATCCAGGTCGAATTTATGTTGAATTTTAAAATGTACATTTTTTCAACCGAAAATGACTGGCCTTTTTCATTTCATTTCATTTAACTGTATGGTACAGCGAATCCACCACACCGTTTTCATATCATAGACAACTACGTGTGGTTATAGTAATCAGTACATCCAATCATCTGGAAACCTCACATGACATGACAGATTAACCGTTGTCTTTTCACTTGTTTAGGCAGTTGTGGAATAAACAGGCAATGACTGATGGCGTGAACACAGTAAAGTCAAATCACTCTGGTTAACAGCCTCACATATCAGTGCTGGCTCTAGCAAATTGTTTTTCAAGAAAACCATCAGAGCATTTGGAAACTATTTCACTTCATCGGTGATGGGTAGGCTGTGAAGGCCTAAGTGTATAAGATGAACATTTTTTTAGAACCCCAGAGCTAAATATCCATATGGATTGTATTGTAGATTAACGACGTCAGTGCCTTAGGAGTATTCACTCTCATTAATTTGTCGCCAGAAAGAAATGGAAACAATGATTCTTCCAACTTGTGGCCATTGTTATAAATTTATCACAATGTGGAGACCATGTTCACCTAGATGGCATAGAATGGACTGAACGTAGAGCTCAAAACTGTTGAAGAGAAACATGGTTCCAATAACATGAAAGTTTTTTCTTTATTTAAACACTGGAACCTGTTAGACAATGCAATCGATGAGGCTCGGAAGTTGTAACATCCAATGTTTAACATAGATTTACAGCAATAGTAGTGCTAACATCGTTTTTATGAAACAGGTTCCTGCTCTGAACCTAACGTGCTTGACGGACTGCTTCGTTACACCTGTGTATGTTAATCCACACCTTGCTTTACCTTGTTTTATTTTACAAGCACGTTTTGTGTGGTTTGGAAACGAATGTGTGAGTTCTCTTATTCTTTCAGCAGTGTCGTCCATAAAAGTGAAGGTCACTCTACAGATGATAGTGGAATGTGATTCAATTTTTCATAAGAGAAACGGAACGTTAGCTGGTTCATTCTGCGAAAATTATGATCTCACTGCAGGGCGACACATGCATACCCCTTTTTTTCAGTGACCCATTTAATACTAGATCCGTTGCTGTATTTGTCCTTTTGATGCCCAGTGGAGTTGAGGTGAGGTGAAATTGGGTTTAACGTCGTGCTTGAGAATATTTCGCTCATATGACGACGTGCATGCGTGTGTATGTGTATGTGCGGCTGCTTGTACTAGCCCAGACTTCAGCTGGTTTTATAGTGCTAGCCCACTGAGACACCGCAGTTAAGCATGTCATTGAATATCCCACTCAGACACATTATACTGACTCCGAGCCGACAAGACCCATTAATGCCGAGCGCCAGGCAGGGACCAACAAGTATCATATTTTAACGTCTTTTGGTATGACGTGGTCCGGGGATGACGTTCTAACCACTACACCACGGAGGCGTGTTTGATGCATGTACATATCTTTATGTAGGTGAGTGAGTGAGTGTGTGAGTTTAGTTTTACGCCGCTTTTAGCAATATTCCAATATCAAAAGGGGGTGGTGGGGGTAGGGGACACCAGAAAAGGGCTTAACATATTGTATCCATGATGGGAATCGAACACGGGTTTTCGGCGTGATGAACGAACGCTTTAAGCACTGGGCTACCCAACCGCCCCTTTTGTGAAGGTGGTGACATATATGTACCATTCAGTGTGGAGAAGTGTACCTTCATGGTGACAGTATACACGATGTCTTAACGTTAAAGATGCTGCTCCGTGGTGAAATGTGCGTTGATTTTAAAGTCAGAGGCGTAGCTCAGCGTTGATGGCGTGCCAGACTCATTGTGGTAGTAAGAGAGATGTGATTCACCTGGCACTGTGGTGTTGACTTACACAAAGCTATATCTTGGAATAACTGTAACTTAGTACGAACATTTTCTTTAGAAGTCTGCTGACTTGGTGGCTGATGGGCCCAACATACAGGATGTTGATGCGGATGGGAGATGGTTCAGGGTTCAGCTCTCAAACCTCCATCCCCAAATCAAGAGAGCAATTGTTGCCACACTTGCGAGACGCGCAAAAAGAATCTGTAGCCCTGACCTACTGCAACAAGAAGTAGACCACCTGAAGACAACATTCATCACATAAAATGGTTATCCTAAGAACCTTGTAGAAAACACCATAAAGAAAACACTACAAGATCAAGTTCAGCGTCCTCCGAAAACCTGAACCATCTCCCATCCGCATCAACATCCCGTATGTTGGGCCCAGTAGATACACGTCTGAAAAGTCCAGAAAAGTCTCTCTGTTCATCAAATAGCATATTCTAAAATGCCAATCAAACATGTAACTTAGTAGAGCGATAACCTAATTTAGATAACATGGGGTCATTTACAGCTACACCAAACCCCAGTTGTGCCACTGATTGTAAGTATTGGGCAACATCTATTTCGGGGTTACGGTGCAATCGACCAATCGTTATATTCGACCTCCTTATGTCCTGTAGTGATTGTCTCCGTCTCTGGCAGAGTGTTGGTGTTTCTGAAGCCACAGCTTACTTAGCAAAAGAGGATTTAAGTGCGCTTCGAAGGCTAAAACATTGTGATGGGAGGCACTTATTGAGACAAAATGATTCCGACTGAGTGATTTGCAAATGTGGTGTCGGATGGCTGTTAGTTGTCCCACAGACTGTATGTATATGACAACATATATTTCGGACGTGTATATGTCTAATGACTCGCTACTAGGTCAAACATCAGTCATGTCCAATAGAATTACTACCACTGGTTATATTTTTGACCCGCCGACCCGATCTCCCATCAACGTCAAACACGATCAATGACTGCTCCTTCCACCATAAGAAGAAGGATATTTTATGATTGGTTCATATCGGGGCATCGATCGTCTTGCTTGGGTTACTATAAATAGCCATGGAGTAATCAGTTAGTTCCTTTCATAAAAGAGATGTGCAACAATTTATCTGTAAACAGTTTTATAGAGGGCGCCACATCGATGAAACATGTTTATTATTAGACTTGCTTGCCAGAAATAGCGAAAAACAAAAGCTTTCCATCCTTGCTGACATTTGAATCTCTGATCCTCTGGGGAAAAGGAACGAAACGTTATTGAATTTCAGTGATTCTATGTGGAGTGTATGTATAAATCGTTTAGATTCCCTTTATAGGGCTCTTGTTAATGAGTCTCATCAACTACAATTTACACCCGATTCGTCAGATGAGAGATGCGCTTGTCTACTTTGCGAATCCGAGATTTTCAAGTATTTGGGCTTTAATATCTGACACAGAATTGTCAAGCACAGGCACGACTGTCTGCAGGACGCCTTCATATAGCTCGAAGTTTACACTAAATCAATAATTTAGAAATCTGTAATCCACACGGAGTTAGGAAAATACTGTGGAGAGTATGTGTGAAGATTGTATTGCTGCTGTAATATATGTTTTTCGAGGGAGTCAGATGAATACAGGTAAATGTTATCATTGCTCGCCATTCAATGACGAACTACTAAATAGAATCTCTGATCTCCTTTGATGAGATTAGTTTTTTTAAATACATATGTACCCTGTTTGTATAGCACTAACGTTACGCAAGTCATGTAAATGTTAATCACATTTTCTGGCTTTGACTCACCAAAACAAAGTAATCTTTAAATATTTTATACCTGTATTTCAAGACAGCATTGGTGACGTAATGCAGACAGTATTGAATACGGGTTTTGCCACAATAACAATGAAGCCACATAGCATATTTTTGGACATAACGTTTACCTTCAGAAGAGTTTATTGCATTAAAGAATATATTCCTGTTCATTTTGTGTAACTCGTGTCAGAGTCTAACGTCCTCCTCTTTCCTTCTCTAAAAAACACACACTGTTGTGCTGCGTCGATTTCCTGCGATCAATTTCTTCTGGTGCATTTCGTCGGCAACTGTTTTAAAAACAAATCCTCCACTAAGGGGTCTTTATAGCAGTATAATCAGCACACTATTAGCTACTGTCGAATGTGATAAATAGTACAAGCAGGGACTTCTAACCATGTCTCAGGTGGTGAAACATAAAGAGGCTGGAAATTAGAACACTCTGACATGATTTGTCACTTGTGAAGGCGATGGGTATCATTGTTGTTACAATTTACGACTTTGTGTAATGCTGCTGAAATACATATTCTCGACGTAGATGAAAAATATGTAAACGTATCAGTAGACAAGATTCCATCACACTTTTCACGTTGAAATACACAAAGCGTGTGCAACCGGTTGAGCACTCGTGTCAAATGCTTATTTTCTACTCGTGTAAGGAGAATAAACTTTTAAGCTGTAGTGTGCATCCATATGTGTACATCTCTTTGTCATCTCAGTGAAGGACAATAATGCTTTTCTTCCTGTTTCAACCTGTAAAATGTAATTATAGAAATTTAGAAATTTATACATTAAACATACCCAGAGCACACCATCCGGGTCATTTCTCACAGGAAGGAGCTATTGACACATTTTATGGAGGCACCAATGTTACAAAATTTTCGATTTCTGTACCTATTATTTATTACTCCTGATGAGCGAAGAGGATTCACACCAGACCAAACAGAATTTATCAATATTTTTGAAAAAAACCCCAACATCTTTCAACTATCTAATTGTAGTATTGCACTATTATGTGAAATTTGAGGGCGAAACATGAAGGCAAACGGCAATAAAAAGCGACAATGTACAACAGGTCCGAAAATGGGACCTTGTGTATAAAACGTATCAATGCATATATTATACGTTTGTTATCATTGTGCTATATTGAAACAAGCCAGTTACTCTATTACTGTCATCGTGACAACACTAATTTGCAAATCTGTGACAAATTCCATGCTGTGCATTCTACCCATTCACTTTTCAAATATGTTTTATTTTCATTTTAAGAATATATGGATCAGCTACATGTAAACTATGTTGTATGTAATATGCCCTCTGCCCAAATTCTACGACCTACCTGATATCAAACGGAGCCTGACGGGCACATTTTTGGCAGGTTCTCCAAAATTTTGATTTTGGCTTGCCACTCCATTACTGATATCAACAAACGGTTTATTGTCGCTGTGGACAACTATTATGCTTGTTGCTTTCACTGTCCGAAGGGAAGGGACTGTACACACCCTTATCACTCATCTAAAACGTATTTTAGTTATTCTACTTCATTAGAAATAATTCTTGGACATTGGAGTTCTATTATGAACATTTATCTATGATCTATCGGTTTAACCTGTAGTGGCGCTTTTGCACTTCCAACATTTTGATAACAATCGTTAAGATACAACAATATCCATTGTAGTATTCAACAGACACATGCTGCTTTGAACTCTGTCGGGTTGGTGATGCAATGCATCAACCTTTGGAAAGCGACTAATAAACATCGCCTCCGTTATAATCGAGGTATGTCGTTTGACATTTATGGTTACTTTTCGTTTCTGTATAAAGAGGATTCCCATGTCTGAGTTGTCATTGAAGGCAACACATTTCCTCCAACACATCAGCTGTGTCGATCAGGGGATAATGAATGGCCAATGCATTTACGCCACATCTATTTACTTGAATCTCTCCCAAAAGCAGGGCGAAATTTATGGTCAATCCAAGTACCACAATACTATAAGTGAAAGGTTTATAATGAATAAGCTTCCATTAATGGTACCATTGATTGGATTGAAACTGTTCCCAACATCTCTGAAAACAGTTTAATGTACACGTCGTTGTGATGCAGGTTGAAGCATCTACTGAATTAATACCAACCTGCTCGAACAATTCCTGTGGCAGACACCGGTTGAGGGAGCGCAACATCCTGTCCTAGCGTCCAGTTTAATGTCTAATTTCACTTCTACTTCGTGTAGACAGACTTCAGGTTCAGAAGCCTGTTCATACATTGTAGGTTTTTTCATTGTAAGTTTGTGATTAGAAGGCCAAGATGTGATATGCACAGAGCTCACACTGTCTTCATGAAGACATATCTGCTAATCAGTGAGATAGAACTGTTACCCCTAAGGGACATTAGCAAGTCCGTCTGATTACTTGTTGCAGCCAGTATCGGACAAACAAAAGCATTATCACAATGTCTGTGTTCAAAACGTCTTAGAGGAGTCAGTTGCATATACAAAATACTCATCTATTGTAATGGTCGTTAATCTCCTGATGCTTACCGTTGTCCATATGAAGCACAGTTCTAGTTTGGTGGGGCATTTTAACCACAAGTCTTGTTCTGTCAGAAGGTCAGTCCAGGTGAATAAGACTTACACTCTACTATGATCGGGCTCGGAGTAAATTATGGAAAAGGTTGAAAAACATTTCTTCTTAAGAATTCAAACACTTCCGGTATATGAGCAACACACTGCATGACACCGGCGCCTGTTTAACACCATGGAAATATCACATTGAAAACAATACCTTGAGTAAATATAGTTCTCGTATCAATGAACATAAATATTTCACAAGAGGCAATCTTGTGGATTAGCTTGTGCTTAGAATGCCAAAATATGATATGCACAGAGCTCACGCTGTCTTTATGAAGACATATTTGCTGATCAGTGCGATAGAACCGTTACCCATAAGGGACATTAGCAAGGCCGTCTGAATTGCTGGTTGATTGTTGCAGCCTGTGTGGGACAAACACAAGCATCATCTGTGTTCAAAAATAATTTGCCTTAAAAAGGAGTCTGGTGCCTCTCATCTATGTTTATTGCCATTATCTCATGGTGCCTACCCATGTCCATTTTGATGTTGGACATAAACTGATCACCATCTTGGGAAAAGCCACGTGATGTGCCATGGGCATTATCTGACTTCGATGCAGACATTTTTACAGTTTCGTAATATTGGTTTGATATACAACATGACATATGTTATATAATCCAATGTCTATAGATCCTTCCTATTGGCTAGCCACTGGATATCATACTTTCAACATGAAGGCGACCCTGCAATAAATGGGAACTTATTTGTACCGGACAACAAATATTAACACAAATAAGAACAAAACAATTTTGACAACAATAGATGGTTTAAAGGACAGCTTGTCCCGGAAGTCTTTTAACCTCAGGAAAAGCTCTGTGGAGTCTTGCTGTTGCATTTAGGAATCCTTTACAATTGATATTCTTGACTCAACTGATCCTTACAACGATATCTCCTGAGAAAAACGCGCACTCTTCCTTCTCATCAATAACATAATTCTTCTCGACTTCGTGCAGTGGTTGCAACGTCGAATGTTCAGAGCACGTTGGCATCATTCCACTAAACTTTCTGTTAGCCTGGTTACTTTCAATATATGTGCAAGAGACTAACAGCTATGGGTATAGGAAAGTGCTAAGTTAGTTTACATTTGGGAAGCCAACACTTACCTTCGAATATTCTATTGCTTATACATTTGAAAGAACACGAAATCAGGTCCTTGTTTATGTCGTTTTCCTTTTATGGAAAAACATACTGCACATGAAAATGCCACATCACTGTGAGATGTTAAAACATTTCAGATTCAATGTCTTGTAGATGGAATGTATTAGCACTCTACGGTTCCTTCAATAATAACATGCTGATGATGTTCTGCTTTTAGCAAATATTCATGATAAGTGTTTCCATAAAAGTAGTACTCGGCAATCGCACATTTCAGGAACCACAACAGTTTCAATTTTCTATCGGAACACCATCTAATGTAAGTGGTTTAAATATAGGAACATGTTGTAAAACGCACACTTGTCATCTCAGGTTTACATGTATTTCACTGCTTGTGGTTGCCTTCGTAAGCTATTGAAGTAAGGCCCACGGTATCGTGAATTGTCTACTTACCAGCTGGGATAACATCTTCTAATAAATTATGGATGCTGTCGAACCATATGCCATTAAATTGGCCATTAGCGAAGATGAACCAGTTTAACGTCTTCCAGAATCAGTGAGTAATGTTGCAGCCGTCAGATTGCACACACAAAAAAAGACCGAAACTGAATTGGAATACATGTTAACCCATTCTGTCCGCACCAGCTGTCATGAATGGGAAACTTTTGTCTGTACTCCACATTGTATCCAAAATGCCTCCACGGCAATACATTCCCTTGGCTCCAAACTGGTGAACAATAGGAACAGCAGGTTCTGAGTCTGGTCTCGGGGGACCAGAATGAGGTAGCACTGTTCTTTGGTAAGGGGGAAGGTGTGATTTCTCGACTTTTCGCGTTCCACGGACAAGCGTGTGTGACGAGGTTCACATTAAGCGACCACCCGTATCTTTAATTGCTCATTTCATGTTTTCCCCCCTTTCAGGCACTAACTAATGGACCCCTTGGGCGTTTGTTGTGTAGAAACTCTTAGAAACGGCTGTCTTAATACTTATGTAAATACAATGCTTGTGACTGGTGTGGATTTATGTTTGTTAGAAGACACAGTCGATAGCGTTGGCGAGCCAATTGAGCAGAGCGGCGCTCTAGGAGCCTTGTGGTTAAAGTGTTCGCTTGTCAAGCCGAAGACCCGAGGTCGACTCCTCCCATAGGTACAATGTGTGAAGCCCATTTCTGGTGTCTCCCGAAGTGATATTTCTGGAATATTTCTAAGGGACATGAAACTATATTCACTCACGCTTGAGGCAGAAGACTAGAGGAGATGAGGTTTCCTACCCTGAGACGACCCTTCCGCTGAAAAATGTAATATTCTGATGGTAAAAAGTTGAACAGCACAGTGATTCGTCAGTCTGTATGATACGCCGCCAAGTTCATCGGTCCCAGTTTAGGCGTTGCTGTGCCCAAACCAAAAGGTCCGGCATGGAGGAAGACGAAGAAGGAAGGCGAAGGCCTTTCAGTAGCAGGCGTGCTCTTAGTCTACCAGCTGTGTTTGTTCATCAGTTCCCTCGAGACATTTGTGCATGTTGCTTGATGCGATTGTTACCACAACTGATTAGCTAAATTTGTGTCACCTGTTTCTCGAATTTTCTTGAGCAGACACACATAAATCGAGTGACATGTTAAAAAGCGATCCTGCAATCCTTTTCTTACACACCATAAAATCGCATTATAAAACTTTAGGGTCAAATAGAATCAAATTTCACATTTTCTCATCATAGTGGCGCAATGATGCACAACAAAACGTTTATGAGTTTAGTTTTACGCCGCACTGAATATGATGAATGAGTGACGTCACAGGGCTCACTGGATACAACTCATCCCCAAGGTGACCCTCCACAAAAAATGTTTCTGACATATGTCTGCTTCATCAAGATGTTATCGATGATCCAAACTAGACCAGATCAAAGATCATGCTGTTTCATCAAACACTCTAAAACGACGATGTTGCAACGTAGATATAGATGAGTATCCATCTTGCAAGCACAAAATAATTGAGAGTGTGATGTCATTGTAATCGTTTGGGACATTTGCTGGTGTTACTCATTAAGTTTCGATATAGTTGTCTACCCTTCCTCGCCACAGCCGTCTAGTTTTTCCGGAGCCCAAAACTGCCACCTGGGATGTTACTGATGTTACGGTGTTGCGAAGATGAAATGTAAGTTGTGTGCATGTTTCGAAGGCATGATGTTGGCATATTATGCGTAGGAAGAATATTTTAAGTGACTTTTGTCTACCTTGCCAGTAGATGTGGGATTGATTCCAAAAGGCAAGTGTCGCCATTTGCACGCATGAACCCTTGCAAACGTTTCATGTTGTACATTATTTCAGCGAGTTTGGTTCTGATTGTTCTGGTTCTGAGTGAATTTGGGGGCAGGAAATCTTTAGCGACAGAATTGTCATGTTTGTCAGTGAAAAATGTCAACATCGTCAGTTCATCAATGTAACCACGAGGCAAATCGATCTTACAACGGACAGGAAGTGACGTTATCGTGTCAGGTATTTTTGTAAGACGATACATGATACTTGTGGCATCTCTCCAGTAAAGTACTGTTCAAAGGGAACCGCGCTGGCGATATTTACACAAATGTTTACACAGGTATCTCAAGCCAGAATACATGACAAAAATCTAAAGTGGCAAGCAATAAAGGGAAAAACAACAGCTAGATTCGTGATGATATATATATACTCTAATTCTATTTTATGTAAAAATACCTGTTCATGTTACAACCGCGAAAATGGCATAAATGTGTGCACTCGATTGAAGCACGACTAACTCTTCAGTGCATTTTAATCAGGAAAGTAGTCCGTGATAATCTGACCTAAAGGTCATCACCAATGAGTAGCCAATCACGGGCCTGGATATTGATCTCACACAGAAGTTTGATACCAAGTTTCTCACATGGGTTTCACACCCCGGGTGTGTAAGAAATAGTGTGTCTATCCAACGCTGAAACACACTTTAGACCATGTTAGGGTGGTATCACACGGACTGCACAAATGGCGATCCAAATGCTGTTTCCATTCATTTATGAGACTCATCATCTACCTGGACACATTATCATTGCATTTTAACCCTATCACATTTATTAAATGTTTTCAGTGGCGTTTAGTATCGCATTTAGCATAATTATATCAATAATTCTATGATGCCTAGCGGTTAGAACAATCGAAAAAAAAATACATTATCAGACAATAAAGGTATAGTTTTTTGATGACGTAACAATTGAATGACGTTATCCCATCACTGCGCCATTCTAGTGTGCCCCCTCGTAATCGAACCATTTTACATTACGTCACAATGTAAGCGACGTCACGATGCATGTCAGTTGTCATCGCCTCGTACGGCCTCCTACAGTAAACTACACCGTTGCATCCAGTTTCTTGATTTGCCGTTGCTTCACGCAGCTAACATCACTGGTGGAAACATTACGTTTATGTTTTACGACGGTTAAAATGTGTCATTTCGACTCACAAGTTTTCAGCGACACGGTAACGTTCGTAATGTTTACTTTCCCACAATGCAATTGCGGAATGTCGCTTGACTACTCAACTTCCTCTGGATGTACTGATCTAAACTTACGCTGGTAGTAGAAATGCAACGTTCATATTGCCCCATATGGTTTACGTTCATGACAGATGTAATCAAAATAGTTCAGAGAAGATATTTAATCCGAACTCAAACCGTCATCAAACTGTTATCATTTGTTTTTTTTTCTGGTAACGTTCGTCTTAACGTAGGGGGCAGACACATCAATAGAACAGCGCGCCAGTTAGCCCTGTGCGAGGATTCTTAATTTAGGTCACCGACACCGTCGTTTGTTTTCTGCCTTAAATTAAGCGTAATTATCTTTAGAAAGTATTAAATTTGGCATCTTAGAAAAGAAATACACTTCGCCCTACCACCATGTATAGTGTAATAAAACACACTTTCGCCCTGAACTATTATAACGTTAAAGCACTCGGACGCAAGCGTCCTCGTGCTTTAACTATAATAGTTCAGGGCAAAAGTGTGTTTTATTACACTATACATGGTGGTAGAGCGAAGTGTATTTCTTAATCATTTCACCTAAGAAATTCCTGACCCGGACAGAAGTTAGTGTTGCAGAGATGGTGCCCCGACAAATGTTAAAGATTAGCCTGCTGAACATAAAAAGTTATTTACGTAACAGGTAGCAATATGTATATTGATCTATTTAGACTGGCATCTTTGTAGCTTATACGTGCGTAGATTTGCAATACACTCTTTGCATTTAAATAGGTTGCGTTTTGTAATGGAACTAACGACTTACAGGTGTATGTATTCGCCTGTTTGCATGTACTCAGTCAAGCATCGTGCTTTAGCTTGCTTTTTTATAATTTGCATCATGTTAGAAACTATCGCTTTTTATCATTGTCAATGTGCTATATTTTTTTAATCAGCGTGTGTGTTCTCATACCCCCTTTATAATATCTTATTGACAATTTACACGTCAGACACGCTCTCGTTTTGAGCAAAAGCGGCGCAGTTAAGCACTTTGTCACTGGGGACGTCACAATGATGAAGAGAGAGGACGACGTAGTAAGGCAATCAGCAAACAGTAGGGTATTACAAGGGCGACAATCTGTCTTTTGTTATTCTCCCATTTGAGAACATTTAAAGGACTGCCATCATTTCTTCCCAATGAAGGAACAAGCGAAACTTTCCGATAGTCATTATTTCTGCTCGTTTATTGTTACATATTTTGTTTAATAGGTGAAAGGGCAAAACAATTAATATTTCTGGTCCCATTCAGTTTCAAGGAGATCGGTCTATCATACTCGCCTTATCTCACTGAAGAAAAATTTGCTAATCAATGAGAAAAGGGTTACAACTAAGGAGCGTAGCAAAGCCGTCTGCATTGCTAATTGATTATTACAACCGGGATGGGACAAGCGAAATCATTATGAGTCTTGAAAGGTTAGACCCTGTCTGAAAGGACTTGGATGCCTCCCACAAATTTCTCATCTACACTAAGGGCCTTTGTCTCATGGTGATTAGAAATTGGTGTAAACATAAACTTGTCTGCATCTTTGCACATGTCATACCCTTTCTCATATAGTAACAGAGCCAATAAGTAACTTTCTCTCAGACACACAGGCGCTTTGTTCACCACAAATAACTCAAGTCACATAGTTCATCATATTGCGTTGGTTCAATATACAATATGGCATATAATGTAAAAGACAAATGTCCATCAAATATCCCTGGAGGCCTAAGCTGCATTTGGTAATGGGATCTGAACCAATAACGTGCAGAGAGTTATGAGTTAAGCTCATGGATTTCCACCTTTGGAGACGTTTGTGACAAGGCCTGTCTACATGTTGACGATGCATTCAAAATTAACACCAGTACATAATGACTAATGGCTAGTCAGTAAAATGTACATTTAAAAGGTCGTGCAAAAGCAACTCGTTCTCTCATGATCGACAGTACAAATACAGCTGTGACATAAATGTATTGCCATGAACGACAGTTTGGCTTCTTTGGCGAAGTTAACACGAACATGCTCTTTAAGCAATCCTTCCAAGTGTACGAAATTAGATATAAATGTCAAGAGACAGAACTCGATGACGGCATCGTTGTCGGATAGTTTAAATGATCTGCCAACTTCCAAATAGTTAATGTATTGTTTGAATTGTGTCTTCCGAATACTATGACTAGTCAGGGAGCTTAGGGCTATTTTCAGGGCATTTGGTTCAGATTCTTCCAAAAGCACCAAATTTGGCACAGAGGTAGCTTGAGGCATACTTATTCGATTCCAGACAGGCGCCAAAATGGCCGCCCCCTGTGGCGGCCATAGTTGACAAAAACAAAATGGCCGCCACCCCGATTTAAGAATTTTTTTTCCTACGGTTGTATATGGTCATGTCACATATCAAATGAAAAGAGCTTTGCAATGATGTATAAATCAATTTACTGTAACTATTGTGACAAAATTTGTTACCAATAAATGCAATTCAGTGTTCGGTTTTAAGAGGTATCATATTGTAAGTGACTTAAAATGGAATTATGTAGAAATAATATTTATGTTTTAATCCTAAGATGTTTAACCTATAAAAAATATCCAGTCAGTAGTGAATCAGAGTACACCAGAAATAACAATAGTATACACAGAATGTATATATTGTACTTGCAAATGACTGTCAGTGATAGATATAGTAACTATTTTACCTAGTTACTGTCAGTTACTGTGCATCCTCCTTCGCATTGGCAGAGGACTTTACATCGTACACCAGCACGGTTGCAGTTACACCTTCCCACACAGCCCTTTTTGCAACCACAGTGTAGGAGGATAGAACATGCTGCTGAAGCATCACTGAGGGTGGTCCATAGAGATAGCCAGTTATTACTGTCGTCTTTTTGCCAACCCCAATCACTGAAGTCAGGGATTTCCTGGGTGGCAATGGTTGCCTGCTTCCAAAAGAAACTCGTCTGCAGAATAGATCGTTTCACATGTTGAAACAACGCAGCTTGAGTAGGCGGGAGTTTTTCCAATGACCTGCTTCCAGTAGCGAAAAGGCGATGCCTTGCTTCATTCACGCGCCCTACTCCACAACTTCTGCTGCACATCAGTACAACAAATCTGTCAATCTGTTGCATGTGTCTCGACTCAATCACGAAGTGTTCAGGATCCTGTGTGAGAGCCACTAGTGTGTCTGTCAGGTCAGGTAGACTTGTCCATGTTGTCTTCTTTCCACATGCAAGAATATGTTAAGTTGTGTCACAGCCAGTAAGACTGAAGAGGGGTAATGCCAAGGACTTTGATGGACCAAGATGAGAGTACATATCATGGATTGGGATGTCTCTGTACTTTTTACCAGTTCCAAAACCGATCCGGAGCTCTGTTAGACTTAAGGTCTCAAAGAACCTTATTGCCAAAATCACAACATCGCTGTCAACAGTGCGAACATAGGCTGATGTGTGGCCGTGCTCTGCAGTATGTCGGAGATGTAGGATGATTCTTGTGTCAGCCTCGGTATGGTTGCATGGCTGTAGTGTATCCAGGCCACACTGTTGGTTTGAAAGCACATTTTCACAGTGGGTACTCAGAAGGGGCTTTCCATCAATGTCCGTTTTGGAGATCTGACTGGTGATGAATGAGAAAAATTCCCTTTTGGTCTCCTCATTCTTGAGGAAATCACTGTTCCATTCATGTTTTGGTATCAGGGTGCTGCCATCACCAACTCTTGTTCTTGAACTAACCCCACGGTGGTAATGAGTGAGGCCTTTAAGATTATTACTCGCTGGGTAGTTATCCCATACCGCATCAATCCGTTGGGCTCCTTTCTTCATCTGGGCCTCAAGATGTGGAATGACTTGAAGGGACACATAGTCAGAGAATGTTTTTGTTACTGTTGGGCGCAGCTAAAACTTGCTGCCATATCCAAAACCATGTCTGTTGCTAGTTTTGGAGCAGTTGTACGGCCAGTTAGTGCCTTGATACAGTCCAGTATGTCTGATTTTGTTCCAAATCTCAATGACCCTCTGTCAGCTAGGCTTGGTGGTTCCTTTTGATTTTCATACTTGAAAAAGTCGACCAAGTCTGCATCTGGGCGGGACTGCAAAGGAAGGAAGAGCTGTGTCACCAATATCATGTTTTGTTTCTGAACACCAACATCTTTAGGTCCTTTTCTCCGTGGGTCAGGTCGATTTGCAAAGGTCAGCATGTTGTTTCTTTTGATTGTATATGTTACAGACACATATGTCTTCACCAGTCTCTCTTGGACATAATCTGCATGCAGGGCTTTGCCAGCTTCTGAGATTTGTGACAGACTGTTCACGACGGACGGCTCCATGACAGTTTGGGTATCCAGAGCAACAAGCTCCTGACCGGTTGCTAGGAATGGGTTTCCAAGTTGTTCAACTGCATGAACAAAAGATAAATGGTGTCCTTCCTCATGATGAGCTGTTGCCTGGGGTGAAAGGTCATGTGTTGATTCAAACTCCTTTCCCATCCGCACTCAGTCTGGCCCTGCAAGTATATAAAGGGTAAGTGCTTCAGGATTCTCATAAAGGCCAGTTGCTCCACCGTGTTCCTGGAGGGATTTGTTGGACTGTTCATGGGCTTGGTCCTTGGCCATAAGACTGAACTTCTTGGATGATTTCTGAACGACGAAACTGCCCTTCATAAATTCATCATGTATCTCAGGGGTATTCTTGCCAAGTTCAACCATGTCACGTACATGTACTGGAAGCCCATGTGCATAGTTTGTGTGGCCCAATGCGTGAAACCAATCACAAAGTTCGTCACATGATTGTACATAAAGTTCCTTCCCTCAAGGACCTCACAAAACGAGCCATGAGCAGTTCTAGTTCAATGATAGTAGACCAGTATTTGTGGAAAACTTTGAGAACGTTGATGCCACATGTTGAAGGATTCCGGTGGACCCATGACACCCTTGCAATATTCAGAGTATCCATTCTGCTTGAGGATGTTCAGCGATATGAGGGAAACCTGGTGGGCATATCTTGTGCGCTTGATGTGATGCTCATTTAGGGTTGACTTAGCTCGACCAGATGTGAGATCTCTGCTTGAGTTAGTACCGTTGCCCGCACTGAGTCACGTAGCAGCTTCCCTAGCATTATATGCATCTTGTCTTCGATGTGCAATGCCCCCATCATAGCAACAAGCTTGTCTTCACCGTAAGCATCTGGGAACTGCCATTGGAGGAGTTTGATAATGGCATATGGTGGCTGATCTGCTCCAAGTACTGTGGTCTGGCCCGGGTTTAAGAACTGGGTACCCCCGCATAGACAAATGCATAGCATGTTTCATAGAAGATGCAGATGCTGCTTTATCCGGGAAGTGAGGGTATATGCCAATCTCTGCTGAAGGTTTCACAGATCTGTCACTTGCAAGAGACGAGTTGTACCCTGCCCAGGTGATGATGTCACCCTCTTCTACTGGACCCTTGTTCAATACCTCTGAGACGTGTGTAATCCATGCCTGATCCTTCTCCATTGAATCCTCTACAACGAGACTTGGTCGGACTTGGTTTGTATTAGATTTTGGAGCATAGATATCTGTCTCAGAGAGTTCCACTGGTTGTTGAATCGTATAAGAGTCCGGCAACTATGTACTACTTCCCATTATGATCGTACAACTTATTGCACTTAAGTAAAACATCAGAGCATGACTTGAACAATGTTATAGTTTTTTCTCTCTAAAATTACATTTTCTTAATAAATCGATAAGAAACTTTAAAAAAAACGTTCTTAGAAAAAGAAAGAGGACATTTTTGTATTTCTTCGTTTTTTTATTGACTTTTTGATGTTTTTGATCCACCCTCTAGATCTTATTTTTCATCTAACTTCTTTAATATCATTCACACAAATTTCATTTATATATCATTGTAAAGCTCTTTTTATTGAAATACAATATGATTTATGTACAATTTATGACAATTTATTACTAAAAATGGCCATCTTGGAGCCCGTCAGAAATCAACTTTGTATGTCTTAAGCTACCTCTGTGCCAAATTTGGTGCTTTTGGAAGAATCTGAACCAAAATATCCCTATGACCCCTGACTAGACGGACTTTGTTTCGTTTTGTGATTGCAACATTGGGTTAAAAATGTCGAATATGTCATAACGCCACGAAATGTGAATACTGTAACTTATCAACGTAATATTCATATCCTAAAAAGGTGGCATTGATGAAGTGTATAATTGGTAAATGTCTTGCCTATAGAAAACTATAAAACCTTTCATGACCAAGAAGTTTATAAATTAAATCCGACACCTGACGATTTATCTGGACAAGTGGCAAAGGCCCAAACCAGTCATTTTCTTTGGCTGCATTCATCTACAGCAACACTCCCTTTTGATGGCATCAAAGTTTCAGAGGGTGGGTTGTGATTAAGATAGTAGGGGAAAGTGCCAAATATATTCCTACTACGTACAGTCTGGTTCAAGAGAGAACAAGCAGTTGTAACTAAGGTGACATAATCTCCCGCCGCAAATTATCAAATCAACCTTAAAGAGTAATGAAAGTGAAGGTCGTAGTTTAAGATGAAGTTAAATGTCAACAAAAACATGACCAGTCAACCTCTCTTGATATCTTGCTGAGTAGCTGTTCAAACACACAAATATTTTCAAGACTCACTTTGACCTTGACATGAATGTCATGGTGTATGAAATATGCAAAGAAATAGTAATAGAGAAATTGAATTATCAAAAAACATTCAAGAGAAGTCTTGAAAGTCCATGAAGAAAATCCAGTGAACCGTTCTTGAGATATCTTGCTGACAATCTTAACATACTAAAATCCTCAAAATGTCGCTGTGACTTTGAAAATTACGTGAAGGTCACCCAAATCGTCTAGGCCCTGCGCCTTCCCGATATGAAGCTTGGTCTTAACATGAAGAAAATCCAGTACGGTTCTTGAGATATCTCGCTGACATTAAGGGTAAAACGTTAAAGTCCCCTTGTGATCTTGAAATGAAGGTCAAGGCAACCAAACCTGACTGGGAACTTTTCTCATACTGTGATGAACCTAGGTACCAAGTATGAAAAGAATCTAGTTAATGGTTCTTAAGATATTCCAATTCGTACGGACGGACGGAGCCTAATAATATCCCCCGCTTCGCGCTAAACGCGCGGCGGGGGATAACAAAAAAGTAAGCAGTGCTGACATTGTATGTTAAGAATATTATATGTGCCCAAAGAGACACATTAATTGAATACACATAGTTTGGCAGACTGGACGAGCTAAACATATAATGCTCCTGTCTCAACAAAACAAATAAATTAGGGATGTGAAAAATATAGCATGGTTTTATTGCCTTAGGGGCAGCATAATGTCAAACGGCAACGGTATCCAGAAGATGTTGGACGGCTGACCTGAAAGTTTTGGATTCGACGCCTTTCTTCTAGAAGGGCCTGTACTGACTTATCTCATTTATTAGGCGTACGAACATTGACGGTCAACAAGGAGATCTCACAACTTTTCTACACGGTTGTGTTGCCTGTCCAATGCAAACAGTTCACGTGAAGGGCTATATGACAATTCTTTAAATCTGCATCTGGCAGAAACATGGTTCTGTTGCACTATCGGCAGTAGGACAGGGCAAAGAACTTGGTCAGTGTAACGCTATTGAAGGATATGTCATTTAAACACATTGGATTTGTTATGAATTGGCCAGATCTTGGCGAACAATATTAAGAACTACAAGTAACTACGATTAAAGCTCTAAAAAGTCCTCGATCTTCTTGGTAAATACTGAACGCCGACATTTAGATGGAATATTGCTGCGTGCGGCATAACATAACAAACCCAACGAAAGAACACTGCATTGCTTCTGTTTTATAGACGACTGGACCGACCGTTAACTTTGTCAGGTCCTCTGAGGTACCTTTGCGAAAGCCACGTTCGCACTGCTGGCGTCCATATTTAGCCAATGATGTACCCCTTGTGTGTTAGCTATTTCTGGACGCCATCGGAAGGGCACTGGAAAATGTGAAAGAAAAATTTAAGATTACAACATATCTGCCATATTACATAATACCTGTCAAGGGCCTCACTCCTTATCTTCTTTATTGGCGCAACAAATGATTTTGATGACCAAAATGCACACCCCCCAGCAAAACTAATGGGACACCCCCCACCCCCCACCCCCCTGGTACATTTCCCCTATTTGGTTTGAAGTGGAAGTGATGTGGGTTATATGTCATTTAACAGCATGGTCTAGACAGTTTAAGCATCTGCCTTTGAAAAACCTTCTAAATTACATATTTAAAACAATATCTTCTCCGGGCTTTTCAAAAGTTCTTTTATGTCTAAGCATCCCGGGTCCACAAAATAATCAATGTATTGGTTTTCACTTAAAAGGTCAAGCTATCAAAGTTAGCAGAGCTTATTTTATCTTACGAAGACATGTTTGCTTATCAGGACCGTGAAAAGGTTATATAATTACCCAGAGGAATATCGCAAGGCCGTCCGACTTGCTAATTGATTGTTACAACCAAACTGGGACAAACATAAGTATTACACGTCTTTGGAACTGTCTGGGAGGAGTAAGGTGCCTGTCACAAAACGTGTAATTTATCTTATGGCTAATGGCCGTTGTCTCCTAGTGGTTAGATGTCAGTCCAGATGCGAGACATAAACTAGTCTGCATCTTTGGAGATGGCATACCATACCCCAAATAGCGCTCTAGTCAATTTGTGACTTCCTTTCCGACCAAGCGACGCTTTTGTACATTAGAATGAAGTAGAAGGCAAACCAATAAGTGGCAAAACCGACCTTTTGGCTATAAATCATCATATTACGTTGCTACTATTTGCAGTGTGGGACAGACTATAGACAAAACCAATCCGGTGCCCATGTGGGCTGTATATCGTGTACAGGGTCCGGAGCAAGAAATCGAAGAGTTTTCTTTCAACTTTCAGTTTGTGGACATTTAATTGAAATAGCCGTCTGTGAACTGGCCCAAGGACGATGCTCGATGAGCTGGTAGATGACTAATAAATGGATAGTAAACCTAAACACTATTACAACGTCTGAACCTGACGTTACTGTAGACATACCTCAAACGTGTCTTCAGATGAGTATATACGTGTTGCTGTCGCCTGACTTTGCAGTTTCTGAAGCAATGCCAACGGTGTCAATTTATAGACAATGTCAAGGTGACAACTGACCACATGTGCACACACCAATATAGACATTCTTTGACACCAATATGTTCAGCTAATATAAGTGTACATTGTTCCAAGTGAGTAATAACTAGGTACACACAGACAGGTTAGCCTAAATCCCAAGGCTGACTCAAGATTCGTTGTAACAGGTAGGAGTGGCCCTTCCGTGTATGATTTAGGGAGTGTAGACAGTGAGTAAATAAGACATCAATGTTAATATCAAGCTCACAGCATAGATTGCCCCAAGACAATTTTATCAAGCATTCATTGAATATAACTACAAGTGGGACTGAAAAAAGGATTTGAAAACCTCTGATGATGCAAGAAACGGTTGGAGTGTGATGAACTAGCCACTGCTCTATCATCAAAATATCAAAGGTAAATCACTTGGACGTTTGTTTTCTATGGTACTAGTATTTGCTTCTTACGATTAGAACGTGAACAGGTATCATATTATTCCATTTGGACACAATTCTAACACCTTGTTAACAATGAAAACCTTGATCGATCAAAACCATTGCATAAAACGTACAGGATTGGATAATAAATTAGAGGTATAGCACACGGTTGTATCCAGCGATATATATATATACATATATATATATATATATATATATATATATATATATATATATATATATATATATATACAACATTTAAATATTCACCAAAGGCGACAAAGAAAGAGAGCACTGTAAGACGAGGTATCGAGCCATTATATCTCTGTGATTCAAGCCACCGACAACGCATAGCTTCAACGTTAATTAAAGGTTAAAGCAGTTGGAAGATTCAGCCGTGTATGTGGGTCTAGGATCTGTAATTCTGAAAAAAGAGACAGAAAATGCCCAAATCGAATGATACCGTCATATTCGGACACGGATTTCGACCGTTACTACCCTTTATGAAGTGTGCTTAAAGATTATAAAAAAATACAAACTTTCATGTTTAAACACATAAAGTTCCTCTTCAGTCGAATTTAAAAAAGGTTGCTAATGCTTTTTGCTACTCACGTTTCGTTTCGTTTGTGATCATGGTAATTGGATTTGACGTTTGGTGAGTGTATACCAGAATGAAATACAATTGGGATGTTCTTTGGCAATGAGGTGTAAGTTATAAGCCTGAAAATACCTTATTGAAGGTGCTTGTAACCAGTTAAGTAATGACACTGTTTTATAAGGCCATGTAAATAATAACATAAAACTATTATATTTTGTGTGATAAATGTCTTGATAATATGTAACCAATATTGATTTGATTAATGAATCTTAAACCGTGATCAGGTTCGTCAAATTAGCGAATCTACTATATTTTATACATCATTCAAACCGGTCACGCAGTTTGAAGTTAAATTACTTGAACAACATTCCCAAAATAAACTCTTCAAAAGAATACTTCTGCCAAGTACACCAAACACGATTTTACTTGCGACCAGTCCGAGACACCCTCCAAGCAGACCCCAAATACAGACCCTAAATACCCTTCAAACAGAACCCAAATATCTTCCAAACAAACCGCAAATGCAGGTCTTAAATATGCTGTAACAGGTATTTTGGTATCTATTAATCTATTTCGACTGGCATCTAGCCACTTATACCTGTGTTGATTTGTAATACGCTCTTTCCAAGTGTTGCTAGCGTGTTTATATTCACCTATTTATGTGTAGTTGGTAACCTTTTAATACTTACTTAAATCATCATGCTTGTTCATGATTACTTTGTGTTAATAAATCGTTAAAAGATCACAGGAGCACACCCATATGAGAACATTTAAACGAGTGCAATCATTTTGTATCAAAGAAGGAAGAAGCGAAACTTTCCGATAGTCATTATTTCTACTCGTTTATCATTACATATTTTGTGTAAAAAGCGCAAGTACAAAACAATATATCTTTCTGGTCCCAGTTTCAAGGAGATCGGTCTTTCATACTCGCCTTACCTCACTGAAGACAAATTTGCTAATCAATGAGAAAAGAGTTACAACTAAGGAGCGTAGCAAAGCCGTCTGCATTACTAATTGATTATTACAACCGGGAGGGGACAAGCGACGAAATTCTCATCTACACTAATGGCCTTTGTCTCATGGTGGTTAGAAATTAGTGTAAACATAAAACTTGTCTGCATCTTTGCACGCGTCATACCTTTTCTCATATTGTAACAGAACCAATAAGTAATTTTCTCACAGACACACAGGCGCTTCGTTCACCAGAAATAACTCATGTCGTAAAGTTCATCATATTGCGTTGGTTCAATTGTCAAAATGGGATATAATGAAAAAGACAAATGTCCATCAAACCTCCCTATAGGTTTAAGCTGCATTTGGTAATGGGATCTGAACCAATAACGTGCAGAGAATTATGAGTTAAGCTCATGGATTTCCAACTTTGGAGACGTTTGTTACAAGCGAGGCCTGCCTACATGTTGACGATGCATTCAAAATTAACACCAGTACATAATGACTAATGGCTAGACAGTAAAATGTACATTAACAAGTGTTTGCCACTGATGTGGCAATGTCCCCCGCCGCTAAAGAATGGAGTATCTATATTTACTACTTTTTATTTTTGGGTCACATACAAGATGCCTGAAATGACTGGTGTCTGCATAATCACCCAATGTAGGCTGTCAACATACTTGAAAACATTGGGTGCAATGTTTTATGAGATATCGCCTTTAAAAAGCGGTCAAAGTATCGTGGTGACCTTGAAGATAAGGTCAAGGTCACCCAAATTAACTGGTGTCTGTGTAATACCCCAATGTAAACTGTCACCAAATTTGATGACATTGGGTACAACAGTCCATGAGATATCGCGTTAACAAGAGTTAAAAGTGTGAAAAGTGTCGTGGTGACCTTGAAAATAAGGTCATGGTCACCTAAATAAACTGGTGTCTGCGTAATCCCCCAATGTAGGCTGTCACGAAATTTGAAGACACTGGGTACAACAGTGCATGAGATATCACGTTAACAGTTTGAAAAGTGGTCAGTGTCGTGGTGACCTTGAAAATAAGGTCAAGGTCACCCAAATCGTCTGGTGTCTGCGTAATCACCCAATGTAGGCTGTCACCACATTTGAAGCCATTGGGTACAACATTTCATGAGATATCGCGTTAACAAGAGTTTGAAAAGTGGTCAAAGTGTCGTGGTGACCTTGAAAATAAGGTGAATACATACTCCCCCGTTCCGCGTTGCGGCGGGGGACAAAAAGGTCGTCGTGCAAAAGCAACTCATTCTCTCATGATCGACAGAGCAATTACAACTGTGATATAAATGTATTGCTATGAACGACAGTTTGACTTCTTTGGCGAAGTTGACACGAACATGATCTTTAAGCAATACTTCCAAGTGTACGAAATTAGATATAAATGTCAAGAGACGGCATCGTTGTCGGATAGTGTATATGATCTGCCAACTTCCAGATTGTTATTGTGTTGTTCAGAATACTATGACGGACTTTGTTTCGTTTGGTGATTGCGACATTGGGTTAAAAATGTCGAATGTGTCATAACGCCACGAAATGTGAATACTGTAACATATGGATGTAATATTGATATCCTAAAACGGTGTCATAGGTGAAGTGTATAATTGGTAAATGTCTTGCCTATTGAAAACTGTAAAACCTTTCAGAAGCTTTCAAATACATCTGACAGCTGACGATTTATCTGGACAAGTGGCAAAGGCCCAAATCGGTCATTTTCTTTGGCTGCATTATCAACAGCAACATTCCCTTTTGATAGCGTGAACGTTTCTAAGGGCGGACTGTAATCAAGATAGTAGGGAACGTGACAAAAATATTCCTACGAAGTCCAGTCTGGTTCAAGCAAGAACAAAAACTTAAGCAGTGGTCTTAGTATGTTAAAAAATATCATATCTGTCCAAAAAGACATAAATGAATACACATATTTTGACAGACTAGATGAGATTAACATATAAAAACAGAAAAGGTAATTCACCTGTCACAACAAAACAATCAAATAAACAGATCAGTTAGGGATGTGAAACACAGGGCATGGTTTTAAGATCTTATGGGTAGCACAATTGCAAACGGATAACGATATCCAGAAGACGTTGGACAGCTGACCTGAAAGTTTTGGATTGAAGTTTTTTTCTTCTCGGAGGACCTGAGTAACTGATATCGTTTATTGAGCGTGCTAAGGTTGACGGTCAAAGAGATCCCACAACCTTTCTACATGTGTTGCCTGTCCAAGGCAAAAAATCACGTGGAAGGCTAAATGACAATTCTTTAGATCTGCATGGGACCTTCCGTTCTCTTGCAGAAACACGGTTCTGTTGCACTATCGGCAGTAGGACAGCTCAAAGAACTTGGTCAGTGTAACGCTATTGAAGGATATGTCATTTAAACACATTGGATCTGTTATTAATTGGCCACATATGCCGCTCCAAACTATGAAGCTACCACCCTAAAACAGTTCGAGGTCTGCCATGTAATACTGTCTCTTGTCCGCCAAGTCTGCTTGTAACGTGCCATAATCCAGGTGACTGTAGGTAATGGCGATACTCCTCTTACACTGCGGTGCTCCTTGACTTATACCAGCGGCTGTGCAACTGCCTGGATGTGAGGAAACAGAATGCATTAAACTGACACCAACTCCGTCATAGTGGTTCGTCTAGTGACCTTTTATGCATAATATTCGTCCCTATGGACGTACTGCATGAGGAGAATATCCATGAATGTGTAATAAGCCACAGATGTCTCATGTACTAGGAGAACAACCCACTCCCAACACATTTGTATTTGTTGTGTTAATCAGGTCACAGTAAATAATTTGTGCATTAACACCACATTCATAACAATATATTTACATCTTGTAGTTATTCAAACGGCGACAAAAACTTAATGGTAAGATCTTTGTAATGGAATGCATCCGGGTGAAAGATGTATTGCCTTTTCGCTAACGCGTTATCATAAACGCATGCTTATTAAGGGTGAAACGGAACATTCTTACTACGGCACGGTACGTATTGCGGTACAAGGCCTTCGGTTTGGTCCGTTTTGGTTTGGTATATGAGATATGATCATACAGAAAATTGGCAAGAGCCAGACCTTACATTGTTTAATAACATGGACAAAAACATAACCTTTCATTTTTTTTAATGAACAAAACTGTCATTTTATGACTTGATTGAAGAACGGTACGAATATCGAAAATACCGAATTTTTGGATTGCATTACGATATACTGAACCGGAGGCCAAATGCCGCAGTTCTAATAATACCGCGGTATAACGTTTCTCCCCTAATGTTTATTATATAGTCTGAATGGTACAATGCTCTTCGCTTTTAGCAGATATTTCATGGTAATCCTTCTGACAATTTATTTGAAAAGGATTCATTTTTCACTGCACGCAAACAACGTGTGTTTTAGTTATATAATTGTCCCAGTTGGTTGGTTTAAAAAGGTGTTTTAAGTTATGGTTAAAGGGAACTTTGAACCATAAAAACACATTTCTAAAGACTGAGTGAGTGAGTTAAGATTTTAAGTCATATCGGCAAGATTTAAGCCATATCGTGGCTAACACAATAGATTAATATTAATTGACAGTAAAGTTTAAAACCTGTCAACGAAGGACAGAAAGCAATTAGATTATCACAGATATAAAGTTAAGACTAGTAATTAAATCTAAAATATTTTAACTATAAATGACAATACAACATAGAAAGAGGCTATAGATTGCCAACAACTGAAGGTTGATCACCATACTAGGGACCATGGAACTTACAGTCCTTTTTGCTTCCTGCATGGTCCCTAGTTGCGTTTACACCATCCCTTCAGATCTTAGCAATGTTTGACAACCTAGCCATATATTAAAATAACATATATGATGCAGTGAAAAAAGTAGTCTGTTTAGATTTAGATTTACTATAATTGTTTTGGGACTTACGTATCCTCTCAGGAGGACAATAATTTTGCAGTATTTTACCCCCTTCGATGATACAGCCACTAACAATATCAGTTGTTAATTTAAACTACTAATCATAAAACATTTACCTATTTACACAACTACAATCAAAATTTATCTAACAACTCTATATCTTTTTAAAAGTCAATGATTAAAAGATAATTAACATTAGTAAAAAGGTCCTCAACTGTTTTGACATTAACATATTTATCACTTGTGATGGAAACGTCAATACAGTCAATCATTAAATTTGCTAAAGAAAGATCTAAGTGACACAAGCAATTTTTGAGAATTACTGGTAACTACGATCAAAGCCCTAAAAGGTCCTTGGTTATTTTGTTTACATCTTCACAACGCCTTGTCAAAGAGGAAAATTGTTTCAGTTTTATAATATTGTTTCTATAGCATTCATCTTGTAACGGTAACAACATATACTCAGGCAGTAATATTTACCTCTTTGTATTAGGTTATATGCTGTTGTTTTTTTAGTGAGTGAGTCAGGTTGGAAATTCCAAGTATATCATGGGAGAGAAGACCTAATGGATTTAGGTCCAAGACGTTAAAGATTTCGGTGAAACACTTCGGCAGGGGTATGATGCGGAAAAAGCATGAAACACAATCGTGACTCGAACCTCAATCATAGGTTTCTGGCAAACTAAAGGAATGCAACTGCTGCGGCTCAGATGACTGGACCAATCGTGACCCGCTTTGTTTAGGCATCAGAATTTCTTTCTAAGCCCATAGACCAAAATATAAGGTATGGTATAAGGTAAGGTAAGCTATAAGTATGGAACTGAAAGGTAAACTGCCATGTCAGTTCATATTATTGAATGATTACTATATCAAGCTAAAGTTGTTCAGCACTGTAAAATCCGTTTTATTTGGGATTACGCTTACCTGATATAAGGAAAAGTTGGAACACATCCTCTGTAGTTATAGTTAAAGTACAGATTCTAGTACCTTTTTGGGGGCGAGTCACATCCAGGATTTTAACAAGCTCCTTGAGATTCTCTGAGGTACCTTTGTGGAAGCAACGTTCGCACTGCCAGCGTCCATATTTAGAAAATGATTCCCCAGTGAAAGAAAAAATTAAGATCAGAACATCTCTGCCATAAAACACAATACCTGTCCAAGATCTGACAATAGGAACAGTCGTGCAATATTGTGTCCTAATTCCCATTCTTGACGCAACAAATTGGATGACCAAAATGCACCCCCTAGAAAAAACTAAGGACCCTCTCCTGCAGGGAATATTATTATATTCTTCTATTAGGTTAGAAGGAGTATTAAAATTAGAAGTTTTATGTAATGTAACAGCATGGTCAAGACAGTAAAAGCATCTGCCTTCGAAAAATCTTACATTTACAAAATTGCAAAATTACACATTTAAAACAATATCGTCTCTCTTCTTCTCTTCTTTCATAAAAGACATGTTTGCTAATCAGGATCCTAAAAGGTTACCCAGAGGAATGTCGCAAGGCCGTCTGACCTGCTAAGTGGTTGCTACAACCAAATCGGGACAAACATAAGTATTACATTTCTTTGGAACTATCTGGGAGGAGTCAGGTGCCTGTCACAAAACGTGTAACTTATCTTATGGCTAATGGCCGTTGTCTTCTAGTGGTTAGATGCCAGTCTAGACGCGATACATAAACTAGTCTGCATCTTTGGAGATGCCATACCCTGGCCCACATAGCGCTCTAGTCAATTTGTGACTTCCTTTCCGACCAAGAGACGCTTTTGTACACTAGAATTAGGTAGAAGGCAAACCATTAAGTTGCAACACTGACCTTTTGGCTATAAATCATCATATTACGTTGCTACTATTTGCAGTGTGGGACAGACTATAGACAAAACCAATCCGGTGCCCATGTGGGCTGTATATCGTGTACAGGCCCAGACCAAGAAATCACAGAAAACTCTGAGTTTTCTTTCAGCTTTCAGTTTGTGGACATTTAATTGAAATAGCCGTCTGTGAACTGGCCCATAGATGATGCTCGATGAGCTCGTAGATGACTAATAAATGGACAGAAAGCGAAAACACTATTACAACGTCTGAACCTGACGTTACTGCAGACATACGTGAAACGTGTCTCCAGATGAGCATAGGCGTATTGCTGTCGCTTGACTTTGCAGGTTCTGAAGCAGTGTTAACGGTGTCAATTTACAGACAATGTCAAGGTGACAACTGACCACATGTACACACACCAATGCATACAGTCTTTGACACCAAGATGCCCGTCTTTTGCTAATATAAGTGCACATTGTTCCAAGAGAGTAATAACTAGGTACACACAGACAGGTTAGCCTAAATCCCAAGGCTGACTCCGTATTCGTTATAACAGTTAGGCGTGGCCCTTCCGTGTATGATTTAGGGAGTGTAGACAGTGAGTAAATAAGACATCAATGTTGATCTTAATCTTACAACATAGATTGCTCCAAGACAACTTTACCAAGCATTCATTAGATATAACTACAAGAGGCACGAAAAAAGGATTTGAAAACCCACTGGTGATGCAAGAAACGGTTGGAGCGTGATGAACTAGCCCCTGCTCTATCATCAAAATATCAAAAGTCAATCTCTGAGACGATTGTTTTCTATGGTATTTGCTTCCTACGATTAGAGGTGAGGTGAAATTGGGTTTTAACGTCGTGCTTGAGAATATTTCGCTCATATGACGACGTGCATGGGTGTGTATGTGGATGTGCGGCTGCTTGTACTAGCCCAGACTTAAGCTGGTTTTATAGTGCTAGCCCACTGAGATACCATGCCACAGTGAAGCATGAATACCCCACTCAGACACATTATACTGACTCCGAGCCGACCAGATCTTGTTGTACCCATTAATGCCGAGCGCCAGGCAGGGACCAACAAGTACCATTTTGTAACGTCTTTTGTATGACGCGATTGGGGATCGAATCACGATTAGAACGTGAACAGGTACCATATCATTTTCACGGTTCCATTTGGACACAATTCTAACACCTTGTTAACTACCGTTCGATCAAAACCATTGCATAAAACGTACAAGATTAGCTAAGAAATTAGAGGCAAAACACACGGTTGTATCCAGCGATAGGTAAACAACATTAAGATATTCACCAACGGAGACATAGAAAGAGAGCACTGTAAGACGAAGTATCGAGACATTACATTTCTGTATCACCGACAACGCATAGATTCAACGTTAATTAAAGGTTAAAGCAGTTGGAAGATTCAGCCGTGTATGTGAGTTTCGGATCTATAATTCTGAAAAAGGAGACAAAAATTGCTCATATCGAATGATACCGCCATAACAAGGATTTCGATCGTCACTGCCCTTAATGATTTGTGCTTGAAAAAACAATACAAACTTTTTATGTTTGAACATAAAACGTTTCTCTTCAGTCGAATTTAGAAAAGGTTTTTAATGTTTTTGCTGCACATAATCTCGTGCAATTATAATGTACTCTGTACAACCTCCAGTTGATGTTACTGTTAGACAACATTCACGTTTCGTTTCGTTTGTGATCATGGTAATTGGATTTGACGTTTGATGAGTGTATACCAGAATGAAATACAACTGGGATGTTCTTTGGCAATGACGTGTACATTATAGGCATCGCGTGAAAATACCTATTTGAAGGTGCTTGCAACCCGTCAAGCAATGACACTGTGTTATAAGGCCATGTAAAGAATAACATAAAACTGTTTTATGAGGATGATATGCAACCAATATTGTTTTGATTAATGAAATCCTTGTTCTATTTTATCACCATTAAGGAATGCAATAACACCAATAGGCCTTGAACTCGGGTTCAGTAGTGTACAACTTCATGACAATTATGTAACAAGACTCCAGAGCGCTACTTCACTACATGACGGACTTAAAACCTTTCTCATGTCTATAGTTATCTTAAACCGTCATCAGGTTCGTCAAATTAACGACTCTACTAATTATACATCATTCAAAGTGGTGACGTGATTTGAGTGAGTGGGTGAGTGAGTTTAGTTTTACGCAGCACTCAGCAATATTCCAGCTATAAGGTGGCGGTCTGTAAATAATCGAGTCTGGACCAGACAATTCAGTGATCAACAGCATGAGCATCGATCTGCGCAATTGGGAACCGATCGCGATTACATGTGTCAACCAAGTCAGCGGGCCTGACCACCCGATCCCGTTAGTCGCCTCTTAGGACAAGCATGGGTTACTGAAGATCGATATTCTAACCCGGACCTTCACGGGTTTGACATGATGTTGAACAATATTCCCAACATATAATCTTCAAAAGAATGCTTCTGGCAAGTGTTCATCCTGCGTATCAGACACGATTTTACTTGGGAACAGTGTGGCACATTGCTGAGTTCGAGATACCCGCCCAACAGACCCTAAATACCCTCTAGACAGACCCTACATATCCAAAACCAAAATATCCCCCATACAGAAACGCAAATGCAGGTCTAAATGTCCTCCAAACAGACCACCAGTTAGGAGATCTATTTGTGACATTCCATGCAGATGTAGGCCTTAAAATGACAGTATCAAATGAAGGTCATCTCTCAGTGTTGTCTTTGTCTGTCTTTTTGGTATCTTCAACAGCCCACATATAAATCGAATGCCAAGTTAAAACGCACATCAATCTGACATAACAACATCATCCCTGTGTCCGTCATATCTATCAACTACCATCCTTTAATTAGCCATGGTGACCCTGTTATGTGTAATCTTAACGAACTGGCGTGCTGTGTCTATCCAGTGCTGTTCAAAACACATTTTTGTAATGTTAATGTGGTATCACAAGGATTTCTTAAATTGCGATTCATAAGCTGGTTCAAATTCATTATGAGATCTGTCCGTGCACATTATCATTGCATGTTAACCCATCACATTGGTTACTGTTTTCAGTGGAGTTTATCGATACTATTTTACCATCAGTAATTATTTCTCCTGAGACAAATTGCCAACGTAGACAGGAGTTGGTGCCCCGACAAAAGGTAATGTCTGTTCCGCTGCATTTACAAAGCTGTTTACGTAACATATATTAATCTATACTGAACATCATTGAAAACGCACCACCTATAAAAGTTCAGATTATTAAAAGCACGTGTAAGGAATTGATATTTTTTGAGTGGATAATAACAGATGGACGACTGACAAAAACAACAACAAAGAAAAGACGCTCATTCATTGAAGTGATCCACAGTCAGAAAGGATCAAACACACGTGGGTCAAATCAAAAGTCAATATCGCGTGTGACCGCAATTTGCATTGACACATACAGTTCAACGTCTCCTCATCGAGTCAATAAGCGTCCGAATAGAGTTCTTGAGGGATGGCATTCAACTTCTGCAGTAGTGCAGCCTCAAGTTCCCGGATGTTTCGCATCTGTTGTCGCCGCGAAAGACTTTGACCCATTTCGTCCCACAAGTGCTCCATGGGGATACATCTGGCGACTGTGCTGGCCAATGAATAACTTGGATGTGTTGCTGGACCAGATACTGCATGGAAAGTCTTGTTGTGTATTGCCCGTGCGTTGTCCTGTTGAAAAGTATGGACATCTTGGTGGTGATTGAAGACAGATACGATGTGATTCTGAAGAAGAATCTGCTCACGGTAATAAAGGATATTAACTCTCCCTTGACAGACATGACGGCAGTCCTGTGATTGTAATTTATTCCACCTCAGACCATGACACTCCCACCACCCAAAGGTCTGTCTGAACCACACACTCGTCAGCATAACGTTCACCATGTCTACGCCAAACACTTAATCAGCCGTGAGCATTACGTAGATGAAGACGTGACTCGTAAGTGACTACCACACCATGCCATTGTTGTAACCTTTACTGAAAATGCCTGCTAGCCCATTGCATACGCTCATTACGGTGTCTGTCAGTCAGAATTGGTCCAACGTAAGGACGTCGAGCATGGAGCCCTGTAGCGTGTAGACGGCGTCGCATGGAGTCAGCGCTGATGACCCCCACGTCAACCTTGAACTAGTGCAGCAGTCCTGGCAGTCGGCAGTGTTCAATCACTGATATGGACAAGGTCAATATGGCGATCCTCGTGGAGCGTCGTAACACGTTGTTGCCAAGGTCATTGAAGGTCACGGGTGCTGCCTGTCTACTGATGTCTATGAAGCCTAACGATGGTGGAGTGGCCAAGTCCAAGTTGTCGAGCAGTATACCTGCTGCTGGTGCCAACCTGAATCATGCCCAGTGCACGTTCTCTTTCGTGAGGTGTTAACCTCGGAATCTCTGTCCTCGTTTCACAATCGTTAGTGAAGCAATGAGAATCGGTTCTCATACACCTGCTTTTAATGTCATAGTCACTATGATTTCAGAATGAAATTCGCGCTTTTTTCATGGCGTGGCTGCATGCTGATGCATTTTGGAATTAAAAGTCATACTGAAGACAGGAATTTGTTTCTAAAGCATTTTTTTCAACTGGACATGCCCTTCGACTTCATGTTAGTTATATTCATTGATCACTGTCATGCTGAAATCCATCTTGATGAAAATATGGACGATTTTAGACTGGTGCGTTTTCAATGATGTTCAGTATATTTAGACCGGCGTCCTCGCCACTTAAAACTGTGTAGATGTGTAATACGCAGTTTTATAAAAGAACTAACACCCATTTGGGAACATTAAAACGAATGCCATCATTTCTTCTCAAAGAAGTAACATTATGTCTACTAGTTTATCATTACATATTTTGTGTAACAGGTGCAAACTCAAAACAATTGATATTTCCGGTTCCATTCAGTTTCAATGAGATAGGCCTAATCCCACAGAAGACAAATTTGTTAATCAGTGAGAAAAGGGTTAGAACAAAGGAGCATAGCAAAGACGTCTGCATTTCTAATTGATTATTACAGCCAGGATGAGACAAGCGAAAGCATTATGTGTCTTAAAAGGTTAGACCCTGTCTGAAAGGACTTGGATGCCTCCCACAAAATCCTCATCTACTCTAATTGCCATAGTCTCATGGCGGTTAGAAATTGGTGTAAACATAAACTTGTCTGCGTCTTTGCATGTGTCATACCCTTTCTCATATAGTAACAGAGCCAATAAGTAACCTTCTCTCAGACACACAGGCGCTTTTGTTCACCAGAAATAACTCAAGTAGTAAAGTTCATCATGTTGCTCCGGCTTCGTTGAGGCATAATAATTCATTTCGAAACACTTGGTGGAACAACTGATGTATGTGAAGTTGATGCTATTGAATCATTACTATATCAAACTTTAGTTGTTCAGCTCTTTGTAACATACGTCCCAGTAACTGCTTATAGAATTTTTGATGGGTGAGTCCCATCCAGGATTCGAACCCCTTCAGGTTCTCTGAGGTACCTCTATTGAGGCCACATTCGCACTGATGACGTCCATATTTAGCCAATGCTGTACCCCTTGCGTTAGCTATTTCTGGATGCAGTGCAGTGGGGAATTGATTCCCCATTGAGAGAAAACATTTAAGATTACAAGATGTGTGCCATATAACATAATACCTGTACATTATCCCACACAATGAACATTCATGCAATATTGTGTTTCACTCCTTATCTTGCGTCTTGGTGAAAAAGAATCGATGACCAAAATTCGTCCTCCAGAAAAAAACATTCTCAGTATTTTCATATTCTTCTGTTTGCTTTGAAGGACTGTTAAAAAAAATGGAAATAACATAACGTCTAACCTTTGAAGAATGCAGTATATTACACATTTATACCAATATCTACTCTCCACATTTTAAACTTTCTTTCATCTCTAAGCATTCCCAGTCCACAAGAAAAATCAAGGTATTCGGTTTCACTTAAAAGGTCAAGCTATCAAAGTAAGCAGAGCTTATTTATCTTACGAAGACATGTTTGCTCATCAGGATCATAAAAAGGTTACCCCGAGAACGTCTGAATCGCTAATTGATTGTTACAGCCAAACTGGGACAAACGTAAGTATGATATGTCTTCGGAAATGTCACGTTGTCTGGAAGGAGTCAGATGCGTTTCACAAAACGTTATCATTTATCTTATGGCTAATGGTTGTTGTCTCCATTTAGTTAGGTGTCAGTCTAGACGCGATACATAAACTAGTCTGCATCTTTGGAGATGCCATGCCCTACCCTTAGCGCTCTTGTCAATTTGTGACTTTCTTTTAGACCAAGAGACGCTTTTGTACATTAGAAGTAAGTAGAAGGCAAACTATTAGGTGGCAACATTGACCTTTTGACTATAAATCATGATATTGCGTTGCTACTATTTGCAGTGTGGGACAGACTATAGACAAAACCAATCCAGTGTCGTTGTGGGCTGCATATAGCATACATGACCCGAACCACGAAACCGTTGAAGATTATGAGTTAACTTCAACTTTCAGCTTGTGGACATTTATTAATACCCGCCAGTAAGCTATTCTATAGACGATACATGATGGGCTCGTAGATGACTGATAACTAAACAGAAAACCTAAACACTATTACAACCTCTGGACCTGACGTTAATATCATCCTGCAGGCACACGTTATCTCCAGATGACATCACTGTGAAAGTCATATCAATAATCTGCCATCTTTTAGCCATGGTGAACCTGCTGCGTGTTATATTAACGTGACATACTTTGTCTATCCAGTACTGAAACACACTTGACACCATGATAGCCTGGTGTCCCCAGGATTGTTTAAATTGAGATTCAAATGCGGTTTCCATTCATTATATGATTCATCATCTGTCCCTGCATATTATCATTGCATTTTAACCCTATCAGATTAGTTGCTGTCAATCTAGTTTAGTGTTGCGTTACGCTTTACCATCAGTAATTGTTTGTCCTGGGAGAAATTTCTGACCTGGACAGTTGTTGGTGCTGCAGCGATGGTGCCTCGACAATTAAAGACCATCCTTTTGTACATACAAAGTTGTTTAGGTGACAAGTAGCTATTTATCTATTACACTATTTATACTGGCGTCCTCGCAACTTTCATCTGCTTTAGCCTGTTTGTTTATAATTACACAGTCTTAATAAGTTCTTAAACGATCATTTGGTTTATCATTGTCAGTGTGCCTAATATTTCGAATTTACGTGCATATACTCATATCCCATTATGTTATCTTTTAACAATTACAAGTCAGCTCCTCTCGTTTTGAGGCGTTTCCCAAGCGCAAGCGGCGTAGTTAAGCACCTTGCTTCTTTGGCGAAGTAGACATGGACATACTCTTTAAGCAATATACCTACGTGTACGAAACTAGCCATGAGGGTTAACAGACATAACTCAATGACGGGGTCGTTGTCAGATAGTTTAGTGATCTGCCAACTTTGACGTCGTTAAAGTATTGTTTAAGCTATACGTCTGTGTCTGTAGAATACAATGACAGACTTCTTTGCTTTAATAGTTACTGCATTGTTTAACCTACACGTCTGTGCCTGCAGACTACCATAACGGATGATTGTGTTCCTTTTTGCAAAAGCGACATTTCTTTAAATATGTCAAATGTATCAAAACGCCACCAGGTGTGAATACTATAACTAATAGACAAAATATTAATATCGTAGAAAGTTGACGGATGTAATTGATAAGTGTCTTGCCTATAGAAAACTATAACCTTTCATGACGAAGACATTATCAAATACATCTGACAGCTGACGATATATCCTCTTTCACTTTCTTTGGCTGAGGTTATCAACAGCAAAACTCCCTTTTGATGACATCAACGATTGAGGGGCGAGTTGTAATTAAGGTATTAGGGAACTTGCCAAAGATATCCGTACCACGTCAAGTCAGTTTCAAGCAAGGACAAAGACTTGGCAAGTTGTATTGCATTGTTAATTACTCATTATGTCTCCTGAAAAAAAGGCATCCTTGAATTTTTGACAGACTGGATGTAATTGACTTATAAAGACAGATATGTTCCTTAAAAGATAGTTTATCTACCACAAGAAAACAATGAAATAAACAAATAATTTTGGGATGTGAAAGTTAGGGTTCGGTTTTCTGATCTAATGTCAACGAATATTGATATCCAGTAGATCTTGGACGTCTGACTTTCGAAAAACACCAGATATGTTTTGAATTTGCACAGATGCAGCTCCAAACCATTAAGCTACTACCTTGAAACGGTTGAAGGTGTATCGCTGCAACATATAGGACTGTCTTTTGGCCGTCGAGTCTGCCTGTGACGAACTATGAGCCAAGTAACTGTCAGTTTAATTTAGTTCCAGGACTCCATGCAATGTCGTCTCGCCAGGCGATACTCCTTTCGGCACACCTGTTCCCTCTGTTGTCGCGTTTGCCTGATATTAGTCACAGTATAAGGACTTGGGTTTGACGGAACAGAACATCTTTCGTTTTATACTGACACCTTCATTTGTCCATTGGCAATATTTTTATTTTAAACATTTCACTTAAAATATTCCCACTCCCTCTCCCATTTCAACTACCACCCTGAACCAGGAACAGTTGACATTTTGAAACTCGTCGTGTACGTTAAACACAACATCAGTTATATGGAAGGTGTCAGACCACATTAATCTCAGTGCCACCAACTCCGTGATAGCGGTCCGCCTAGTGTCATGATGCATACTTGACTCATGGGCTTGTTGCACAAAGAGAATGTTCACGGTCAAGGAGATCCCAAACTTTTCTACATGTGTTGCCCGTCCAAGGCTAAAAGTTCACGTGAATCGCTATATGAAAATTCTTAAGATCTTGCAGAAACGGTGTTCTTTTGCTCTATCGGCAAAATGACAGGGCAAAGAATTTGGTCAATGTAACGCTATCGAAGGATATGTCATTTAAAAACATTGGATCTCTTATGAACTGACCACGGATGACGCTTCAAACTATGAAGCTACCACCTTCAAACAGTTCGACCCCTGCCATGTAACCCTGTCTCTTGTCCGCTAAGTCTGCTTGTAAGGGCCATGAGCCGGGTGACTGTCGGTAATGGCGAGACTCCTCTTGCCTTGCACTGCTCCTTATACTGGTCTGGATGTGAGGGAACAGAATACATTAAACTGACACCAACTCCGTCATAGTGGTCCGTTAAGTGACATTTATGCATAATTTTCGTCCCTGTGGACATGTTGCATAAAGAGAATGTCCATGAAAAATTAGCCATAGACGTCTCTAACTGTGGTGCAGAACAATACATTTCCAACAGATTTGTATTTGTTGTGTGAAAGAAGTCACAGTGAATCGTTTGTGTATGAACACCACATTTATAACGGATAAACGTCTACAAAATTAAAGGTTAGACCTACGTTACACAATAATTGCTGATGAACACGTGGTGTCAATACAGACACCGATTAATGAAAACATGCTAATTGTACAGTCGCTTTAGCAGATATATAATGCAATCACTTCTGAAAATTCAATTGAAAAAAAATAGTAGTTCACTGCATGCACACAACGTGTTGCAAAATGTTGCTAATTGTGCTTGCTTAAAAAAACTAATTTAAAGGTATGATTTATTTTAAGGGAAATTTGAACCATGAAAACACATTTCTAAAGACAGATCTATTTGGAAATTACAACCAACTACGATGCCCTAAAAAGCCCTTGATTTTTCTTGGCTTTCGTCTTGGTTAAACACTGCATTGTCAAAATGGAGAATGTTTTTAGTCCTTAAAGATTTTGTTCTGTCAGCATTAAACTTGAAACCGTAACCACATAAACTGAAGCAATATTTTTCACTACTTTCTATTAGGTTATATGTTGCTTTTGAGCATGTGAGTGAGTCCTGCTTAACAATGTACAATAATCTGTATCGAAACGTCGCACTCATGAAATATAAGAAAATGTTATCGATAAAGTTTGTTCAGTAGTGTGTGAGTTGGTAAAGTATTCCTAGAATATCATTCCAGGGAAGGGAATCGATTTAGGTCTAAGACGTTAACCATTTCGGTGAAATACTTTGGCACGGGTAGGAGGCTGAAAAACCAAGAAACATAATCAGGTTGAACCGGCATTCGAAGCCGAATCAAACGTTTTTGGCAAACTAAAGGAATGCAACTGCGGCAGCTCAACTTGACAACTTGGCCACCCGTTACCCGGCTTTGTTGAGAAATGATATTTAATTTCAAAACACATGGGGGAACTGCTGAGGTATGAATAAAGAATGCCATGTTAGTGCATGCTATTGAATCCTTACAAAGTCCAACTTTAGTTGTTCAGCTCTTTGTAACATATGTCTTATTTGAGATTACTTTTTCCCAGTAACTGAACAGATTATAGTACTTTTGTGGGTGACTCCCAACCAGGATTCGAACCAACTCTTTCAGGATCTTTGATTTACCTTTGTGGAAACCACGTTCACACTGCTGGCGTCCATATTTAGCCAATGCTGTACCCCTTGGTGTTGGCTATATCTGGAAGCAGTGCAGTTAGAAGGACACTAGGAAATGATTCCCCACTGAGAGAAAAACGATTACAAGATGTCTGCCATGTAACGTTACACCTGTACCAACGGGGAACATTCATGCAATATTGTTTCTCACTCCTCATGACAAAAATGCGTTCCCCAGAAAAACTAGTGACCATGTTCAGTATTTTCATATTCGTCTGTTTGCTTTGAAGGACTGTTAAAAATGGAAATGGCCTATGCTATCTCACAGCATGAACAAGCCTGCGAAATCATCTGCGTTTGAATCAACTAGTATATTACACATATAAAACAATATATATTCTGCACATTTTCTATTTCACAAGAAGATTCAATGTATTGGCTTTCACTTGAAAGGTCAAGCTATCAAAGCAAATAGAGCTTGTTTTATCTCACTGAGACATGTTTGGTAATCAGGATCATAAATACGTTACCCAGAGGAACATAGCAAGAACGTCTGAATCGCTAATTGATTGTTACAGCCAAACTGGGACAAACGTAAGTATTATATGTCTTGGGAAATGTCACTTTGTCTGGAAGGAGTCAGATGCATTTCACAAAACGTTATCATTTATCTTATGGCTAATGGTTGTTGTCTCCTATTGGTTAGATGTCAGTCTAGACGCGATACATAAACTTGCCTGCATCTTTGGAGATGCCATGCCCTACCTCACACAGCGCTCTTGTCAATTTGTGACTTCCTTTTAGACCAAGAGACGCTTTTGTACTTTAGAATTAAGTAGAAGGCAAACTATTAAGTGGCAACACTGGCCTTTTGGCCATACATCATCACATTGTGTTGCTACTATTTGCAGTGTGGGGCAGACTATAGACAAATACCAATCCCGTGTCTCTGTGTGCTGGATATAGCATACATGACCCGAACCACGAAACCGTGGAAGACTATGAGTTAACTTCAACTTTCAGCTTGTGGACATTTATTAAAAAACCGCCAGTAAACTAACCTATTGATGATGGAAGATGTGCTCGTAGATGATTAATGACTGAAGAGAAAACCTAAACACTATTACAACGTCTGGACCTGACGTTAATATCATCCTGCAGGCATACGTAAAGCGAGTCTCCGTATGAACATAGACGTATTGCTGTCGCCTGACTTGGCAGTTCTGGAGGACAGAGTCAATTCACAGACGGTGTCGAGGTGATAATTGACCACATTTTGAGGCTCATCTGCAACATCATGGTCATACTAGACAGTCACACCAATGCAGGCATTCACTGGCACCAAGATGCACGTCTTTTGCTAATGTAAGCGTACGTTGTTCCAAGAGAGTAATAACTAGGTACACACAGACAGGTTCGTTAGCCTAAATCCCAAGGCTGACTCAACATTCGCCATAACAGCTACGAGGGACCTTCTGTGTTTGTTTAAGGGAATGTGGACAGTGAGTAAATAAGATATCGATGTTGATATCAAGGTCACAGCATAGACTACTCCAAGGCTTCGTGTATATATCAATGGATTATTGAACATAACTACAACAAGTGGAACTGAAATCCATTGAAAACAAAACCCCACTGAGCAACGATTTGTTCCTGATCCAGCTTCTGCTCGACCATCAAAATATCAAAAGTCAGGCTCTGGGACGACTGATTTCTATGGTATTTGCTTCTTACGCTTAGGACGAAGAATAGATAACATATTTTGTGCCGGTTTCACTCGGTCGCAATTATATCACCTTGTTAACAATCGTTCAGTTATGACCATTGCAGAAAACTTAGCAAAGCAAACAAATTAGTTTTATAACGCACGGCTGTCTCCAGTGTTAGATCCAGTGTTTAAATGTCCACCAAGTACGATGTCGATAGAAAACACTGTAAAACGAAATATCGAGCAAGTACATTTCTGTGATCCAAGCCACCAACTCTGCACAGATTCAACGTTAAAGGTTAATGCAATTGAGAGATTCCGTGGTATATGTGGGTTTTAGATCTATAATTCTGAAGGAAACACAAAATGCCAAAATTGAGTGATGCCGCCATGTACTAACAAGAAATTCGACCATTACTGCCCTTCATGGAAGTGTTATTATCAGTGTCAGTGGATGAGGGAGTTTTGTATTTGAAAACGTTCCAGTACAATAATGTTTTGGGACATAGTAATTGTTTTGAAAAATATAAAAATACAAACGTTTCATGTTTGAACGCATAAAGTTCCTCTTTAGTCGTATGTGGCAAATGTTAATGTTTCTACTGCTCATAATCTCCTGCAGTTATCATGTACTTTGTACAACGATTGCAGCGGTGACCTCCACTGAGAGTTGATGCTACTGTTAGACAACATTTACGTTTCGTTTCTTTTGTGATCATGGTAATTCGATTTGACGTTTGACGCGTGGATATCAGAATGAAATACAAGTTGGGATATTCTGTAGCAATGACGTGTAAATACAAGCTTCATGTGAAAATACCTCAATGACTTGTCAAGTAATAATAGGCTATGTAAAGAATAACATAATTAACAAAATTGTATGGTAAATACATCGATAATATGTAACCAATATTGATTTGATTAATCATTTGAAGAAGTTTAACTGTATCACCGCTAAGGAACACAATAAGTCCACTTGGCTTTGAATTAAGGCTTAGCAGAGTTAGGACAATTATGACACAAGAGCATCACCAGGTGATCGACATAAGACCTTTCTTACACTGTGACGAGGTGCGTCATACTAGCGAATCTAGCATATTTGATGCACCATCCAAACACGTTTCCTCTGAATACCATAAATGGTTTCTTTCCGAGGTTCATTCGTTCACTCTGAGTCGTAAGAGGCGACTAACGGGATCAGGTGGTCAGCCTCGCTGGCTTGGTTGACACAGGTCATCGGTTCCCAGTGCGCAGATCGATGCTCATGCTGTTGATGACTGGATTGTCAGGTCCAGACTCGATTATTTACAGACAGCCGCCATATAGCTGGAATATTGTTGAGTGCGGCGTAAACTTAACTCACTCACTCACTCATTCACTCTGGAATCCTAAATACGACCTCCACCGTAATACTGCTAGAATATAGTCAAAAGCTGCACAAAACCAAACTCACACACTCACTAAATACGACCTATCTCAAATCTGAAAAGCAAACGTCAACGTTAAAATTCACAGGCAGAACAAAACCATATACGACATGTTCCCACATACAGGTCACCCAGTTGGGCGATTCGAAGTTTGAAGCTAAATGCTTAACCTCTGCGTACCAAAAGAACCCAGGTTTTATATTCGTCAAGCGTAACACGACTCAGTCCCAAAGACTCTCCAAACAAACACAAAACACAGACCCTAAATACCGTCCAAACAAACCCCAAATACCCTCAATAGACCCGCGTAACAGAAGGGGTGGCAGTCTCTTTTGTCCATTAAACAACAGTCACCAATTCATCAGTTGATGAAGATCCTAATTATACATAGGTAATATTCAGGTCTTCACACATTCATATTAAATATTGACTAATGCAGACTTATGAGTCCAACAGTAAGGAGATCTCTTTTTAACATTCCATGCAGATGTAGGCCTTGAAACTGAAGAAAGAAGAGATCAGCAATAACTTACTTTATCTAACTCAAGTTGTCACCGTCGAATTCATATTTATTTTGTGTTATGTGATTGCCACATAGTGTCAGTAAAATGAATTAGCTTCTTAATTTTAATACCCAACTTATCTTTTATCCAATTGCAGTGTTTAGACATTTTACGCTCATTCAAACCAAATGCTGAAAATATGGTAATTCTGTTATATAATCATCAGCATTCACGTTGATGTAATTATAGCTACAGAAATGTGGTTTCCTGCCTTCTCGAGCCAGCAACTCCCAGTGTTAAGCGCAACCACTTCTTTGTTTAGTTGAAATGGGTCGTATTATAACAATGACCTTTGATTTCAGAAACACCATTCAGAGGTCATTGCCAGCATTATTGGGTATATTCTGGCATCAGAAATGAAAAGCAATCATTCACTGGAACTGAAAACTTTCAGACGCGTGCTGTTTGACGTTTAAAATTGCATGTAAAAACGTGCAATTAGCCCCATTTCGGAAACATATTCAATTTGGGTACGGGATAAGGAATCTTCTGATTTATTTTCACGTAAACAAGTCTTTGAGATTGTAAATTTCACCCAGGGACCTGACACCCAATAAAGCCTAACCTTTCCATGGCAGCATCTTTACCAGGGAGCCTGGTTGTACATCCGTGACGAGAGCCATCGATCGCCTCACAAAGTCTAGCTCGCACTTCCCAAACTCATTGTCCGCGGGGGCCACTGTAGAGACGCCAATGCGCTTGTATCTGGACAATAGTGCACCCAAGTAAGTTGGTCTGTTCGGGGCTGTTCTGTGTAATGAGACCACCACGCATGATCAAGGACAACTTTGCTCCAGGAAACTCTAGACGTCATTAGTCAGTGTCACGGCTATATGATTTATCCAACAAGCCAGAGATCGGTGTGGATCGTTGGCAGTTTATGATTTCTCTTCTTCTTGGGGCTTTTAGTATAAGCAGTAGTTGTGTAGTGACAAAAAAGATGTCTTTGTGGATGATGAGATGTGGACTTAACAAGACAGATGAGCTGCGAAGAATGTGTGATTGATTAGGTGTTGTTGTACAACTTGGAGAAGTAAAAGAGGCAGGCAAAATGTGATCTTTACTTTGCCCAAGGATACCTAAACAGATATGACTACATCCGTCGTTGTCGTCCTGAGTTTGCTGCTCTTCAACATAGGAGAGTACCAAACCCTGGACGAAAAGAGGTAATATAACACGTGTCTGATTTTATATGTCTTAATTTTCAGGTACAATATAATATTGCTGCGAAACATGATTTAATCGTGCATTCGTGTACAATTATTATTGATATAGCCATTGTATGTGTTCAAGATTTGCTTTCATTTTCAGCTGCATGTGTTTCTACTCAAACAAAATGTTATTTACTTCTGATGGAAGGAATACTATGTGCCATACGAACTGATTTAAAACAGTCACAGCGTTGTAGCTTCCTATATTACATACTTAAGTTGTAGTCGGAATCGTACAATTAACTCTGCATTTATTAGAGATTTCTTATGATTATGGAGACGCTTTGTGGCTGTTTTGATTTTATTGGTATGATCATGGAGTTAAACACACTAAATTATATCTAGATACTATCCCAATACATTCTGTAATTGTATGTCACGGCTGCATTTACTTTACTTTGACGACGGTAAAAAACCGTGTTTTTATTACTCTTGCTGAGGTTCCTACACGCATGTTGCTGTTCCTCAGAGAAGTCTATATCTGCTTAGAAACTCCTTTTCGGTGTTCTAGTAAAAGCATGTTTTTAATCAAAATATAGCGCTAAATAGATATTTGAAAGAAAAATGAGTATACATATAATGTGTTTCAAAAGGAGATTTAACCTTCAGGATGTCTCTAAAGGATTAACAGAATGGTGTTCGCCTGTAACCTGATTTGCACCTCGGGACTGCCTGCAGTCGTCTTTGTACATTTGTATGTTAAGTACATGTGTAAAGATATCGGTCTGTTCAAACGTGAATAGATGAGGTTGTTATCAATGTGACATAATTTGTTAGAAGTCTGCTGTAGAGTCTGCAATTGTTCATGTTCTTTCAGATACGCTGACCAAATATTCAGTGCATGTGAAGGTATAGCAGTGTCTGAAATCTATTTTTTTCTTTTCCGCATAATATATTATTACAGACACAACGCCACAATCAATGTTTCATTACATATTTGAATGTGTTTCGCCAGAGATAAAAGTTTCTCATTTCAACTCCCCGAACAATTGCTGTACCCACTGATAAAAATAGTGTATTCAACCGTTTTATCATTTGTAACTGTGTTTTAGGATAGGCTCTATAATGTCCAACTTTATCTTCATATAACGCGTTCCTTTCATGTATCACGGTAGTCCATGCTTAATATGCTGTCAATTTTGATAAGCGTCACTTTTCTCGACGTGAGTAGTAAACACATCCTTTATGGGTGTTCTTCAATCAAGAAATATGCCCGCAGCTTGGCAGTTACTGACTCGACCTAGCAACACGAACAATTGATGCCCGGTCACAGGGCGAACAAAATGACCCGTCCTTTAACACAGTTTTATAGCCTGATTAATGCTGTCTCGAAGAATGCCGCTGATTTGAGTAACCGTAGAGGTAAAACATTGTACCCAAAAAGCACCGGCAAGCACTGCAGCAGATCCGCAAAATCATGATTCACAAAGTGTGTGCTTGACTGAATGATTTAATGGTAAAGTTATTATTTCTAAATCTGCACTTTCGCAATAACTACCACGTATTTGTTCGTACACGTAGCCCTTGGAGAGTTTGAATCGATCAATAAGATCATTTTAAAATCATTACAATTATGAGGAGGCTGCACACACTAACATGTTTTCATGACGTTATCTGTACTGGTCGCGTTCGACGTTTGGGATTGCCTGTATTGATTTGGTGAACACTAATATGAACAAGTTTCCAGATGTATGTGATTACTTTTCCTGTCTATTTTCAATCAGCACCACGAGTACTAGACAAAGAGGCGTACTGCTATACAGTCACTCATCGATTGCATTCACTTCCATAAGTAGTACTAAATATAGCCACGCTACTACTACTACTACTACTACTACTACTACTACCACCACCACTACTATGTGTTATTGACGCCACGTTCGACAATATTCCACAACAGCAATGTTCAACCAGAGATCATTATTATACTTTGCACTGTCTTCAACCACCATTCCCGAAACATTCAAAATAAACTTAAATTTACCATATTTTTAAATGTAGCATTTTTGTCATTTTAAGTTTGGCTAAATGTAGCCAAAATCACCAGCTGCTGAAGGGTTGATATACATCCACCTTGGGTCCATGCAGGTAGCCAAAGTACTGTAAATCCCCATAGTCCCTAGTATGGTGATCAGCCTTCAGTTGCTGGTGATCTATAGCCCGTTTTTATATTTTATTGTGGTCTATAGTGATATCTTTTTTATGACAGCGTACTAGTTTTAAATTAAGAGCTGTGATAGTCTAGTAGTTTCACTCTCCTTCGATGACAGATTTTTATGTTCTAAATTTATTGATTTTAATGTTGATATAAATTGTTCTCGTCACGATATGGCTGAAATATTGCCGATGTGACGTTAAATATTAACTCACCCACTCACTCACTCACTTCAACAATCATGGTATAATGGGCAGCAATAACACCTTTCACGAACCTTGACATTAACCCACAATTAATGGTATAGCAAGATACGCTCATTTGTTTCTTGTTTGATCGGCATTCCTGAAGTTGGTGAGTCAAAGACGAAGTACACGACTTTATGTAGTAACAACTTATTTATTGCACAGAGTGATGTTTTGATCCTTACGCTTGAAGCTTTTAAAGGAATCAATACCAAAACGTCGCTCAATGCAGTAGAAAAGTTGTCATCCTTAAAGTCGTATCAATACTTTGTTACCCATCAGTTTCGATTGTGTGGACACACGGTGTCATAAAAGTCAGTCTTTCCTTTATGTTTATTCTTACATTTGTATGGATACATTCTTCCAATATGGACACCACAATGCAGTAAAAGAGTTGTTATCCTTAGAGTCGTATCAATACTTCGATATCCATCTGTTTCGATTGTGTAGACACCCGGTGTCATAATAGTCAGTCTTTCCTTTATGTTTATTCTTACATTTGTATGTATGATACATTCTTCCAATATGGACACCACAATGCAGTAAAAGAGTTGTTATCCTTAGAGTCGTATCAATACTTCGATACCCATCTGTTTCGATTGTGTAGACACCCGGTGTCATAATAGTCAGTCTTTCCTTTATGTTTATTCTTACATTTGTATGGATACATTCTTCCAATATGGACACCACAATGCAGTAAAAGAGTTGTTATCCTTAGAGTCGTATCAATACTTCGATACCCATCTGTTTCGATTGCGTGGATACTCGGTGTCATAATAGTCTTTTATGTTTATTCTTACATTTGTTATGGATACATTCTTCCAATATGAATACCACAAAGACTCTGAAATATGAGTGAACCATCACTAGCTTCCACGACTACTAGTTTGAATCACTAAGGAATTCAGCTGAATTCAATTTTTATAACTGAATAAAGCAATAGTAATAACTTTACAGTATGATTACTGAATCATTAATATAAAAAAATTCTGGCGGTAAATTTACGCGATCAGCGACATCGATCAACGCAAAAGGACATACTAAGTCCCGTCCACTCTGGTATCAGCCAATGGACATGAACTAGTTTTACTTCAGTTTATGCTAAAATAAACGCAAAACAGCTTGGTTAGCCAGTCAAGTATGATCACTTGCAATTTAGGAGTACTCACAATGATCTGATTACAGATAGATATAAAACGAGGAATGTGGCTTTTGGATACCTTTTTAAACAGATTCCAAACGACCAAATACTCATGAAAATGATCACTGAAATTTAGCGATGACATCGGATGTTCAGTGTGTAATGTGAACCATATCACACAGAGCTTTCCGAGCCAATTAACTATGTCAGTCTAGGAATGTAATATTGGTTTGAAACCGATAATTTATCAAGTATTTAATTGGTCATTCATATTCCTTCTTCGTCGTGCAATGACATTTACCTCTTACATTTAATTCAAATCATCGCTACTAAATCATGTTATTCTATTGTTTCGACTTATACTTGTTTTGCTATACATTTTGTTCAAAATGCGTATAACGAACTACAAAAAAAACGAAATAAAATTAGTGGCCGGTTTGAATTCGTATGAATCATGATATACTGTTTGTTTATTGCAACAAATATGTACCACTACCACGAACAAATGTCTTTGTACTTCAACCACCGCTTGTTATAGATACACTTTTCACATATTTCACATAAACCTCAACCGTATCGTGTTGTCCCAGGAGACCCCGTCGACCTCATTCATCTGAAGTCCCTCTACCAGAGCAAACGAAAACTAGAATTATTGACCTCTTTGATTTCGTCATAACCTGATTATACTGTATGTTTATTGCGACAAATATGTACCACTACCACGAACAGCAAACGCCTTTTATCCTACAACCACCGCTTGTTATAGATACAATTTTCAGTTATTTTTAAACCTCAACCGTATCATGTTCTCCCAGGAGACCCGTAGTCCTCGTTAAACTGAAGAACGTCTACCAGAGCAAACGGAAACAGTCTCCATCAACAGGAAACTTGCAGTTTGTTCTCAGTGCATAAACGACCATGTATGTACCGAAACACCACTCCCGTGATGTAATAAGCGAGGTAATGATAACACTGAGCTAATTTCGGTTGTGCACATACGTCATTTATAACAATGATATAAAAGTGGGAATATCAGGGGAGTTTGTTTGGTGTTGAGAAGAGAAAACAGCAGTTCTATTTGATCTTGCTCGATCTAATTGGTCCTCATAAAGACACTGTACCAATGAGAATTTGATAATGTAGATTTATGACTTTGATTATTTCTCTGACGGCTTCTGTTGGGCTTGTTAGATAGGGGTGTATGATTCAGCTAATTAACTTGTAGCAAAGGACCTATTCCTGTAGCCCGTCAGTTATGATAAACGAGACTGCACAAGCAGATTTTAGACAAACGTGAATGTTTAATGCAAAATGACAGTATCGGGGCTGTTATGCGTGGATTCTGATTAAGAACATCAAATATAATGTTTCTCTTTAGAAATTACAGTATCAAAATATGCAGACATACATTGTGAGATGGAAACTGAATTTGGTGATATTCAAAGATCATAAGATGCTGATGAAGTAAATGTAACTTTCATTCGATGGTGAACAAAGCTGTTGAATGAGTTTGGCTTTAAGTCAATATTTCTGCCATTTCACGAGAGTGTGCATTAGCATTGGGCTAACATATTGTGATAATAATAATAAGTCATCTTCTATAGCGCACAGTTTCCAAACATCAAGTGATTGCTCGCGGCGCTTAATCAGAATCTGATTCTTATTACCCCGGATAACCAAAGCTGCCTGTTAGGCGCTAGAAGGTTATAGTCACATGACTTTATCCCACCGGGTACCCATTTTCTGCTGGGTGAACAGAGGCAATTTGAACAAACTCACTTGTCTAAGGTGAGACCACATGCATCACATGTGCTTCGTTGTGGGACAGGACTGAAGTCCTAGAAACTCCCAGGAGTCAGGCTGCCTTGTACCCAAGAAGGAAAGCTAATCCTTGTCCACTGCATGACAATTGTAACCACTACCCCACCATCGGGTGTCAAGATCCAATACAGAATTATTACCATGTTTTTTTATTCCTCTCATCTTATGACCAGTGATCATATTATTCCAACCTGTTACATAGTTAATGTCCATGTCAGGTCATTTTACATATCTCTTAAGTTGTTATATCGATGTCCTTGCTTAACCTACGAGATGTAGAATCAGTCCTTAAATGGATGCGCCCAGAGTCTGGTATCCAGTTTAAATATGGCAGTAATGGCAGCCATTCTGATTAGATTAGATTGGATTACATCGGATTAGATTCCAGGGCCCCCGTTGCACATTATTTTGGAATTAATCTGTTTGAAGTGAAGTGGTCTGCCCCATGGTTTTATCTTTATTCGTTACACTTTCAAGTCAAATGAAGACTTCACGAGGAATCTTGGTCTTGTCTAATAGCTTTGATAATGCCGTTCGGGATCTATTTCCGGACATCATATTAAATAATGTGGGGAGCTGTGTTTGTAGTATAAAGCATCATCAAACTGGTCAAGGCGCATGATCGCTAATGATTGCACACATGCTTTTACGCAAACTGGTTATTCGCTTATGTGGGGTTAGGTGACGTTGTTTTAATACAGGCGTTATATGATGTGGAGATAGGAAAAGACAATTGGATGCACTACAAACAGCCTTAGTCCCACACCGCAGCTTATCTAAAAGACTGGTGAATGATATATTACATTACTGCAAATTGCAAATCGTCATTTTGTAATATTCGAGTGGTAGTTTTAAATACATGGGTCTTACATAATTCTATCAAGAAAGTCTGCATCCGCGGTGTAGTGGATAGAGCGTCTGTCCGGAGAGCGGAAGGTCCGTGGTAAGTTCGCCTTATACGGAAAGACGTAAAACGATGCTTGCTATTACCATGTATGGCGCTGGGCATAAATGGAGTACATGAAGACGTGGTTTTGTGTCAGTGTAAGATAAGCACACGCACACACACACACACACACACACACACACACACACTCTCTCTCCCTCTCTCTCGTCAAATGTATTTATCTTGCCTCAAACATAAATGTTGTTTTCTGATTTGCTGAGCGCTCTTCTATTATTTGCAATGTACCCCGCTTACAAGCGAGTAACATTTTATATGTACCCCGCTGGGAATGCCGAACTTATTCGTAGTAGTAATTATTTATCTAGAACAACATTGAATCACGTATGATGTACGGAAATTACCGATGTTTCGATGGAAGGGAGATAACTCTAAATTTGTTTTTCTTGTTGTCTGGTACTCCATACTATGATCCGATACCCGTGCTTCAAACAGTTCAAAATTACCATTGAGGTGTTCGGTAAGATAAATAAGTTGTTCACTGGTAGCTCGGGGCCCATGGGTAGATGTACATGTACCCTCGATGTTTCTTTATGTTTCTTCGGGCTCAGGAAACATAAAGAAACATCGAGGATACATCAGCCCATGTCCCCCTCGAGACCAGTGAACAAGTTATAATGTTTTCGAAAGACAAAAGGTGTCAAACCATGTTATGTTGTGAACATAGAAATTAAAATTAACTTAACGAGGTCTCTACTCAGCAATACATGCTTATAATAGAGATCGGGATAGGATAACAGGTTAAACTAATGACAAAATCACTTTCCACGACCATAAGAGACCATTTTCGGTTTCGACATTATCATCAGTATGTCTTTGTGAAACAATATCAAGTAGTAATTTCACCATGTATTCTCAGCGGCATACATCACACACACAAGTCAAGTTTTCACATAAATACGGGATTTCAAAATGTCCTCTACATATATATCATCAAATATTTCGAAAGTTTAGCGCGGTTTGCAGACAATCCACTTTAATAAGGTATGAGACATTTGCAGAGTTTTCACAAACACTGTGTTGAGTCATCATCAGAACTGCAGAAAGATTTCGTTGTTATTAACACGATTACGGGTTATTTGTACATAAGCTTTACCTTTTTCTAATGAATGATAGTAATATAATCTCGATGTATGACGTAATGACCAGTGCCCGTATTTTCGAAACCGTCGTAGCCCTTAGAATTCTTAACGTAGCCAATGTGTTAAGAATGGGCTACGAACGTTTCGAAAATAAGGGCCCTGTGTTATTATTTTGTTGAGAGAAATGTATAAACTGAATTACACATTCCTTGAACTATAAATGAGCAGTGTAACTCGTGTTCCTGGTAGTGGATGCATGTATAGACATGAGTATATAAATATAAAGCAGGAAGGACCATTAGGACAAACTGATAGTATTTCATTTTGATATACCTTGGAGGATGTGGCAAGAACTCTGTGACAGTAAGCACAGTCTCCATCTTTGTCAAACTCTGTATTGCTGACCAGTATAGACTATAATAGGATCACAATGTCCTCCAACACTGCGTAAAATTTTATCACAATACAACTGACCTGAAACATTTTAAATATTTTTTTTGTATTTGGGACAATGAAGACCCCTATGAATTATTGACTAGTACTATAGCTTTCAATATACACATCGGATAAAAAATACGTATCATGGCTTGGCATAGATACCTAATGACGTAGTAGAAACGATATGCCACAGCTGGTTCTTTACACATATTACAGGCATGGCAGGTCGAAGCGGTTGTACTTCATCAGGGTGCCCTTATCACGAAAAGGACATTGAGATAGCTGAGATCATTCGACGCGATATGATGAATTTACCAAGGCTGCCGCAAAGGTTCTGTTAAATATGTCCCAACTATTTCTTCTCCGTTGGTGGGGTAGCACGGTGATTAAAGTGACCGTTCGTCACGACTTATGGCCCATGTTCACTTCCACTACTATGTGTAATGTTCAGTTCTCTTGTGCTCAGTCATGAGATTGTTTGCCTGTTGGCAAAAGCGGCGTAAAAGGTAATTCTATTCAATTTTAGCTATTCAATGAGATGCTGAACACGTCCCGATCTGCAACGTGGACATAACAAATATTACAAAATGGTACTCGGAGTATGCGTACTAAGATTATCACAAAAACCTTGTTCGTGAGTAAGTTGACTCTGAGGGTGTGGGTTCGAATCCCGGATGGGACTCAATCCAACAAAAGTAATAGAATCTGAACTTGACAGAGAAAGTGGAATCCCAAATGTAACATATGTTACGTAAGTTGTTTGAAAATCGCCTTGAGCAGTGTTTCAGTTATTTGAACAGAAGAAAGCCAGAGAAAGCGTCAGGCAGGCTTGCATAGTGATGCTTTAGTTAGATTTCAATTGACGATCTTTTCGTTTCTATTAATGTTTATTCTTCATAAATTTTTATTAAAATAATGAGTATTTCTAGTTGTTATTCAGGACATTGACGTATGACGTATTTACAGAATTTAAAAACTTGACTCTTGATAAATAGTACATATTCACATTTTAACCAAGGAACTGTATTCTGTATACATCTGCAAAGGACCTCGATTACGATTATTTTCGATATGTATATTTCAACCTATTTACATGATACATTAACGTCGATCATAGGATCAGCTTATTCAAATAATATGCGACAAAAGGGGTCAGGCGACCCTCAAGCTTTTAACGCCTGCATATTGAAATTCGCCTGCATATTGAAATTCCTATTTATGTTATACAGTATTCTGAGGCTTTGTTTTTTTCTTGTGTATGTTGGATAATATCCTGATCTGCCTTTGATCCAACTTAAAATGATTAAAAACGTCTTCATCAGCATCGGTGATATACGGAAATCATTTTTGTGCCAGTATGGCAATCCTGATGACTTGACCGACCGTACACGTGGGAGATGGGCCCTGAAGATCAGGAAGATGAAGAAGTGGTACAGAGTGTGTTGGTATTTGGTTTGGTTAATCAACTGATAGGATCACGGGTGCCGATCATGTCTAGTTCTGGACGTGCTCTTTGAAACCTGCAGCTTCCCCAGAAACATCCTACCTTCATAAAGTAACCAAACAGTGTAGACCTACAGCTTAGATCGATATCAGTAGGATTCGGGGCGAAGAGGGGTTGAAGCTTGCCACTTTGTTATCCGTTTATCAAGTTGGCCAACGATACACTCGGACAATTGATTGATTGACTTTTAAAATAATAGCAATGTCAAAAGCCTCGAAAACATTTCGAAAAATATTAAAAGCCCCGAAAATGTAAGTTGGCATCTCTAAATCCCAGTCTATGATAAATTTGCAGGTGGTTGTTTTGGTGTAAACTGTATCCAATCAAATGGCAATGGCTGGAAGGTTTGGGGAAGAATGCCAAATTAGGGAATCAGACAGAAAAGATGGTTAATGCCGTAAACATAATGTTTAATGCATGTTTTAGCATTTGGAGAACCTTTTTCTTCCGTCTGGCATCGAGATAACGAATACACAGTGGTGTCAGGTATCTATTGTTTTAATGCCAAAGCAAATAGAAAATGTCTTTGGAAATGATAAATCGGTATCATATGCAGCATCACACGGAGCAGTCCCTTGGGCGTGATAGAAACCATGAAATGGAAAAGGTCAGTGTATGCTATTTTATTATCCATCCAGATACACTGCTGTACATGCGTGAGATGTTCAAGGATACCTTATCACCAATCCTATTATACAAAGTTGCCTTGTTGGTAGGTTTATTGTTTGTTGTTTAACAACGCACACACCAATATTCCAGCCATGTGGCGTCGGTCTAGGTCTGTAAACAATCGAGTCTGGACAAGACAATCCCGTGATCATGAGCATCGATCTAAGCAATTGGGATACGATGACGTGTCAACCAACTCAGCGAGTCTGACCACCCGATCCCGTTAGTCGACTCTAACGACGGATCTTCATGGGTTGCCTTGTTGCTAGGATGCTGAAAATGTTTAAGTGAATACGTAAATTGATGTCTAGGCCTTAGTCATCAACATAATGAGTATAGACATAGACATTGGCGAATACATGCATATACCAGAGCCAACATCAGTAGTCTTCGAAGTGAAAGGATGACAGGAGTCAAGTCGGTCCACATCTCAAACCTATGTTGTTACTGATCCAAGTACGAACCATACATGTCAGACATTGTATCCATTCGATCCACATTTATGTCAGATACTTTAGGGAACATGACTCACTGTTGTTTATATGCTATTCACTCCACTTATTTGCAAGTACTTTATCACTTGGCAGACAGGTTATGAGAAGCTTAAGTAAGCTGTCTCAAGTGACTGAAATATCCATTCTCGATGAACAGACAAGCATTTTTACGGCATTACCAGCCACATAAACATCTCTAGACGGCCATAATGGCCAGACGAAGACATTGTTAAGAACAATTATAATGCTATATAAGTTTGGCCGATCAGTTCATATCTTAAGATAAATGCGATATTTCCATAGCCTATATTAATCTACTTCTGCAGAATGTATCACCACAACTTGCAACAGACCTCAACATGTTTCCAACACATGACCTTTCCCATTTCTGATTTGATCTGGAAAGACGTCGACTGGATCTGATTTATTGCGTTCGTGTATACGTGTATAACATATTGCCTGGGTGATCGTTGGCCAATAACGTACTATATAGATAAATTGGGTAGATGTATGTAATGGATTTGGAGATAACATTTCTGGCATTTCGGAGAGACGCTGAGGCACAGTGCAGAACTCGATGAAGTCAGATGGACAGCGATGTCGGGAAAACCAATCAGAATGATGAGGGCAGCTGGAGCCACAGAATTACCCCTTGACAAAAAATAAATAGAAAGTCTTGAGAAAGTTTTCTCGTACTACCTTTATCATCTTGTAATAAATCAACATTAAAGGCAAGTTAATGAGAACACGAAACTAATTAAGTGATTTAAAAAGACTAACTAATGTAATGTTCTTCCTAGTTATCTTTTCAAATTGAAAAGAAATCACCCTTATACACTTAGCTCGTTAACTCAAAGTCGTTCAGGACCATGTAACTAAATTTTAAATAACCCATTATCAACGATCCTCTTCACGAAAGCGTTAACTAGGTAAGCATTATTGGCAAACACCTGGTGTCGTCACCAATGGCACAGGTGTCCTGCCGTTTACGGAAAATGAATCAGTTTGTGCGGGTAATCGAGACTGGTAATACTCTAGTTTTCGTTTATAAACATTAAATTTGACTCTCTGGGACTAAACATTTTCAGAAACACAATGCATGCAGCACATGTGTAATTAATACCAATACTACCAAAGACGTGGACATAAATCTACATAACATAGTACGAATGTATTGTCAAGAGATATATATCAGTTTATAAAGGGTTAATAAGGCATTTTGACTGGAAGGAATATTTGGAATCTATCTTTTTAATATATATTTTGCTTAAACACCTGAACAAATCACTTTTTATATCTATGTCTATCTATCTATCTGTATACATACATACAGATGTATGACAAAGCATACAGACAATTAGTGCGCTGACAAATCGAATATATACAACTACATATACATGTATAGTAGTGCATGTTGTCATATTGACAGGAGACTAACATGTGTGGATGAAACACGTGTTGAAATTTGTACTATTGCACGGAAGGCCACTGGCAATCTTTACAGCCACTGTGCTAACAGCAATTTCATACGTGGGTACCAGCAGTTGTATTGTTCATACATGAATGTCGCACGTACTCGTGTTCGATGCAATTGTATTAACAGAAAACTACGCTAAACGTTCTTGCTGCAGAGATTGTACTAAACTGACGTACAAAAGAAACTTTACACCCGTAATTTCGAAAATATTTTGAAAACCGATAAGGTAAACTTGAAATCTGTGGTCAGTATGATATACCAAACACATAACATGTGAATCATTAGCCCAAATACACCAACTTCAGTGTATTTTTGCTTTTGATGGATGTTTCAAGTTTACTTTATGGGTTTTTTCAAAATATTTTCGAAATTACGGGTGTAAAGTTTCTTTGGTCAGTTTACCTGTCATCTGTGAAAGTGTGACATTGCTTATGATTAAAATACCCTCTCCCTGCTGTAAATGAGCACATTTTAAGATAGTCGACTCATCAGTATAGGTGTTGCCTCACTTGAATGAAACTGGGCAATGTCCACAGTCATGTGCCTCTTTGTACGGACAACAACGACACACCAGATGGCATATGATGTGTATTTGGGCTTTTGATTGTTACGTTGTGTATTAAGACAAATAGTGCCTTCTTAGGCGACCAATAAATGGGTAGCTGATAGGATTGAATTAAATAGAAATGCAAAATCTCTTAGTGGCCAACAGGCATCTCCAGCTCTAATTGGGCTGTAAACTCTCAAAGGAACCGAAAATGCAATTTGTATGCACATTGATCCGTTGACCGGGGGCATGTACGTCCCTTTGTGGTGTACGGCCTTGAGTTTTATATCTGGCCTATTAGTATTTATCACTATTATTGTGATCAGAACACATGACCATTCTGAAGGATTTCGCGTATGGTTCTGAAGCGGTCACTTTTAATGATTATCTTGGGAATGAAAACCTGATGGCAGCGATACCAATTTACTGTATGTGATTGGATGTATTTCTATGATACCAGAGGAATATGTTCTTATAATGTAATTGCTTATATATGCTATTCTAAGGGCTACATGTACCTCGCGCATATAGATAAATAGTTGTAAGAATTTGAGTGTTGTATATGGATAAGTTTACAATATAACGCCAGACACTCCTCCTCCCTGAAGTTTGTAGCTCTAAATAGTTTTCAGCTCCTGGACCATGTTTTCAGCCGCTGAATAGTTATACAGGGGACATACAAGTATGTACATATAGGTGAAGAGGTTTGAAAACTGAACCTCATTATCAGTTTGGAAAGAAATATCACAAAAACAAATGATATTGAAGCGCATACATGTATACATGTAATCACTGGTACTTAAAATTGATATTTACAAAATCTAGAACAGAGTCGACTTGTCTGTCAATTTATGTTGTCTTAACTACTTTTATAGTTAACTCATCAATACATTAACAACGGAAAATCTCTCGTCAGTAAACTAAAACAAAAATACATGTTGAACTTTTCCTGCCATCTCCCATCTTTAACAAAAAAAACCCAATGCTATTAGTTTCTCGAGGATTCTTGCACACCGCACTGATATAATATCGCCCTTCGGCAGGTATACTGTTGCAAGCCCTTTTAATACTCAGGAGGAGGTCTGCCTCCGCCATCGCCCACAAACTTACTGATAATGCCATTGCAGCCAGACGTGGGCCTCTGACCAAGTCAACAAGTCGTAAAGGATGCAACAAGTCAATGTTCTGTGTCGGTGTAGTATTACCGGGAGGCATGCAGGAGAAGGAATCAATATATAGTTGTATACGAGCATTTACGTTCAATACTAATGATATTTGCCTTAGCCGATCTGTGATGAATTTCCTCCTCACATGAAGACGATCAGTCATTTATTTCGGACGAGTGGGATGCTGGGTGTTGATGAGAAGATGAAGAAAGTCTCACTAGGAAAGAAATGAACTGAACAGTGATACTTTAGTTTTTCTTAAGTGAAAACATGAAATCGTGATCGTGTTTCTTTAGAATACGTTATGAATTATTGAAACATCATCTTGCTCTTTATCACCGGCTGTTTGAATGTACAGATTCACTGATTGAAACGTTGGGAAACAATATCGTTAAATGTTAAAAATGCAAACGTGGCTTGGGAAAATATTGAAAGGAGAAATTAAATTGGAGATTTGTGACTGCAATTTGATAACGTTTTCCATACTGGAAGGGAAATTAGCTGTCAGTATCGGCGATGAGAAGACGCAAGGCATGTCTCTAAAATGTGCAACAAAAAATTTTGATTCTCAGTAAATGTAGTTGTTTGTTTCTTTCGGTTCTTATCGATTGCAAAATTGGATGTAATTACGGAGATTTTATCACAGGGAAGCAAATACTTCGAGGAAATGAAATCGAATGAACTTGTAGGCTTCAAAGCGACACAATAAGTAAAGGAAGACAACTCGTATTTCTGGAGAATCTAGTGGTTTCAGAGCATTCAGGACATTACTTGGTTTCGTAAGTTACCAAATGTTACCTTTGTTGGTGAAACGCTGCCCCTCCCAACCAATCATCTAAATGAATGAAAGAACGTCAGGTCGATAGAACACATAACATCTGCCACCATATTAGACCAAAAATGAGCCATTCCAGTCCACATAATCAATTTGCCTCACCATAACATCAAATGGGACAATGTACAAATCTCATCAAACAACTTCCACGAGTCCACCAGACAGTTCAAATCCGCCGACACAGCCCTCGGTGAACAGAGACCAAATATACCTAATCCCATTGCCTACAATGCATTGATAAAACAGAGCACTCCACCAATCATCTCTAATTAACCTTATCGACACTGTATATTTTCCAGCGCATCAAGTACAATTGCCTTACTCCAGTTGTCACGGCAATGGTTCCTAATAGCTACGGCTGTTACAACATGTAGCTTTCATGCATGTTCACAAGTTTCCTTCTCTTCTTGCCCTGGAGAAAGGAAAATAGAAAAATATGAAAGGTATTCAAAGTAGCTTTACTGCAGCTGAAAATACACGAAGGGGTTTAGTTCCTATGCCAGCCATCATTTTCAACAAATAAAATGGTTTCGTAAATCCCTATGAAATGTATAAGAATCTATATCAAAGCTTTGCATGTCAGTATAATAAAGATGTCATCCATAAAATGTCTCGCTATTTATTGTTACTAAAATGAGTTAATCCCATCTATATGCTCAGCATATAACTTTTGATTCCACTGTCCGTTAAGTGTGGAGACTTGATACAGGGGCAAAGCCCAAAGAGATGTCGTTTATCAGTTTTAAGAGGGGTGTGCTGACACACTAAGGATCGTTGTCTTGGTGATTTTCAGAATTCTTTATTGAACAGTGGAAGCATTTGGAAGGGTATGGACATACACTTGGTTACATAGACGTATTAATTACGAAAACAATTAGAAATCCCTGTGTTGTCCAGTTAATCACACTGTTCCTAGTCTATCTAGGACGACATATATCTTGGTTCAGAACACCAGGGCGTCCAGAAATAATTTCTGCGAACTTCAAGAAAACGGTGAACAATTGCAATTTTGCTTTCCATATGAAACTGAAATGATACTGGTAGAATATACACTTAAATACAAAACATTTCACAAAAAAATAGGATGTGGACAAAAATAGAAAGTTGGTGCTTCTACTAGAACAAAGTATTTAGGATCCACGACATTTACACTGTGTATCAAGAAACGACATGATTTAAAGTTGGTCATAACACTTAGGTTTGCCGATAACATCGATTACACCTTTCAACGCCAAAGGTTAATATATATGACGATAGGATTACGACCTAATAGGTACAGTTTGGATGATTGGCGCAGATCCACCGGAACAAATGGTTTCTCTGGGTCGCTCATGGAGAAAGCCGCTAGCCTGAACATCCCATCTCTACCGGACAATCAATAGTTGGCAGGACATGCAGTAATTTATCAAAGCTTCGACGCCGGCGGTGAACATCATCTCAGCGTTTGTGATACTTAAAGTAAAGCACCGGAGTTACGACTGTGCGTGATGGGTATTCAATCAAAGGTGCCGTTAATTGAAGAGTTGTAGGGTTTAACGGGAGACTGTGAAAAAAGATTTGTAACGTCGGACAATTTCTTGGCTGTGCCATTTGTAAGCTTGGTGTAACGACTGTTGTATTACAATGATTACATGTTACGTGAGGAGACTTTGGACACAAACTGTTACAGCACCGTCGGTAAATGAATGAGGTCCCCAGAAGGTGACACCGGGGAATGGGTTTGGTACCCCGTACTTGATCATTTACTGTATGAAAGAGATACATGTATATTGAAACGTATTTAAGTCAATATGTCCTCCCTGGTTCAATATTTATGGAGGTGTAAACACATTTCTGAATTTTGTGAAATTGTCTGATGGAAATGATTCAGATATTGCTCGCTTTATGTGTGCAACGGTTAACTCTTTCAAGTGTTGTATGGCATACATATTCAATGTATGTAACATCACAGGAGTATCACCGGGCTTGATGTGATTGTGGTGAGTCAGTCGGATTGGATTACAGAAAACCTCGTTAATACGGCTATATTGTCCTGACCATTCGCGTTACCAAATTATGGGTGCAAAGACATTGGATTAATGCGCTTTCCAAAATAACGGGGTCGCCAGAATAACGGCGTCCTTTCTAAGGAAGCTTCACAGTGTACCATTTGACTACCATCAGAGTATTAGATGCTCTCCATTTTGGAGACATTATGGCCATTGTAGATATCAATACGCTGGTCATCTTGGTCAGTAAGCACATGTTATCAAATCGTTTTATACGAGCTGCTTCAGATCTTAACTACAGAGCAAAGGAAAGCATACACGCATGTGCTGATGGCGGCCTAAAACGGAACCAATCAAGAAATGGTTATTCGATGGTGATGTATTAGATACGGACATCAAACTTACGTTCCGGATCTTAAGTTTGTAGTGTTTCGATGACTGTTTCAGCCTCTTAACGTTTTGATAACATTTGCAATGCTGTGGTCGAATCCAGTGTTCAAATGTAGGCTTCTATTTGCCAGACTGTTTCTTTAAATATTGCATTCCTTCTACAACTTGTCCAGTTTTAACATTAGTTGATATTACCTCTCCAAGAAGCATGCAAATATCAGCCTACCCTATTCAATCACAAACAAACGTCTTTCAACCTCTAAGCTCGTTATGTTTTGCTCCTAGCAAGTGACTTTGTGCAACATGTAACGTAAACATGTAATTCAAGTCAGTTGGAAATCTTGCGATTAGAATGTCAATATTGCAAACCCACAACCAGCTGCCAAACAAAAACTGGGTTCGCCAGAGGCTGAAACAGATGTTTAATGACTTTGTCAAAGGAGGTCAAGATGACCTTGAGACAGCATGCTTTTACATAACAGCGCCGCTAATCTTATCTTCAAAGTGATTGCTAGGTGGTATTTAATGTCATCCATCTTCTGATTTGACTCTGCCTTTGCCTTCGCGGTCGTATTGTTTAGACTTTTGGGTCGACCGCAGATACTGTGTTTTGAAAGATGAAGACCAGAAGAGGATTTGGGTACATACAAGGGCTATGGGTTCTAAGCCTCCCACAGACGGATCTAATAGTGAATTCTTTTCTTGTGGACATGACATGATGCCATAGAGATATAGCCACTAAAACTAAAGTCAGCAGAAGCGACGAAACCCTTTCCGCTTTCATAAGAAATCTCTTATTTCCATTGTACAATTGTGACTATATCATGAGAATATATTTGTTTCAGCAGTATTACAGCTGTACGATGTTGTTTGTAAACAATTCGAATCTGGACTAGACAATCCAGTGATTATCACAGAGCATGTGTTTATGAATCACTTTGAAATAGTGATGATACCAGGTGTTCGCAAAACGGTGAGCGTATCCTGCCCCAGTGGCACCCGGCATAAACATTTGCAAAGTTTAGTCAGTTGTTCACCTGAATTAATTCGGGAACGTATGATCCAAGTCAAAATAGTGAACTGCATCGGACATCATTTTGTCATGGATGCATCAAATTTCGAAATGTTCTCCACTGTGTCACTGTGAAAGCCTCTGGCTCTATTGGTGAGATATATTCTCTGCGAATCGGAAAATTCATGAACCCTCGTAATTGATTCAAGAATGTAGGTTCTTTATTTTTGTCGCTTCAATATTGTGCTCACCTTTTTGTTTCTTATTGTTCATCGGTATATATATAACTTTGAGAATGTTCATATGATATATCAGAATACATTTACGAAACAGTTCCAATTCAATCGATATGGAACAGATAGCCAATTTTTCAGGTATAGACAGTTATTGACTTTCTAATAAGAAACGTTGCTGCAGTATTAACCCGATTAGAAATGGTTTCTACTCTTAAGATTAGGGTCGTCGATGCAAAAAGCGAGATGTACTTCAATCATCTGCTTAAATGGTTACAACGAGAAAGAGTTTCAGCTTAAAACATGTAGGGAAGACTTGATATATGTAACATATTCAACCAACATCAGCATTTCACATGCCTGAGAAAACTCTATATTGATATTACAGTTTATTCCATGCGTGATGGCTGGGTGAGATAAGGTCATGAGATGGCATATAATAGATTACCATAATTATACAGACTGGTGCTCTATTTATCGGATCCAAGACTCGGTTATTGACCTGTCATTGTACGAAATGTCACGTTAATCTTACTCAGAGTCTTACGATGAGCCAGTTTAACCTTGCTTGGACAGTTCTAATTAGGGTACGTCTCGGCATTTGGAAGATATGTTCATATTGGTTTCGTCCCCAAGGACGGTTCCGTTAATGGGACTGTTTTCTCGCTCCAAGAAGGTCGTAAACCATCTCAGCTTGGTGTACGTATACATGGCCTTGGAGGCTGACATTAAAACATGTTTATAGCCTAAACTCTATCAAAACAAAAAAGGGTTATTGAAATGTTTTGATAAAGCTATGGCTCGTTTGAAAGAAATGTTGTTTAACTTCTTCACAGGAACAATGTTCTCGGTCATTTTCATTTGGTGGCTGTTCTTCACAAATGTATTAAACATTGCCCCTATTTGTTCTGAAGTTCTGAAGACGTATATGCACTGATTTCCATCCATAAGTTTGATTGTATTTTCTGAACAGATAATAGAAAGTAAAAGATAAGGTTACCTTGAAGTCACTTCAAATACCCAAACGTACAAATACCATATTGCATAAGATCCATTGGTCAATAGCTACATGTGTTTCAGACGCCATTGGCAATACATTACGAAGGTGAAAATGAAGATGGAATTGAAATGTGATTTATACTTCTGCAACAGAATAAAACCCACAAAAAGTTTTAAACTTTATGAAAAAAGATATAGTGAAATTAATTTTTCACCTGAAGCTACGGCTTTGATAATCTGAAATAGAAACAAACTTCAAAGTAATTATTATAAATGACGTGAATAGTATATGGTTAAGAGGAGTGGCAGGAGAGTGAAATGAAATCGCCATTCCATCACAGCCAATGCTGCACCATAGAGGTGAATAGGTACACGTACGATCAAAGAAACTAAAATGAGATGTTTCGGGTCCAAATAAACCTTTATTCAAGATTGATGAATACATAACCATGTGCAAATAGTAACGATAATCTCAAGGTTCCTGGTTTTCAATAATTTTATTTTGCTTCTAATTTGATAAAAGTCTAACAGTTCGAATTGAAAATAGATTGCAGTTATATTTTCACATCAGGACAAATTATACAATAATATCACATTATTACGTTTTCATTTGTTGAAAATGACGGATGGTATCAGATTTAAAACTCCTTTATGTATTTTGAGCTGCTAAGAAGCTATTATAAATACATTTCTTATTTTTATATTTTCCTTACTCTCATGCAAGGAGTAATGGAAACTTGTTTACATAAGTTAACGCATGTAACAAACTAAGAAAAGGTATTTTTGGTAAGATAACAACGAAGCGCATTCGTACTGATTGTATCCTTCAGTTACCTTTTTTACTGCATTTGAATTAGATTTTAAAAAGTAATGGTCGTGCAAACAGTAAATGCAGGGAATAGATACTTGTATTTCGTTGAATATCGGACCGCCTCCGTGGTGTAGTGGTTGGAGCGTCCGCCCGGAGAGCGGAAGGTCGCGGGTTCGATCCCAGACCGCGTCATACCAAAATACGTTAAAATATTGTATAATGTGTCTGAGTGGGTTATTCCTGCTTCACTGCGGCATGGTATCTCAGTGGGCTAGCACTATAAAACCAGCTTCAGTCTGGGCTAGTACAAGCAGCCGCACATACACATATACATACACACGCACGCACGTCGTCATATGAGCGAAATATTCTCAGGCACGACGTTAAACCCCATTTCACCTCACCTCACCTCGTTGAATATCCGTGGTATATAAAGTAGAAACATGTGATTCATTCCAATCTGGAATGATTATTCTTTGATTAAAATATCCACCGGTTTTGATGATTGGTGACTCTTGTTTCGTTCAGTTTTGGCGTTTAAGTTTCAGGCTATTAACTGACAACTGGATCAAAACCTGATCAACCGTCACAAGCCTTACACGTTAAAACAGAGAGAGAGAGAGGGACTGATCTCTGGCTCTGCTAAAATATGTCTTTTGGTTTTATCATGGTGCATTATTCTGACTTGCTCCGTTAATACTTCTTGGAATTAACAAAATATATGAATTTACTTTGTAAATATTTTAAGCATGGAGAACATGCCTTAATATGAAATGTATGAACTTTCCTGTTAAAAGCACTCTACTTTCATTGCGGGACCCTAGTATAATGTTTCTAAATTGAAAGGTCTTTGAGTTGAAAAAGCGATGTCATCTTCGTCAATTCATTATAAATGAGGGACCCCATACTCGTATATTGTATTTAATTGTATTTAAGTATAGCATCTATAAAGAACGTTTAATTTACAAGTCACCTTTTAAGTACCTACACAAGTAATTAATCATCAATGAAG